>NW_006289713.1:5233721-5257972 GCF_000327345.1 Myotis davidii
GAGTAGGTGCTCAGAGGTCCCCAGCTGCCAAGGCAGGGCTGGGGGCAGGAGGACGGGGTCCTCCCTACAGCCACCCCTCTCGCCTGCTCTGCTCTCTCTCACTGGCCCTCAGAGGGCCTTATGCCGGTGACAGCAGGGAGAAACGGAAGTGCCTTGAATGCACAGCCCACTTCTCTGGAGGCTCTTCGCCATGGTCCTGCTGTCCCTGTCCTGAGGCCCTCATCACTGGGCAGGCTGGCATCTCTGCTTCCACCATGTGTGATAGGAAGAACCTCAGAGGGGGGACTTGTGTCTGTGACTAGCTGGGCTCCTGGCTGGCGGTGGAGCAGGTCATCCCACCTCCAGAACCCATGATTTATTTCCAGGACACGCGGCTGGAGTGACAAAGCCGTGTCCACACAGGACCTGACGTCAGGGAGGGGCCTGCTCACTTGTATAAACCAGGCAGCTTTGCACAAAAGGGGTTGGGGATGCAGTGGAAGCCCAGTGACAAACCAGGGGCCCTGCCGCATGTCCCTGGGGTCGCAGTGGCCAAGCAGGACTGAAGCAGAGGTTCCCAAGGTCACACGGGTGTGGCCAAGGCAAGCCGGGAACCCAAGTTGCAACCCCAGGACACAGCTGCCATCAGCTCTCGTCCTACCTTAGGAAAGAGAGAAGCTTTAAAACTCTGTATCAGCCCTTGCTGGTATGGCTCAGTTGGTTGAACATCGTCCAGTGCACCAAAAGGTCACCTGTTTGATTCTGGTCAGGGCACATGCCTGGCTTGCAGGCTCGATCCCCAGTAGGGGGCGTGCAAGAGGCAGCGGTGGATGTTTCTCACATTGATGTCTCTTTCTCTCTCTCTCAAAATCAATAAAAAAAAATATATTAAAACACATACACACAAACTCTATAGCAGGCATTAAAACTGCCTTCATACCCGTCACACACCCCTGGGCCTTGGAACAGGGGCAGAAGAGTCTACTGGGGCTGAAGACACTCAGGTCAGCTCAAGACTCTGTGCACCCAGCCCCCAGCACTGTGCACACACAGCCCAAGACTAAGGGTGTCCACAGCGAGAGGGCCCAGGCCCGCATTCTGCTTGCTTTAAACGGCAACCTCTTTTTCATTCAAAGTCCTTTTCAGAAAGGCGAACTCTTTCTTCTTGGATTCATAAAACCCATTCATTTGTTTGCAAATTCCAGCTACATCTGAGACCACCTCCCTTCAGACGTGCCTTTCATTCTGGAATCCAAGCGACTCAGACACATTCGGTAACACTGTGTATTAAGGACATGCCATAAAAATAAATTGCATTGTAAAAGGGGCCCCTGAACAGACAACCTTGGCTCTGGGGTTAAATGTCTAATTTCATACTGTGATCCTCGGCGAGAGCAGATAAATCAAAGGACACCTGGGGCCCGGACCTGCTCCCGCAGGACTGCAGTCTGGCACAGAGCAGGTTAAACAGGGCCCGGGGTAAGAAATCTCTTCCAGGTAGCACCCCCCCTCCCCCATCGCCCCCCACATATCGCTGCTTTAATACTAGGAGTTCCTCGGGACCAAATGCTCCCAAGACAGCTGTCAGACACATTAAAAAATAGGAAGAAAACACACACACACACACACACACACACACACACACGAGGCAACGTACCAAATGCTAAAATATCATGAAAACTCAAACAGCTAAAACAAATATAACCATAAAAAAGACCGGAATCCTAGAAAAGCGATCTCTGCAATTAAGCAGTTTTCTGCTATATAGTGATAATCACCTAATTATACTATTAATGACAGTTCAACCTGCTTTGAAATAAAAGGACATTCTTCCATAACAGGATGCCAGCTGTTAGTTACAGATGTCAAACATCTTTAAAGTATTATTATTAAGGGGGGGACCAACACAAGGAACAAGTTCATATCCCCCCTCCATGATTAAAAACCCCCAGTAGCAGCCGTGTTGCTTTGCAGTGCCAAGGCCCAAGCAGGGGACAGCACGAGGGCACGGCTCCCTCGCCCACACCACACGCACTGGTGGCACCAGATGACCGAAAAGAGGGTCGGTGTATATTGTTATAGCACCTTTAATTCCTTCCAGGGAAATAATCTCCGGAGCCAGGATGTTTATGCGGATAATGGAGCTCCCTGCGGCTCTGCCAGAGCCCCCAGGAAAGCCCACTTCGCGGGGTTCCTGGTGCTGGAGAGTGGTTAGCTGCAGCCAGGTCTGGAAGAACTGCAGGTCACCCGCGGTGGTAGCAGCCCGCCCGCCCTGGACCCTGCAGACATATGCTTGGCTTATTCCTGCCAGTATTTCTTCCAACTGTGTGTGCCTTTGACATTCGGGAGCGCCAAGGTGTAATAAATATCCAACTTTGTCTTCTGACAATAGTCAGCCACATTTAATTAACTGGAGCGTAAAAAGCTGGGGAGGGGGGAGAGGGGACGCGGAGAGCAGCCACAGAGGGAGGGGATTAACCTTTTAAGCAAGCTGCAGGCTGCCGGGGCAAGGGGGCTGCTGCAGGCCTTGTCAGGAGGGAGCACTTTGATAAATCTAAAGGGGGGCCCTGGGGCTACATCCTCCCCCCAGCAGATCCTGATAACCTTGTCAGGCTAAGGAGGGCGGGGGCGGGGGGCAATGGCAGGTCTCCACGGACAAATGCCAGGCTGCCTCCCACTCAAGCTGCAGATGGGTGAGGAGGAGAACCCTAGGGGCCCACCTTCTAGGAAGCACAAGAGAAACCCACCCAAACCTCAGCAGAGCTGGAAAGTGCTTTCATTCTTTTTTTCAATCTCCATTTTATTTAATGGCCCAGAAACCGTGTGGAAAGTGCTTTCTGAAAGAACATCTGCCATGTTCCCAAACCTGCTCGCCAGCGGGCTCTTGGTATCATGGCTGAGGAGCCTTCCGAGGCGGGGCAGAGATGCCCAGAAAGGAACTATGTAGTTTCAGGATCTCTTCTGTAAGGCCACTCGGTGGCCCCCTGACCCTGAGGCCGTGTCAGGATGAGCCAGGGGCAGCTTCGTGGACTTTGGCCACTGCTGACCTGTGGGGGTTACGCCTGGGGTTTTAATGGGCTAGAAGAGGCTATCTCAGGGGGCAGGAGAGGATTTTGCAGCTGCTAAAAGGAACAGACTAGTACCAGGAGGAGCTTTCCTCACTGTGCTCAAACTTGCTGTGTGACCCTGCATAAGTCACTTGCCCTCTCTGGGCTACAGCTAAGTAACAGATACTGGGATTTTCCCAGGCTGGATGCTCACAGTAGAGCTGAGGAAAAGCATTCTGGGGGGCCATTTGTCCCGTTTACAACTTCCATGGCCGGCCCTCAATAGCTTCCTTTCTGTCCCACAAGAGCACAGGGGCCAGGCCAGCTCTGCACTAGCTGGACACCCTCCAAGAAAAACTCAGGCTCCAGGGCTGCCTGTCAGAACCAGAGAGGAGGCCTGGGTACCTTCTCCCCCCATGTAGACCAGGCCTCTCCGAAACCAGCCCTCCGGAACCTGAGCTCCTGGGGCGAACCGATGGTGCCCTGGCCAAGGAGACAATGCTGTGTCTGCCCAAGGTGTCCAGAAAACCCCACCCATAGGAGGGTGGCGGAGGTCACCTTTGTGTCCCAGCCTTCACTCCCTTTTCTATGGGACTCGGCTCTGGAGAAATTTCCCTTGAATTCCCAGGAAGTTCCCCAGAATCACATGAAGGATGACATTTACAATGAGTCCATTCTGAGCCAAAGGAGAGAAAATGCTTCCCGGGCAGAGAAGGGCAAAGCAAGTGCCGCTGCTCTGGCCTCCCCTGCTGAGATGGCCCTGGTGTTGCTATTAATAACAGCAATGAAAAGTCTTCACTTAGCTCCTTAGTGTTTCCAATTAACACGTGTCACTTGATACAGAAAAACAGTAGATCTGAGGGACATGGCTCCATTTTACAGCTGTGAAAACTGAGGTGCAGGAAGACAGTCTGGCAGCTACCCAAAAGTTTAAATGTAGAGTTATCATCTAATCCAGAAATTTTACTCTGAGGTATACACTCAAGAGAAATACAAACATACATCCACAGAAACACTTGTACATGAGTGTTTACAGCAGCATTATTCATAACTAGAGGCCCAGTGCACGAAATTTGTGCACTGATAGGGTCTCTAGCAGCTGCCGGCTGCTGGCCAGGTACTTCCTCCCTTCCCCTAGCTGGCCCCACCCCCTGGTGGAACTCCCGGACGAAGTCCAGGTGGAAGGGACAATTTGCATTCTATGCTTTTATTACATAGGACTAGAGGCCTGGTGCACAAAATTCATGCATGGTGGTGGTGGTGGTGGGGGGGTGTCCCGCAGCCGGGCCTGCATTCTCTCCAATTCAGGACCCCTTGGGGGATGTCTGACTGCTGGTTTAGGCCCGATCCCACAGTTGGACATCCCTCTCGCAATCCAGGACCACTGGCTCCTAACTGCTCGCCTGCCTGCCTAATCACCCCTAACCACTCTGCCTGCTGGATTGCCCTAACTGCCTCCACCTGCCAGCCTGATCGCCTCCAACTCCCATCCCCTGCCAGCCTGATCCCCCTAACCCTGTGGTTCTCAACCTTCTGGACCTTTAAATACAGTTCCTCATGTTGTGACCCAACCATAAAATTATTTTCGTTGCTACTTCATAACTGTAATGTTGCTACTGTTATGAATCATAATATAAATATCTGATATGCAGGATGGTCTTAGGCGACCCCTGCGAAAGGATCATTCACCACCAAAGGGGTCGCGACCCACAGGTTGAGAACCGCTGCCCTAACTGCTCTCCCTGATGGCCTGATTGCCTCCAACTGCTCTCCCCTGCCAGCCTATCGCCCCTAACTGCCTCTGCCTCAGCCCCGCCACCATGGCTTTGTCTGAAAGGACGTCCAGAAGGTCTCCGGAAGGTCTTTTGGTTTAATTAGCATATTACTCTTTTACTAGTATAGATAGGCAAAAAGTGGAAACAGCCCAAATGTCCATCAATGAAGAATGGATCAACGAAAGGTGGTCCACCCATACAATGAAATATTATTCAGCCGTAGAAACGAATGAAGTCCTGATTTACCTACAACATGAGATGAACCTTGACAACATTATGCGAAGTGATAGAAGCCAGAAACAGACGACCACAGACAGTATGTGGTGCAAACTCATGTGAACTACCCAGAACAAGTAAATCCATGGAGATGAAAAGCACATTAGTGGTTGTCCAGGGATTGGATAATGGAGTGAAATGGTGAGGGATTACGAATGGGTACAGTGTTGCTTCTGGGGTGAAAAACTGTCCTGGAGCTAGACAGGTGATGGTTGCACAACTTTGCGACTGAATTAAAAACCACTGAATTTCACTGTAAAGTGTGACTTTTATTGTGTATGAATTTTATCTCAATAGTTTTTGAAAACCCAAGAGGGACTCAGAGACATGAAAGGACCTGTGTGAGGTCAAACGCCGGGAGCCTCCATACTCGAGCAGGTATGCTTGCCTCTACATTCTGTGTGTTTTGTGCCATGATATTGGGGTAGAAGGGCATGTAATGGAGAGGCTGGAACACAGGGAAGTCATATTGCCTTTGAAATCAGGACGTCAACATTCAAATCCTGGCTCTACCACTGCCTAGCTGTGTGTCCTTGGCAACCCACTTAACTTCTCTGGGCCCAGTTTCCTCTTCTGCAAATGGGGCTGGTGATAACAGTATTGTTTGACAGGGATTGTTAAGGTTGGACGCATCAATTCATATGGAGCCACTTAAGCTCCTTGTTTGCGATTTCAGGCAACCCCATGAACAGACCTGCCATGCCCAGGACCCCGACAGTCTCTAACACAGTCAAAACCTCCTTTGGCGCTAGCCGTTTGGCTCAGTGGATAGAGTATTGGCCTGCAGGCTGAAGTGTCCCAGGTTCGATTCTGGTCAAGGGCACAATTCTGATTTCAGGCGCGATCTCCACCTCCAGTTGGGGCGCATGCAGGAGGTAACCCATCAATGTGTCCCTCTCACATCGATATTTCTATCTGTCTTCTCCCTCCCTTCCAATTTCTCTAAAACTCAGTGGAAACATATCCTCGGGTGAGGATTAGCAAGCAAGCAAACAAAAACACCTCCTCTTGCCTGCCTGGCTTGGCTTAGTGGTTGAGTGTTGACCGATGAACCAGGAAGTCAGGGTTCAATTCCCAGTCGGGACACCTGCCAGAGTTGCAGACTCGATCCCCAGTGGGGGATGTGCAGGAGGCAGCCAGTCAATGATTCTCTCTCATCATTGACGTTTCTCTCTCCTTCCTTCATCTCTCTGAAATCAATATATAAGTATATATATTTTAAACCTCCTCTTCAGTCCATGTTCCCCTGGCATCCAGGCCTTTGCTTGTGTGGAATGCCTGACATGACAGGCCCCCCGCCCTTCCAGGAAGCCCCCCGGATGATTCACAGGTAGCTTATCCTGGATCTTCTCTCACACTTGAAAGGTGTCACTGAGATCTTAAGATTGTGGGGACCCCTGAGTTTGGGGAAGCCCCTGGAAACTAAGGGAGACGAGCTGGGTTCCAGAACAGCTTCTATCAGGGTGGTGCTCCTGACAAATCACGTCTTCTGCCCTGGACAGTAAAGGGTGCCCTGTCCTCCTGGGCCTCCCAGGGTGTGCATGTGCATGTGCATGTGTGTGTGAGAGAGAAGCAGTTTGGAGGCACCCCGCTTCGGGAGATTATGTGTGTACACACATACACACAGAGATCAGTAGGATTGTTCTCCAGCGACCACCAGGCCCCCAAATCCCATGCCCTTTTACGACAGAAACCAATCTTTCCTTCGTCAAACTGTCACTTGGTGGTTTCTGGCCCCACCCCCATCCCAAGTCACTTCCCCATTTCACTGATGGGCACTGACACCGGCTCTCCAGCCTCCACACGTGTCGCTCACTTCCACCTCCTCCCTGGCTCCACATGGCCAGCCAGACCTCCATAATGGCTCCGGCCCTACCTCGCCTGTTTGGGCTCTTGTCACCTGCGAACTGGCCCTCTCTGCTTCAGTTCTTCCTGCGTTTAGTGTAATGGGTGGGACAAGTCCTCGATCCAGGGGTTCCCTATGGCCTCAAACTCAGTGTGGTGGCCACCAGCCCCACACAGCAACCGAGGACTGGAAATGGGGCGCTTGTGTGACTGAGGAACGGAAGTTCTGATTTTGTTTCATTTTAATTTATTTAATTTTACGTTTCAATGGTCACATGTGGCTAGGTCTAGACCAGGGGTGGGGAATGTGCACCCCGAGGGCCGTACAAGGCCCGAGAAATCATTTGGTCTGGCCCTGCCAAGGAATTAGGGGTGAGTTAATTAAATGTTTGGCCAAATGTAGCAGGCTAGTTTTTAAGTTGATAATTTTGTATGGCTTTCGAGCGATGTTATAAATATCCAAATGGCCCTTGACAGAAAAAAGTGTCCCCACTCCTTGTCTAGACCCTCACTACTCAAAGTGCAGCCTACAGACCAGCCACAGCAGTGCCACCTGGACCTGGGGAGGGTGCAGATGACCTCAGCAACTTAAGGGAGGGAAAGTCCCCGTGTGGCTTGTCAGGCCCCACCTACACCCACTTGAATCAAAACCTGCCCCTTACAGTCCCAGGTCATTTGAGGGCACAATACAGTTTGTGTCTCCTCCCTTCACACTTCTCCTATTTGCCCCTTTTCAAACCCACCAGCTCGTTAGAACCTGCTTCCAATACCACCTCCTGCAGGAAGCCCTCTGATTGTTCCAGCCAAATGGGAATTTCCCATCCTCTAAAGCCCCTAGAGCCATCTGCATCCTTCCAAAGCTCAGTGTAGCCCACTCATGGCTGAGCCCTGCCCCTCCCCAGGTGGCCAGGAGTTGCCTGGAAGGCATAACCTGTGACTTACTTTCGATCCTCCTCTCAGCCCCTCCCAAGCCTGGCACCCTGAGCAGGTGCACGGGAATGCCCTGGCAGTTGCAGTTGCAGTTGCAAGAAGCCAACGTCTCTTTCCAAACCAGGGCAAGGAGAACAAAATTGGTTGCAGGCTATTTGCTTTATTATTCCTTCCACTCGGCTTGCCCCACCGGTCTGACATGCTGCCTGCCTCTCTCCTAGCCCGAGCACCTGGGAGGTGACAGAGCCCCGAGTCAGAGGCATGAAACACCAGGATGAAAGGCGGGCAGGTGGAGTTATTGGTTTCAATAAGCCACGTAAAACCTCACAAGCTTTTCACAAACCTCTCTGCAGGCGGGGATTAAGTGCCACCGCTTTCCACACAGCAGGTGTCAGTTCTCCAAGAGCCTGCTAACAGCCCACCTGCAGGACCCCAAAGACCGCCCCCCCCCCGAATCACTGGTAAAGTTGGGCCAAGTGGGAGGCCTCTCTTCCCCCAGCGTGGTGGTCCCTTTCACAGCCACACACTTGGCAGCCTCCCCGACTCTGGGCTCTGAGGATCTCTCTTGACGCCAAGGCCTCAAAGGCAGACACTGACCGAGTGCCAAGGCCATCCAGAACAGCTCCACCCTGGAGGCGGCCCCCAGAACCAGCCTGTGTGTCTGGGACTCACACAGGCGACACTGAATCCCATCTGGACACCCAGCCTGCCCGAGAGCCGTTTCTCTGTAAAGCTCACTGCAAGGAACAGTCAGTTCAGTCTGGGAGCCCAGGGCCACAGTTCTCTCTTGGCTGTAACCCCGGAAGCTGCCAGAAACCTCGATGTTCTGTGTCCTCCTCTGCTAGGCGGGGGATCGAAACCTCTGCCTCCACCCGCCGCGCTCGGGCAGGAAGTGGCCTCAGCTCCGCACCGAGGCGTCTCCAGGGGCTGTGACACAAATGAGAGCAGGTGATAGCCCCGTCGAAACCCACAGGAGCCCGGCGCAGCTCGGAGGCCTTCCCCAACGCAGGTCACAATGGCAGCAGGAACTGAAGTCATCAGTTCCCAAGAAGCAGGGAAAACGCACAGTAACACAAGACGGCCATTGCCAGCAAAGGCCCCTGTGCCTGGGAGGCCTGCCCCAGAGCTCTGAGCCCCGAAGGAACTAAGATGACGATGACCATCACAATCACACTAACAACAATATCCCTAGCCGGTGAACACGGAGAACCTACTATGAGCTACACGCCATGCTAAGCACTTTAAGTGTACAAACCCTTTCAGCTTTCACAGCCAGGAAACATAACCCTCTACCCTTGAGCCATGAGTAAACTGAGGCACAGTGCGTTTGAGTGACCTGTCTGAGATCTCACGGGAAGTGAATGGCTTCTGAGTTCATGAACTCAACGGCCACGCTGTGCTGCCTTATAAACCAAGAGTTAGGTTGGAAAGTCGCTCCTGATTATCATAACCTAAAATCACAGAGGAAGGAAAAGCTAGTCAAAAGGGGATTGGCCCACAAAGTCTTCCAGACTTTGGAGCTGGCATTCCAGGCAGGGGAAACAGCCTGTAGAGGAGAGGCAGAGGTCAGGCAGACAGATGGGCAGGGCGCTGACTCCCAAGGAAGTTGGTTCCGTCAAGGAGGAGCGGACCCCAGCAGAACCACGCTGGAGATGCGAGCTTGCTATGTAGAGTAGGTTCATCAAAGGGGACCCTCCTCGCTATGGGGTCCCCGGTACTGAGCCTCAGGAGGCCTTAGAGAGGAACCGAGGCAGGGGGGTGGGGGCTTCCAGTCTTTCCAGGCAAGCATCACCATCACCAGTAACTCCACAACGCCAACAGTCTGCTGTGAAACTTGGGGGCCAGGAAGCAGCTGGCTAATACTCCCCGCTCTCAAGCAGGTCCCAGTATGGTCTCGATGCAACTGTGCTGGTGATTTGTGAGTTATCAGCCCCATCTCTGGACCAAGAAACCGAGGGAGAAGAGTGACAGGTTCCTCCTCCTGGGTAGCTTGCCCGTATCTGGGTCATGAGTCTAGTTGGCTGCTCTAGCCACTGATCAACCCCCCCGCCCCGTTCCCCCCCCCTGCTCCCGCCCTGTGCTGAAGTCCAGATGAATATTCATGAGCCGATCCAGTTCCACACTTTCATTTCTGGCACAAATTAATAATTTACCACGGAGTTTCATGAAAATCAGACATAGCTCATTAGCAGCACCCCAAAAGGCACTCTGGTCTTCCCACTGATTCTGGTGAGGGGCTGGACTTTCTTCATCGACAAGAAACAATGCCCTCCGTTTGAGAGAGAGCCCCTGTCCGTACAGCACTGGCTGGTGAACCTGAAATCGGGGATCTCACTGCCAAGGGAGACCACCTGGCGGGAGCCTCCTAGCTGCCCCACCAGAGCACCAAGGCCTGTGCCTGCAGCCTCGCCACATACGTCCTCGGGACCCTTCAGAAGCTGTGCCTGGAAAAGAACAGAATCTTCTCTGGTAAAGGCAAGGCCATTTTCTACCTGGAAATGGAGAGGGCAGGTGGGTGGGGGGGGTGTCACAGACCATTTTCCAAAGAGGCAACATCAACGCCGTCTCCATCCCTCATGCTCTCCCAACTCCTTGCTATGCCCCATCAAAAGGCAGAGCCTAGCTCCTCCCAAGTGAACCTGGGAGGGCTGGCCCGCACCTGTAACGGACAGATCGTCGCATAGTGACACCAGGGGACTTCTGAGGTAGGTCCTACGAGGTCCTGTCTGTAGCTGCCTCCTCTTTGGAGCCCTGAGCTGCCACGTCAGAAGTAAACGCTTCCCTGAGGCCACCATGTTGCGAAGAAGCCCAGCCACATGGAGGTGCTCGGACTGAGTGCCCAGCTGAGGTCGCAGCCAAGCGCCAGCATCACCTCCCGTCTCCAGTATCTTCGCTGAGGCCCCCGGCATCACGGCGCAGAGACCGGCCGGATCCCACCGAGCCCGTTCTGAATTCCCGCATCTGCGAGCACTATCAAATGACATTGTTTTATAACCACGCGTGCTTGTCTCCCCCACCCCGGGGTGTCCCGGTCCCCTGCAGACCCACCCATGAGCCTGCAACTGCTCATCTGGCCTGCCTACCCACGGGCAGGCAGTTACTGCTGAAGGAACGAGGGGTTGAAATTTGGCTGTGAGCAAAACTCCCCTGAAAGGGAAATGAAGAGGAGGGTGACACCTTTGTCCCTGGGCCCTTAAGATCCAAGATAAAGGCTGATGATACTTTTGACACTCATTCCTCAGCGGTGAGACGGTGAGACGCCTGTGTGAGCTGCCCCCCTCTCCACACAGCTGCTGGCCTGCTCACCTCACCCAGGCCTTTCTCCACTGCTCTCCAGCAGGCAGCCCCACTGGGCCCCTCCAGTGAGTTCAATTAAGACCCAGGCATTATCTCCTCCTCCCCTTCCTTTATGTTCCCTGCCTGCCCCCCTTTCTCTTGTCAGATAATCACGGGAAACCAGCAAACGGTTGACACAGTTACCAAGACAACAGAAGTTAGGACTGTCGAGGAGGTCTGAAAGCTAATCCTAAATGAATTATAGGACAAGAGTGACAAGGGGGTGGGGACCAGTGTCGGGCAGCTTCAAAGCCGGCCCCAGTGTATGAGACAAGGTGCTGTCTGCCTCTGGGTGCTGGCGGCAGGGTCTGTCACTTGCTTGAGGGTGACACTGGAGTCCTTTGGGGGTGGGGTCGGGGGGGAGGTTGAAGAAGGAATTCATTAAAGTGAAACTCTCCACTGAAGGTGGTGGGGCAATGACACCCGCCATTCACTTAGACTCAGGGGCGGGGGTTCACCCATTCAGCTTTTATGACGTGGGGGGCAGTGGGAAAGGGGCCAGGATGATCTAATCAAGGCGATTCCATTTCTTCTTTACTTATTTAGAACTTGCCATCTTGTGACCAGGGCGCTGTGCACAGTCCCGCTGGCTGACAGCCATTTCGGGAGTCTGAGCAAATCGACCCTCATTGGCCTCCCAGCCTCATGGGCAATGTCTGCCTTGCCTCAGCCACCAATCCCCGTCAGGGAGGACTCAGCCAGGTCCCTCGGGAAGGGCCCCCTCTTCTGACACCAGCCCAGAATCCAGGACACGGGCAGCATGAAGCCCACAGCTGGGAACTATTAATCCAAACAGTAATCCAAGCTAATGGTCTACAGGGCTTGGCCTGGGCTTCCGCAGATTAACTCATCAAATGCTCACAACAATCCCAGGAGGGAGGCACTACTGGCTCCACTGAACAGACCAGGAAACTGAGGTCCAGAGAAGGTGAGTAACCTGCCTTCAGCCACACAGCCAATCAGGAGCAGAGGCAGGATAGAATCCAGCGCTCTTATTCTAGCCTCCTTGCTCCTAACCAGCACAGCAGCATCGGAGAAGTTGGCTGACCTTGACCCCGCACTGGCACCCCAGGAACCTCGGCCCATGACCCACCTCCCCCTGAAATACGGGCCTCGAGCCCCCACCTACCACTTCCTTTCTAGGGGACTTTTCCTGACTCTTCTCCTCCCTCCCTCCTTGGCCTGAGGCCTTACAGCAGTGGCTCTCAGCCTTCCTAATGCCGCGGCCCTTTAATACAGTTCCTCGTGTTGTGGTGACCCCCACTCATAACATTATTTTCGTTGCTACTTCATAACTGTAATTTTGCTACTGTTATGAATCGTCATGTAAATCTCTGATATGCAGGATGTCTTTTCATTGTTACAGATTGAACATAATTAAAGCATAGTGATGAATCACAAAAACAATATGTAATTACATATGTGTTTTCCGATGGTCTTAGGCGACCCCTGTGAAAGGATTGTTCGACCCCCAAAGGGGTCGCGACCCACAGGTTGAGAACCCCTGCCTTAGAGGCATCTCACATCCCTGCTCTTTCACTCACCAAGGACTCCTCTAAAAGTTACAACCCCATTCTCAACTTCTTAGAGGCTCTGTCACCCCAGCTCAGTGTGTGCAGTCAGGCCAAAGTGTTAGACCAGTTTTCACACTTGAGCGAGCATGAGAATCCCCTGGAGATGAGAATCCCCTGGAGGGCTTGCGAGCACACAGACTGCCGGACCCCACCATGGGTGCAAATTTGCACCTCAAACAGCTCCAGCTATTACGGATGCTGCTGGCCCGGGAACCCCAATTTGGGAACCACCGAGGTGTTAGTCCACATTCAGCCTCCGCGCTCTCTCCCTTATCTCTATTATCTCTACTCACCGTCCCAGGTCCTCAGCCATGACAAGCACTCATGCTCTCCCTCACAGACCCCACGCTCAGAGGCCTCCCGCCCTAGCCCGCCTCCTGCAGGACCCCATCACTGTAAGGGGACCCCTGGCTGCTTCCACGAGGGAGGCTGTTGGAGCCATCTTCCTAAAACAGACAGGACAGCCCATCTCTACCTCCAGGCTCCCACCCCCTCCCCACACTGCCAACCTGATCCAGCCTGTGGCTCATCTCATCCGGGGTAATGACAGTAGCCTTCATGTTGGTCTCCCTGCTGCCTGCCCCCCCCCCCCACCACCACCTGGAATCTATCTCAGCCCTAAGCCAGACAAGGGGCCCACTAAAGTGCAAGTCACATCTCTCCCTCCTCTGCTTCCAGCTTTCCCACCTTAGGTCCTACCCGTCTCCCCATGGCTCATACCCCTGCGGCCACAAGGCTGCACAGACATCCTCGGGGCCTCAGGGCCTTTGCATATGCTTGACCCTCTGCCTGGGCACTTTCCCTCAGATCTTGTCAGGGCTAACACTTCCCTTTCTTCCAGTCTCCAGCCACCCTGGATAAAACAGCATCAGCCCACACTCCAGTGACCCCTGCTCTTCCCCCTCTCCTCTTCTCCAGAGCCTGCGCTGTGGGACAAAGCTCAATGTGTTTATTGCTGCAACAGGTGCTCCACCGGAGCGCGGGCCTTGGGGGCTTTGCAGCTACATTTCCGTGTGCCTGGGCCAGTGCCCACATGTCATAAACACGCGTTGAATAATCAGATGGCTGCTTTAAAGCCCTGGATTCCTACCCGCTTACAACAGAATCAAATTCATGTCACTGGCCTTCTGGCATTCAAGACCCTCCAGAATGTGACTCACACCCACCCATGGGCTTCATTTTCTACTCCGGCCAAGGTCTCTCCTCCCACTAAAACTATCCTTCCTGCCTCTCCTGGGAGGCCCAGTGTGAAGGCCACCATCTCCCAGGGCTCTGGCCCAGCCCCCTGGGGGGATTAACTGTTTCCCACCAGCTGGGCCCTGTCTGCCCTGCCTGCGCTCTGAGACCAAGGACAGGTCCTGATGCATCTGTCTGGCCTCCAGGGCCGGGCACAACGGGAGAAAGACCCAAGAGCCCAGAGCTGCTGATGGCGAGTGATGCCGCTTCTTCTGCTTGAGGTGCCGTCCTGGGTGCTCAGTGTCTAGAAGGGGCCCTGCTCAGACTTTCAAGGATGCACAGGCTTCAGAGCCCTGCCACTAGAGGGAGCTGCTGAGAAGCAGGGTGGAAGCAATGGCTTTGCTTCTCAAGTGCAGGTATAGCAAGGGTAAAGGAGGTCTCAGGTTTTCCCCCAGAGTAGAAAGGCCAGCTCCAATATCACCTCCTTTCTGTGGCCTCTCGGACACCACCTCCATGACAACCTCAAACCCTATCATCCCCTCCTCTGCACTCCCAGAAAATTCTACACAGGCCCCTCAGCACCAGCATTTGTCACCTGGATTACTCAAGCCACAACACCCCCAACAGGGCAGGATGGCCCAGCACCCAGCTCTCAACATGCCTGATGTGAACTTCACATGCTGAGTATTTTCTCACACCCACTTCACTATACTTGTTCATCCCTTACTGTATTGCCTCCTTTCCCCAGAGCGCTCCTCACTTCTAAGGCCCGTCACCAATGCCACCTCCTCTATGGAGCCTTCCTAGATTTCCTCCACCAAGGTAGTCCCGAGAGATCCCAGAGCAATCTGTCCTTGCTCATCTCCAGCCCTATTTGCTCCTGAAGCAACTTAAAGACAAGATACAGATCTCCTTCCCTGCTCCTGCCTGGTCAACACAGCACAGGGCCAGGCACCCTGTGAAGAAGGCGGGTGCTGCTACCTAGGAGGGGACAGACGTGTTTGTTCTGTGTCCCAGGAGCACAGAACTAGGTCAAATGCATGTGTGTGTTCTGTGTAAAAAGCAACATTCTGACAACCTATGGTGACATAACAGGTCCGTCAGGAAGGAGACGCCTAAGAGACCACCAAATCAAGAGAAGGGAAAGGGGGGGTGGCCATCTGACCTCTGAGGTCCCTTCTGAGCCCAATGTTCCATGACTTCCCAACCCCACAGACCATTAAGCAAGTGGCCAATTGCCCATTGGGCAGCAGTCCAGGCCTGGTCAGAGGGCGCTTCCTGTCTCGCTGCGGGAAGGAGCGGGAGGAAGACAGGGCAGCACTGAGCCCTCAAGGTCATGGCTTCAGGTGTGGCCTGGCCTCAGGACACGGTGGGGGTGGGCTCGGCCTATGGGGCTGAGAGCAGGGCCTGGCTTAACTCAAACCGGCCAGCCCCACCCCAACACTGCCTCAGCTTCCACCACAGGTATAACGCAGGCTCAGGGCAACGATCAACCCCAGCCTGAGCTGTGGAGGGCCTGGCATTGGTGGGAAAAAGCCAGAAAAATGCATTTCTCCCTAAAGACTTGTAAAAAAATTCCCACTGATTTTTTTTCCCTTTTACCCCAAGCTTTCACAGCTCTAAATATGCCACACTTAGTAATTTTACGAGCAAACCACGCTATACATCACACGGTTTTATGTTCCTAAATTAACAAAAAGACTTTAAATCTATATGGAGCTCTTTAAAGAAAAAAAAAAAAGCACTGCATCTATTTTTATTCCCTCACCCCCAAATTCCCTCTCCCCTTCTAACATACTCCCCCAGGCTCCACCCAAGCCTTCAAAATTTCTGATTGTGTAGCTGGACCACCAAGAAGAGGCAGTTCCAGATAGGGATGAAAAACTGCTTTGCAGAGGACCCCTAAGAGGGGAGTGCCCTGCCCTTAGAGCACTAACCACTGACTGACTGGCTCACTCAACTCGGGCATGAATCGTGCGCGTCTCCTGTCAATCACCCGACCGACACCCCCCACTTCTTCTAACGCCACTTCTTCAAAATAGACTCGCCCAGGCCGCTCTTTGGCCCCTTGAGTGTGGCCACGAAGTTTCAATCGCACTGTAGTGTGCGCCCGCACGTGGTATTTTGTGGAAGAGCCACACTCAAGGGGCCGCAGTTTGCCGACCACTGCCCGAGGAGATGGAGGGGCCACATCTACCGACATAACCTTGCCAAAGTCTAAGGAAGAGAATTAGAAGGTCTCTGTCTTCTTAGGTGAAAAATGCCAGGGTAGACTAGATGGCTGAAAGGGCCCATTTGCGCTTGACATGGGAGAGAAGGAAGCACAGTGGGCTGCTCCATTCACACATGTCCACATCTGGGGGATGATGGACAAGTGACACGGAGCACTGGCCTTGGAACAGGAGCCCAAGTCCAGACACTTCCTCCCACCGCTGGCTCTGTCTCTGGGAGCTGGGTGGCCCTGGCCAGCTGCCCCTCCGACCCCCCCGCCCCACTTCCTCCTGCACAGAAGGACGAGAACCATCCTTGCCTCATTCTAGGGCAGGAATCCAGGTATCATAATGACTGTTTGCTCCGAGAGCTTAAAAGAAACTTCTGACTCCAAGAGTCAAGAAGATAAGGAGCAGGAACGTTTCCAATGGGGTGATATCAGATTCCCACCCATGAAGTAAGAACAACACATTTAAGCAAGGAAAAAAATCTTAATGAGAACCAAATTGAGCAGGGGGGTGGGAACCAGACCAGGCCCCTCGGAGAAGGGCTGGGCCGAAGCTGGGACAAAAGGGCTCCTGGCTTTCCCAGCCTGACAGATGGAAATGTGGCGGCCCCTCCCCATTTCTCAGGGGTATCGGAAGATTAATTAGTGACTGGCTGGAAAGTGCTAGATGAGCGCTGAAATGCTTGTCCCCGCTGAGTTTCTGAGCTGTAAATAAGCAGCTTTCTCAATCACAACTGAAATAGCAATGCTGTCCTTTTATCTGACTCGGATCCCATTAGGCCCAACCTGCTCCCAGAACTGGCCTGGGTGGTTCCGGAGCCCACCCATGGCTGCGGGTTTCTTAGGACCCAGCAGCTTCCCAGGACCAGCTGGGCATGAGCTAGGTTACAGCTGGCAACCGCTGACACCCCTCCTAGCTTCAGCTTCCCAAGTGACACCAGGGGACTTCAGAGCCAGCAGCTGGAGGTCAGGAGTTCGGGGTTCTGGCCTGTCCTCACCTTCAGCTGCCTCTCTAACCCAGGTGGGCCTGACCAGAGACCCACACCCAGCCTCACACTGGGGCTTTCTGGAAACAATCTGGGGGGGTTAAAAAAAATCTAGACAGCTCCCCACAGGCCGTCTGGGCCAAGGTTCACTTCTCAGAGGCACCTCAGCTCCAGGCAGGGGAGGACCAACGTTCTCAAAAGCAGGTCAAAGACTGTGCAGAGACAGGCTCAGGCCAGGCTGACCCTTGGGAGGCAGCTGGGTAAAAGGGAAAATGTTCTGGGGAGACACAGTTTCTCCAAGAGCAGCCACCAACAGGCTGTGTGGCTTTGGGCCAAGCCCCAGCCCTCTCTGGGCCTCAGTTTCCTTACGGACCATCCCCATAGTGAACAGTCAATCCTTTGGGGGAAATCAGGGTCATCCAGAGTTAAGCAGGGGACTGGGGTGGGGTCAGCTGACAGCTGAGGAGTCCTCCCTCACGAACTCCAGGAACAAGATAAGGGGACCGGCAGGGCGCCACCGCCAACACCAACGGCCAATTCCCTCCCTCACTCGTTCAACAAATATTTATTAAACAGGGACTTGGAGCCAGACTGCCTGGGGTCAGAGCCCGACTGCGGCGTTTAACTGCCTGCCTGCATGACCTCAACCTCTGTGCCTCAGTTTCTTTAGCAAGTGGGATTACATTAACAGCATGTCTGGTATGGAACAGGCACCATATAAGAAGTAGCTGATTCTTCCTCCTCATTATTTTTATTTTTAATATTGTTATTATTGGTCTGGCGCTGAGCCAAGAATGAAGGACACACACACAGTCCCTGCCTGCCCTGGAGCTTGAAGTTTGGTGGAGTTCAGGAAAATGGGTAACTGGGTGCGTGCACCGAGGAAAGTTTGGAAGATTAGAGACCCCACCCACCCACTGGTCCCAGCTCCCTTCACAAGAGCCCGTGCCTCCTTCTCCTCACGTAGGAAGTGTTCCTGGCTGGATAACAATTCCCTCCGCCCCAACCAGTGAATGAACACCCAGAGACTAGACACTGTTGTGAGGCCCAGGAGCCCAGTCTAAAGATCTGACTTCAAGTCCTGGCTCAGCCCCTAAGAAGCCCATAATTCTCTGCAAATAATTCTGCCTTAATGATAATAATTACTCTAGTTATCGCTTGCTAAGCACTAACTTCGTCTTAGGCACTGTCCTCAGTGCCTTGCAAGGATTCACTCACTTAATCTCCTAACCAGAGGTCAGCAAACTTTCCCTGTCAAGGGCCAGGTAATGAATATTTTAGGCATGGCAGGCCTTGTTGCAACCACTCAAGTTTGCTGTTGCAGCAGAAAGGCTGCCACACACAATGCATAAAAGAATGGGCGTGGCTGTGTGCCAATAAAACTTTATTTACAAGAATAGGCAGCAGGCCTCGGATGGCCAACCCCTGCCTTACACTGATACTGAGGTTGATACAATTATGGATCCTACTTTACAAATGGGAAAATCAAGGCGCAAGCAGCTCAAGTCACCCAATGTCATGTCTTAGAAGAGTCAGAGTTGAACTTCAAACCTCCACTACCCAGCCTTAGTCCTGTCACCTGTCAAACAGGAAGAGCAGTGCCTGGTGCCAGCCTGACTGGGAACCGCCATGGGGATAACGACTGGACGGGCAGGTTCTGGGCCCTCACTCCCTGAAGTTATAGACTCTGTGATGGGAGCTGGCCTTGGGGACAGGACCAGGTCCCAGAGGCTGGAGAGCACCTGGGCTTCAGGCCTCCACAGGCAAGGCCCTGCCTCCCTGAGGCCACAGAGCCACAGCACCCGGGCTGGCCAGCATGGTGGGCAGCAGCCAGCTTCAGGTCCTAGCGGGGCAGGTCACTGAGCTCCTCTGAGCCTCACTTTCCCCCTCTGTGAAATGGACAGGCACCAGCACCTATCTCGGAGGGAGAGAGGGGTTTACAGGAGAAATTCCTGTGAAGCCCTGGCCAGGGGGGGCAGACAGTGGTCAAGAGAAACAGGCCACTCCTTTCACGATTACAGCTACTACTCTGAGATGAGTTAACTGAAGCCCAAGAAGCAACAGTGCTTGACCCTGGCTCTTCCCAGTCAAGCTTCTACCCCAGTGATTTTCAACCGGTGTGCCGTGGCACAATGGCGTGCGCAAGATCTTTTAAAATACGCAATACCTGACTATTTAGTCAGGGGCATTGACGTCTTTTCCCTTAGATTAAAAAATGGCAAAGTCAACACAACAGTAGCCATCCATGTGAATGAATCACAATTATACCTATTTTTTTGTCAGATATGCAAAGGATGTATTTTTTGGTGTGCCGCAGAATTTTAGTAACGTGTGTGTGTGTGTGTGTGTGTGTGTGTGTGTTCCATGAGATAAAAAAAGGTTGACAATCACTGTTGTACACTATTATATCAAAATTATAAAGTACAAAATCCTAGGAGGAGGATTAAAAAAGAGAAGACTCTAGTGGGGGGCACACCTCCTGCTCCAGGCAGACACTGACTTAGGCCGCCCTGACCTTCCACACTCCTGACTTCTCCTGACCTCCCTGGGGTCCAGTCCTGCCACTCAGGGTTTGTGCCAGCCAGGACGCCAGCCAGGGCTGATTTCCCTTAATTGCTTTGAATTTCCTAGCCTGACACTTCCGCCTTTTCTCATAGAGAGTCCCAGCGCAAATAGAAAATTGGTCGGTCACCTGATGAATAAATATGCGCCAGCAGCCACCCAACGGCAGGTGAAGTGGGATGTGGATTACAAGCACCTGTGCTTTTAAGATGCCCTGTGCTTCAGAAGATTCATTCTTGCCACAAACCTGTGCTGAGTGTCTACAAGGCAAGGCAAGCGTGTGGGGTGGGGGCTGGAGGGAGGCAGCGCTGCAGATAGAAAGAGGAAGCTCAGCTCCCATGGACCAGGCTCTGAGCTGGGAAGGACTGGGCCCCGGGTTAGAACACAACCCTGCTGTCAATTGGGGATCCCAGTTCTAATTTGGATCAAATCAGCTAAGGGCAGTGTGTGTGTGTGTGTGTGTGTGTGTAAAAATTCAGGCAGTGAAGGCAAAAGAGATGAAGAAGAAAGTGGAGACCCTGAAAAATACTCTTCCTATATAAAAGTGATGTGTAAACACTACGCATGAAATGCAGACCTTGTCAGTTCCTGGAAAGGGCAGGGGACCTAAAACGGCCACAAAGAAACTCAGAAAGAGTAAGTGTCCACATTCACACATAACAGAGAAGAGTCCTTCCTACTCCCCCGCCCCCCCTCTCCTCCTCTTGCACTCTCAACTTGGTGAAAACGCTTGCCCCAATTCAGGGCAGCAGGGCCAGATCCAGCAAAGCTGGGTCCTGCCCAGGCTCATTCCTTCCCCCCACGCTCCAGGGCCTGTGGGAGCCTCAGCCAAAGTCACAGGGGCTTCTGAACACAGAGGGAAAGAACCAAAACCCAACACCAGGGCCACGTGCACCACCTTCCCCAGCAAAACAGTTCAGACACAAACCTCCACCGTGGCCCTTTCTGCAGAATTTTAAAAGCCCTAACAGGAGGAGCCCAGGAACTTCCCCTCTCCTCCCTGCGGCACCCTAAGGTCTCCCCACACCCGGATCCATGGGTGCTCTAACTTCCATAGGAACTGTGTCAACGCCCAGGAAAGATGAAAGAAACTCGCAAATTAAGGAAGGGAAAATAAAAACAGTTCAGTCCTAAAACAAGGTCGCACAAAGACCTGCCTTCCTGACCTGCAGGTCACGTGGCCCTGCCGGGGGCAAGCCTGGTGAGTCACCCTGACCCCAGGGTCTGGAGGGGAGTGACAACAGGGCGGCGGGTGGGGCCCCGGTATCCCCGAGGCTCCCACCTCCCTCGCCAGAAACCCGTAGCTCGCCTGCTTCCCTTTAGCCTACATGTAATTATTTTTAAGGTTTCAAAGTTCAACTAAGGTGAATTCAAAAGAAGTTCCCCCAAACCCCCTGCTGTCACCCACTCTGCTCCCCTTTGGGTTGCAAGCTCGACTTGCCCCGAAACAGAAAGTTACTGGGCAGGCTTCTGTCAGCGCGCAAGAAGGTTAGGAAAACAGGAAGCCACGCCAACCACCCTCCAGAGCTTCCCCCGGCCCCCTCCTCCGACCTCGGCAGGCACAGAACCTTCCAGGGAATCCCGGGCAGGAAGGGGGGCGGGGGCGGGTGCGCGCAGAGACCGCGCGCGGGGCTGGCTGGAAGGAGAGGAAAATACGCCGCGGGACTGAGGACGGGGGAGGGCGCATGCCACCCGATCGCGTCGGCCTGCAGGAAAGTAACTTCACAGCAGCTAAAAAAAACGCGCCGGCGCCGCGCGGGACTCGGGGAGGCGCTCAGCTCACTTACCTGGTAAGTAATACAGAGGCGGCTTCAATCCAAACATGATTCAAATTAGAATTCCATAGTGGTCATAGAGGGATGAAGAAGGAAAAAAAACCTTAAAACCCAGCAATGAGACAAAAAGCGCCGTCCAAACCACGGCACTCAAAAATGTCCAAAACAATAAAATAAAGGCAGAAGAGCGATCCCGACAGCGATTTTTTTTTTTTTTTTTAAAAATCAGTGTCTTTTTTCCCCTTCCCGCTTTCAAATGACCAAAAAGCTCCCTCGGCCAGCACCCGGGCAGTTTCGGCCACCTTGGCCCTGGCAGATCCACAATGAGGTAATTGACGACCAAGCACGGGCCGGAGCCTCCGCGGCTGCCCGGTGTCTTCACCGCGTGTGTATTTTCTGCCTTTTGGACTTGAGATGCAAATAAAAAAAAGGAGGGGGGCGCACGGCGGAGGGAAGCAGGCGGGAGAGCGGAGAGCAGCGCGAGAAAAATGGGGGGGGTGAGGGTGATGAAATTGGGGGGTTAAGATCTTCAGGGATTACTCATTTGAAAGAAAAGAGAGAGAGAAGCAGCCCCCAAGACGTGCGAGTAGCAATCTCTTCTCCATTCAGCCATTTGAATGTCAAGGGCGAGGGTCAAGGGACCTGTTTCCAACAGGGTTTCACGTTCAGAACCAGAAGGAAAAAGGAAGGGGGGGTGGTGGCAGGAGGGGGTATCTCTTGTTGCCAAGGAGAAATCGGCTTTGTTTTCGTTTCCCCTTAGCTACTGGGTGAAGAGGGGCGGGGTGGGGTGGGGGGGAGAAGGAGGGGACCAGCGGGAGAGGGGAGAGGAGAAAATTAATACCCAAACAGCCAAGAAGTACCGAGGGGGAGATTTCTTCTCGTAAATAAAAGAGGCAGCGATTGCAAACAAGTCTCAGGCTGGAGGAAGCAGGCCGAGGAGCCGACTCCCCTCCCCCTCCGTCACCCCCCCTCCTCTTTTTGTTATCTCCTTGGCCCTGTGTCCCACCACTGACTCAGAGAGCAGGGGTGGGGGAAAGGAGGAGAAAGAACTCGCGGGGGGCCCGGGAGCCCGGGCAGAAGGAGCAGGAGAGCAGGGAGGCAAAAGCGCACGGCGGTGGAGAGCCCCTCGATCAATTTTCATGCAAGAATCATTATCGGTAAATTGGAAAGCTGGCTGCCTGACAGCAGATTTGTCTCCCCTAATGAAAGCGAAAGGGTAGGGGCGCAGCGGCGGGCGGTTGCAGACGGCGGCGGCTCCTTCCGTCTCTACGCGGCATCTTCCAAGTGCTCCATGCTTCGCAGGGCGATAATAATAGTTTCACTTGCGAGTTTACCCCCGCGCGGCCGCCCAGCTGGGCAGCAGACCCGGATCGGGGCCCCGAGAGCAGGACTCCCCTCTCCAAGGCTGGCGAGGGTGCTTTTGCTGGCGGCGGGGTGCTCCCCTCTGCCCTAAAGCGGGGGCCGCTTGCAAACAGTGGGCGGCTGCGGGCGCTGCCGGTTCCCCCTCCGGCTGCCCAATTCCGCGCTCTGGCTGCCCGCCCGCCTGTCCTCCCTCCCTCCCCACCCACGTCTGACAGCTGCGGGAACGGGGAGTTCACTCGCCGCCAGGCCTGGGAAGAGGATCCCCAAACCTTGCCGGGGGCTCTGGCCCGCTTTTTGTGAAACCCACAGGGGGGCTGCGGAAACGCATTCACCGGCGGGCCAGGGGTGAACTCCGAAGGCCAATGGCCTCTCACCTTTTTCTCTCAACCCTCACTCCACACCTCACCCCTTAAAAATCCCTGTTGTAAGTGTAATCAAATGTTTGATACCATCTCCCACACTCTCCCTGCACTGGTGCGTTATCAGATCCGGGAAGGCATGCTTCCAGGCAAATAAACCTAATAAATGCTATTACTGGGATTCTGCAAGCCCTGGCTGCACCATAGTAACAAGAGCCCTGGCTAATTTGGTTTAAGAAAACGATCAACTGCACAGAGTGTGTGTGAGTGAGTGTGGAGCCTGTATCTCTCCTCCCCACGCCGCCTCTCTTTCACACCAGCTCAAGAAGGCCCCATGTGATAATTCCCCAAATCGAAGGGGAAAAAACCCTGCCGCCAAACGCCAAACCACATCCTGTGCACTCATTGTCCAGCCCAGCGATTTTAAAGAGACAGGATCCATTTACCCACGCAGGGCGCGCGCGCGCGCGCACACACACACACACACACTCACACACACTTAAACGCTTGCCGCAAAGCTGCCTCTCAATGTGACAATTTATTTTCAAGCCCTTTTACCTTCGGAAGGGCCCCTGGGTGGCACAACCAGCGGAATCACGACTTGGTGACACTAAGGGGTCACCTTTTGACCCCAGATACAATCATCGTGGTTTGAGGAACAGACCTGAGCCAGCAGGTACACACAGTGGGGCACCGCGGTCACGCCAGGCTCGGGTCCCTGCCAACGCTTCCCAGCCACTGCGTAAATCAGGGGTCCCCAAGCGGCAGTCCGGGGTCCCAGCTAAATGCGGCGGCTTCAGATGACAATTGAACTCCCGGAATATGATACTCTAGAGGAGAGCTCCGGAGAGCACACTGGAGGAGATGTGGGAACCCGGAGTGCCTTCTGACCCCTCCGTGCCACTTACCAACACCCACCCACCCCCGCCTGAAAAATCCTAAATGGGCTGGGCGGAGCGCCCGGAGCCAAGGGAGGGGGGTGGCGCTCTTCGCCGCCACCACCAACGGGCTGGGTGGGTGCAGCTCGCAGGCAGCTGCGTTCTCAGCCGGC
>NW_006289713.1:5258082-5259443 GCF_000327345.1 Myotis davidii
CTTCCCGCCCACCCCCGCCCGGGCTGGCCTCCGCTTCAACTCCACTCTCTCCTCCCACCCGTTTATCACCCATTTATCACCCCTATACTTGATAATCTGCGCCCCTCTGGGAGTGGGGGGCACCAGGGCACGCAGCCCACCGCCAAGGTGCGCTACAGCTCACCCCTAACGCCTCATAAGGTCGGAAAAATTTCTGCTCCTACTTGAAAAAAACACAAAACTATTTTTTAAAGATCCCCAAACTATCACTTTCTGTTGTCATTCTTTTATTGGTTTTTAATTCTCCAGGACTACACGAACAACAGTAGTAATTAATACTAAACCTTCTTCTACTGTATATGCTAATGGCAGGAGCCATAAAAATTAATTTGCAAACATGTCATTACACAATAGCTGTACAGGCAATAAGCCTGTAATTATGGGCCAATCATAGGCAGGGTACAGAGGGAGGGTGCTCCCCAATCTGCTGGGTACCCTCCTCCCCTGCTAAAGTGGGAAAGATGTGCCAAAAAGAGTCTGCCTTCTGGGAGCCACCTGTGGGGAATGCACCCAGCTCGGGGAGGGGGGAAGGGGTACGGGGGAGGGGCGGTGAGTAAAGGGGGTCTCTAGTCTTGAGTTCCATTTGGCCTGGCTTCTATGCAAGACCCCTGGAGACAACCACTCCGAGCCGACTGGGTTTGAAATTTGGGGAGGAGGGGCAGCCCTCGTAGAGGTCCCAGGCCTTGCTTGCTGGTGGTGGGTGAGAAGTGGGAGTCAAAGAAGAGGGGACCCCACCCTTTGGGCCAGCACTGGCTTATCTTTGCTGCTCTGTAAGTGTTTCAATGCCTGCATCAAATTATCTCTAAGTGCTCAAGCCAAGCCCTACTTGCTTTTAGCCACGCCCTTGGGAAGGAGGTGAGCTGTAAGATTCTAGTGATACCTAAGCCTCCTTAGGCCCGGGGTCTGGGAGGCTCAAAGTAGGTTAGTGACATTTCCTGGTGACGGGGACATTTGTAAAGGAGGAAAATATGAGATCCACTATGGGAGGGTGGCTGTACCACAGCTCCCGACCTGGTGCCAAAACAGCTGAAAAATATAAAGCAACCCTGCCATGCCAAGCAGCCTGCTTAACGGCTGACTCTCCACTGAATGGCTAGGTTGTTTGCCATAATGTGGCTGAACGGGGAGCTGGAAGGATTTTCCCTTTCCCACAGGCCCTTGTGGCTTGGCTGTAGTTTTTGGAATCCATCACTACGGCCATTCATTCCCAGGGGAGCCACTCCTTCTCTGAGGGTGCCTATGGCCTGGCTGGGGGTGGGAGGGGCAGCCATTCTGGGTCACACCCCATCAGCTGCCAGATGCCCAGGTGAGAAGGGCAGGGC
>NW_006289713.1:5259480-5279785 GCF_000327345.1 Myotis davidii
GTTCTTGCACCATTGGAGTTCTTTGCAAGGACAGGAGGTCTCTCTCCACCCCTGCTCTCTTAGAGCTTGGTTGAAAAATATCTTCTCCTCCCTCTGGTGAGGAGTCGGACATTTAGAAAAGAGAGAGGCTGAGCCTCCAGCACCCTTCTTAAGGGTGGGACTAGAGGGCACACTGGGTCCTCAAACTCCCTGAGACCTCCGCCTATTCTGCACATCAACCCAGGGTCAGAGGGAAGCTCTGGACCATGATCTGGGCACAGTGGAAAGAAAAGCAAATCCATTTCATCTCTCACTGGAAAAACAAACTGGGAACTGGCTGTTTCCTAGGAGGCAGAATGGACCCCACCAGATCCTCACCCTGAAGATGCAGGAGGCCCCTTTCCCATCCCTCCCAGCTGCTCCTTCCAAATGGAGGGGTGGCAGACTCCCTCTAGTGGGGCTGCAGTTGCCACAGCACAGCCTGGAGGGCCAAGAGCATCAGCTGAACACAATAAAAATAGCCTCCTAGCACATGCCAAGGACACTGAGGCTGCAGGTCAGTCTGGGGTGCCCAGCAGTGGGGCACCTGGCTCCAGACTCTGTGTGCCCACTGGTGGCTGTCCAGGCCGGGCCGAGACCTCAGCTTCTGGAGAGATCACTGCTCCCCACGGATTCCAGGAAAGGAAGGAGAGGGGAGGCTGGGAGGCCACATGATTAACCTGAAATGCCCCTTTGGGTCAGCCTCCCACTGCCCTCTTTAGGATAATTGTGCCAGCTGCTGCTTCCTGAGCGCTCAGTCTGTGCCAGTTGCTGTTCTAAGCATTTTTCACGGATAACTCACTGGATCCTCATGACAGCCCTCTTCAAGGTCATCATTAGGAGTTCCATTTTCTAGATGAGGCACAGAGAGGTCACGCACCTTGCTCAAGGACACACAGACAGTAGGTGATAGAGCGGGAGTTGGAACCTGAGCTGGTTCCAGAGTCCATGTTCATAGCCATCAGCTTGGAGTTGGACAGACCGGAGTTCAAATTCCAGCTGGGGCCCCTTTCCACTGTGTGCTCCCTGGCAATGACGTCACCATTTTGAGCATTTGTTTTCTCACCGGGAAAACTAGATGAAATCACTCCCGCATTCCAGAAAGTCACAGGTGTGTAACCCCTCCAGTGGTGTGTAACCCCTCCATAAACAGAGCTGTAATTACTCCTGTGTTTTGGATAATGGTGATAATAGCAGCTACCATGGTCCAGGCCTTCGCCCACCCCCAAAAGCAGAACTACAACGACCATCTCCTATTTTGACACCACTGCACTCGGACCAGCCAACCATCTCCTATTTTGTACACGAGGACGCCGAGGCCTCAAAAAGTGAATCACTGACCCAAGGGCACACAGAGAGGGGACACCCCCGTCCCCCTCCCCATCTGGTTCCAGTCCTTAGGTGACTGGACAGTGTGGAATGCTTGAAGTCTCAAGATAAGCAAGTCTGAGGTCAGAAGAGAAAGGGGGAAAACTCTGTTCGGTGACACCTCACGGTGACCTCTGTATGCCCAGGTTTGGTTCCCATCTTTGTGTGGTATTTACTTTTGCTTTCCTATTACCCAGTGGTTCCAGGATGCACCCCACCCAGGGCGTGCTGTCCTGTCTCAGGGGTCTACCCAGGCCTCCTGGGTCTTCCTCCATCTGCACTTGTGTAGTGGGCTGAATGGTGGCCCGCCAAAATATTTGTCCACCTGTAACCTGTGACTATGACCTTATTTTGAAAAGGTGTCTGTACAGATGTAATTGAGTTAAGGACCTCAAGCTGAGATCATCCTGGATTATCAGGGTGGGCCTTAGATCTATTGACAAGTATCCTTAGAAAAAGACACACAAGAGGTGGGGAAGGCCAAGTGAAGAGAAAGACAGTGATGCAGCCAGAAGCCAAGCAATGCCTGGAGCCACCAGGAGCTGGAAGAGGCAGGAAGGATCTCTCCCAGGGCCTTCAGAGGACGCACGGTGGCCCTACTGACACCTCATTTCAGATTTCTGGCCTCCAGAACTTGGAAAAACTAAATTTCAGATGCTTTAAGCCACCCAGTTTGTAGTAATTTGTTACAGCAGCCACAGGAAGCTAATACATCCTGTTACCTCTGTAAAAATGGAATACCTTTGTCCTGCCAACCCAGGTAGGCCCTGGGCGTTGTCCAAGGCTGGACGACATGGCCATGGGCCAGCAGGGTCAATCTCTGTAGCAAGGGCTTGTGTGTTCAAGCTGCCCATCCTCCATGAAGCGTACGTCAACACTCCACTGGGATGGGAGGCTTTCCTGTGACCTGCCCAGCCTCTCACCTCCTTCCCCTCATCCTGTAACCCACATTTGCTGGCTGGGGTTTGGGCAGCAGCATGGGCTGCAGGAGATCATCGGGTGTGGCCATCTGCTCGAGGGAATGGCCCACCTGGCCAGATCAACCTATGAACGGAGGGTTCTGCTGACCTTCTGCACCCGGACCCTGCATGAGCCTTCCTTTTCTCCCCCCAGGTCTGCCCACCTGACAGCAGCTCCCAGGATGACCTGGAGTCCATGTGTAGAAGACGTAGCTCCCCAATCAACTATCTAAATGTTGACAGCAGAGGCCTCTCCACCAATTATGTATTATGTGGGCACGTGATTGAGAAGGACCTATGTGTATCTTCTATTGAGTATGTATAAAGTGTAACTTCTAGAATGATGAGCCTCTTTGTTACAGCAGCCAGTGTTCGTTTCACACACCTACCAACAGGACCCTTTTTACAGATGTGTGCTTAACTCCTAGCACTGCGCTGGATGCTTTAAGTACATTTATCTTATTTCATCCTCACAACAAAAGCAAGTCCGTTGTTATCCCCACTTTTCAGATGAGCAAACTGAGAACCAGATGTTAAATGACTTGCCCAAGGTCACCCAGTAGGAGGGAAAGAAGAAGATTTAAACTGAGACCCTGCATTTTAAACTGCTTTCTATGTGCCCCCCTCACCTCCCTCCTGTAGAAGCTGGCCAAGAGGCTTTAACAGACAAACAAAAACCCAGGAAGGGCAAGAACATGGCATGTCGCAGTCTACGCATAGAATGGACCTGCAGTTCGGGGTCTGCCGCAGGAGCGGGCTGTTGGCAAGCTCAGGATTTGGGAACTCTTCAAAATAATGGCTTTACAAGGCACAAGCAGTGATATGGTCAAAGGGTTTCCTTCCCGCGGGCTGCACTAATGCCTGAGAAATCAGGCATCTGGGACTGCCGGGGCCACACAGCTCATGGCTGGAAAGGGCCCCTCCGACTGTCCTCACGTGCCTCCCGGGATGCAGGCGGCCGCTTCTGGAGGCAGCCTCTCCATAATCTCAGACAGCTCTGCTTGTCAACGTTCTGTGCAGAGCCAACACCGGCCCGGCACACCGCTGTCGAACAGCACTGAGGACGGTCTCCCCGGGGAGGGAAAATACAGGTGTCGATGCAGCTCCCACAGTCCCGGACAGGCGAGGCGGCACCTTCCGTGGATGCAGAGACAGCCCGTGTGTGGCCTGCCTGCTCAGATCCTGCTCGAGGCCACTGTCCTGCTCTGCTGCCTGGGGCGAGCCGACCAGGCTTTCTTCTCCCCTGCCTGTGCCTGCACGCAGGGGACCAGGCGGAGGCTGTTCAAGGGAACCAGGCATTTGTGAACAGCCCTTCCCGCTGCGGGCTGCTGGTGTCTGCGGGGTCAGAATTACCGTTTGTGGATGACACACAGATCTCCCTGTCTCCCCTTGGGCCTAACTGCTTCAGGTCCGTGTAGCCCTCTGGCCAACAAGATGTGGTTTTTAAAAGGTGGCTTTGTGCCTGTTTTTTCCTCTCATGCTGGGCACTGGGCTTCAGTGTGACAGAATCAGAGCGGGGAGCCTAGGGCCCCCTTTTATTCTTCTTCTGCCTTTACCGTGCAAGGAAATCCTGGGTCAACCCTGACACTTCCCTGCCTTCCACGTGTCCCTTGCCCACGCTCTCTCTGCTGGCCTAAGAGCTGCCCTCTATGTGTCCTCCAGTGGGTCATGCCTGAACAGAAGGGGTTCCTGACATGTCCCTAACACAAGGTGTTCTCCCCAGAGTGTGGCTCCTCTGTCAGGTCGTTTTGAAAGCATGGATGTGGCAGGGGTTTCTCACCTTGGGCAGGATTAACTCTTAGGGCGAGATAATTCTTTGATGTGCCGGCTGCCCTGTGCACTGTAGGATGTTTAGCAGCAGCCCTGGCCTTGACCCACTGGATGCCAGGAGCAACCCCAGTTGTGACCATGCAAATATCTCCAGACATGGCCAAACTCCCCCTAAGGGAAGGGCGGGATAAAATTGCCCCCATTAAGAGCACAGTAATTTTCAACCTTTTTCACCCATCTGCACACACCAAAAAATACATCTTTTATAGATCTGACAAAACAAAGCAAAAAAAGATATAATTTTGACTCATTCACACCGGATGGCTATTGTTGTATTGGCTATTGTCATTTTTTTTTTTTTTTGACAATCTAAGGGAAAAGATGTCAGTGCCCTGACTAGTCAGGTATTGCACGTTTTAAAGACTCCTGCGGCACACCATGTGCCTGCTACGGCACACCGGCTAATCATCGCTGATGTAGCATAAAGGATCCAGCCAGTATGCTGAGAGACTGAGTTTTAGACCTAGTTCCACCATTGGCCTTGGACAAACACCTGCCCTCTCTTGGCCCCAACTTTACCATATAAAAAATGAGAGGGGGTGAATAGAGGTGCTGTGTGCTCCCAGTTGTCTCTGAACCCTCTGGCGCTGCTTAGAAAATCAGTGGTTCCAAAGTGGGGGTGAGCTTATCATTCAGGAAAGAATCCGGCCGACGTTGCATTGCTCGTAGGGAAAAAAGGGGGAGGGGCCAACCTGTTAGGTGGGCCACCCTACTGCTTTGGCCTCTCAGTGTCTCTCTCTTTTCTCCATGGTCTTCCTTCTCTCCAACCTAAACAGAACCTGCTCTGGGAAAAGTATCAGCCAATTACATTCTAGTATGATTTAGCCCCACCCACTGTACCCTCTTCCTAGAACCAAGGCTGTGGCCCAGGTTGAAGCCGTCTCATGGCTAACTGGAACCTCTCTAGGATGCATTTGGGAAAAGCAGGACAAAAGAGCCATTCTGCCCACTTGGGCTAAAACGGTGGTTTCAATTTCATAACATCATGTGATGTGGTGAACTTCCGGGTGCTCTTTGTTAACAGTCCGTTTCAACAGCTGCCATGGGGGAGGAAACAGCATCAGTCAAGAGTTGGAGCTGGGAGGAGTTATGTGGCTCAGATGAATTGTGATAAAGAGATGGGTCCAGGTCAGCCAGCGTGGCTCAGTGGTTGAGCATCGACCTCTGAACCAGGAGGTCATGGATAAATTCTCCGTCAGGGTATATGCTTAGGTTGCAGGCTCGATCCCCAGTATGGGGTGGGTGTACAGGAGGCAGCTGATCAATGATTCTCTCTCACCATTGATGTTTCTATCTCTTTCTCTCCCTCTCCCTTCGTCTCTGAAATCAATACAATTAAAAAAAAAGAAAAAAGGTGGGTCCAGTAGGGCCACCAACAAGCCTGGTGCCGAGTGGCCAGGTCCCCAAGGCTTCATAACCATCAGTTGACTGACAGCACCTGGCAAGCACCAGCTTGTGTTGAGCTGAACAGAGCACCATGGCTGGAACATTCTCAGTTGGTGACCATAATCCTGACCCATGTGCCCCAAAGACAGGATTTCCGGTTGTTTGTGGGAGTGGATTATCCCCGAATCAGCTCTGCTTCAGCTTTTAATTGGGAGGTGGGATGACTGTTCCTGGGGTGGGGAGCATACACCTGTGCAGTTCAGGAGAGTGGGAGGCCTGTGGGCTTGGGAGAGGATGCTGGGTCCCAGCACAGCTTCACCCACACGGCAGGCGCAGCATAACCATGGCCTTCTCTGGCCTTCAGTCTCCTCCTGGGTAGGATGCTCGGACTAAATGATCCCCCAGGCCTTCCAGCTCCACAGCCCATGATTAATAAAACTCAGACACACCATCTGCTCACTCTGACATTTAAGAAACAGAACAGGTTTCCAAAGAGAAAGCTGCCCTGTGCAGCTCGCTTTTCCTCCTTCGCCCGCTGATTGAGGGTGGGTTCACACTCTCCCCGCACCCCAGTCCTGACTTTGAAAAATCCCGACATATATGCATACCATCACACACACAGCTATCTCCCTCCAGCCCATCGAAGGTCACAAATGGGGGGGAGCTGGCTGATGCTCTAGTAAAACTCTGAACTAACAGACCCCATTCTGGGCCTCGCACCCTCCCCCCAGGGGGACAAGACATGCATCTGGTAACATGGCCCCAGACTTCACCGCTCAGTGGCGCTGATTCGTCTTTCCCACTTGTCCAGCTCGTCCTCAGTGGTGGCAGTGAGAACCGCTGCCCCCTTTACAGATGGGAAGGCTGAACTCCAGAAGTGAAAGGGCAGGCCCCAGGTCACACACATGACAAGCAGGGAGGCAGGGATGTCACCCTTGGCAGAGGACATGCATGTGGAGCCTTCTGTGCCGTGTGAGGCAAGTTCCCATAGCACTGCTCATCAACATGACTTCCCGCGGCTCTGTCCTACAGATGGCCCTTTACTGAAGGGACCTCATCTCTAACAAAAGGTGCTAAAGAAACAGGGTCTCAGGCCCCCTCTGCTGCCAGGTACAGAACTTGGACTCTGTGCCATGTCGCTGGCCCGGATGTGTCCATCAAGTGGCTTACAATGGCAAGTACTTGGGGCCAGGACAAAACGTGGGAGGTGGGGCAGACATGCTGAGCCAGGTGAGACCCAGCCAAACTCCAGAACTGGTTTTAACTTGGCCCAAGAGCTGGACCTGGGTGGTGGGGGCATGGTCAGACCTGTAATGCCTGAGAAGCAGCCAGGGGTCCAAATAGGCCTGCGCTGTGACTCCCTCCAACTGCCCAGGTCCTGCCTGCAGCTGGGCCCCTGGCCCAGGATCTGGCACTCTATGTTGGCTGAGTCTTAGGAGACCTCCACTTAAGCTGCCCTCTTGCTGCCAGTGGCCCTGGTGAAGTCAACTGGTTTCAGACTCTTTCTCTACTGTTCTCTCCCAAATGCTGGACCTAGCTGCCTGCTCCAGAACTGACCACCGGACACAGTGGCTCCCTGCCACTCTCCAGGCAAAGCATGATGTTCTTCTCATGCTCTGTCCCCTGCCCCCCTCTGCTCCTCCCACACCACCCTGCTTGGAGAAGTGGACTGGACTTCCCGTTTCTCATAATGGCCTGTAAAATCAACCCAAAAAGTTGAACAAAAATATTCCAAGTCCTGGCTAGGTGGCTCGGTTGGCTGGAGTGTCATCTGTACACCAAAAAGGTCATGGGTTCAATTCCTAGTCAGGGAACATACCCAGGCTATGGGTTTGATCACCCATTGGGGCTCATACAGGAGGCAACTGATCAGTGTTTCCCTAGCGTATCCTTGGGTGAGGATTAATAAAACATATATCCTTCTTCTTAAAAGGGCCAAGAGCTGACAAGACTATAAGGAATCATCAGGCCAAAAGGAACAGGGAAACCGGAACCCCTGGTGCTGAGCTAGCACAAAGGCCACATTGACCCCAAGGGCATCATCTATGGAGCGAGTAAAATTTGAGTGTCCATTTTTATGGCATTGAAGATCAAGGGGGACAGGAAGAAAAGCCTGGGGCCTCTGTACAAGTTGGGGATCTAATAGGAGACCTTTCCCATAATAAGCTTGGACCCCAGAGAACGACCCAGTCAAGCAGGGTGAAAGTGAGGGGGAGCCAGCCAGCCCTTGTACAGAAGCACAGCCAGGTTGCAGTTCTAGTGCTGCCCTAGGAACATCAAGTCCTGAACTGGATTAAGAAGTTTCCAAAGTGATAGTGTCTCTAGGCACCAGCCAGAAACAAATGCAAGTCCTCTTGAAGGAAAGCACCATCATCCTGGGCTTTGAATTATGTCAGCAAAATCCCCCCACTCCCCCAAATATAATGACCAGCACTCAGTTGAAGATAACCAGGCACATGAGAAACCCATACTTCCTGGTTGAAAGTCAACAGTAACAACAGCCAATACAAGCAGATCTGCAATGACTCCAGAGATGGAAATTATCGAAGCCTCTACAACTCTGCCAGCTTGGATAAACAAATAAAAGACCAGCCCGAAGGGATCTGAAGAGAAGAGGAAACCATAACAAGAGAAGCAGCACAGCCTAACATTTCACCAGAATGTAATCTCCAGGAGGGCTTCTCTCTGTTCACCACGGTGTTCCCTAGGACCACGCCCAGTCCGCAGTAGGAGCTCAGTAGGTATTGGTAGGCTCATTCAACGAACACACTGGACTTGGGACCTTCAGGCAGGTGAGCACTGATCAGTCTGCCCCAGGTAACCCTGGTGAATCATTCTACTCAGTGAGAAGATAGGTGAGAGGAGGTGATTAACCCCAAATTTCCCTTCAATGTGACATTTCTCTGTGCAAAGGCAGGCGCTAATGAATAAACAAACCCAGCCACAGAACGGCTTCCACAGTGGAAAAAAAACAACCCAGAGGTGTAATGACTACTGTAGAAAGCTGGATCCTTTAGGCCAAAACAAGCCCCCACCCACCGCTATAATTTTGAGTTATCCGTTCTTTATTACAATTCATGGCCTTGGCTCTCAAAGCCTCTACCAGGGATTCTTTCTGTGGGGGCAATTTTGGTGCCTGCAATTAGCTGAACAGGCATCTTTTGTCCCTGCGAAAGCACTCAATTGCAGGTGTAATTAGGTTCCCTCACCCCTGAAATCTGCAGAGAGCCGCCCGCCTTGACTAACTGCACCCACAATTAAGTGCTTACGGGCATGTGGCTGGAGCCGGCAAACATGTGCACGCGGCTAATAGCGGGGGCACCGAACAGGCTTTCAGAAATAGACACTGTGTTGGAGAAATCCAGCCTTTTTGCATTTGTTGTTCAAACGGCTCTGTCCAGCTGGGAATAATGAGAAAAGACAAACACTCCAATTAGGCTAGGTCCATACATAAATAAACCACACAGCTCCTTAATTAAGCCACTTACAGGACCGGGCAAGGCTGCGAGAAGGAAGGAGCCAGGCCACGCTGGGGACGCCATTTTGGCCAAGGTGGCAGAGCCAGGTGGGAGGTCTGGCTCCACCAGGGTGGGCTGTTGGCCACTTCTGTCCAGGGATACTAGTGGGCCTGGGCAGACTTGGGGCCCAAGGAGGGTTGGTGGGGGTGGGGAGGGGTCCCCAGACGCCACCCCACCCCCCCCAGGGCAAGAGGGAGGTTAGGTTAGGGAAGGCAGTTAAGGTGGCTTAAATTCTGCATCCACAGGTCTGCCCTGTAGGGTGGAGCCTGCCTCCTTTGTCCTTTCCCACAAGCTGGCTCAGCCTGGCACATGACCTCTTCATCTGCTCTGCCCTCCTTTGTCCCCCGGGTCTGGGAGGGTGAAGTCCCAAATCAAACCCCCTGCCTGCTCCCAAGGCCGGCTCCCTCAAAGCGCCTCCAGCTGAGACGCAGACCCATGCCCGGCTTCCCCAGCGGCAAACTTGTACCCATGCCGGGCAGACATGCAGTTAAAAATAAACAAAGGACACGGGTGGCCAGGGATGAGACCAGTATATGCCAGGGGGTAAATGGCCAGGAGAGGGCTGCCTCCCACCCCAACATACACTTTCTAAAGTCCCTGCCACGACGCCCGTATTGTTTCTCAACAATAAAACCCCGCAGATTATAGTCTCAGTAATCAGGCGAGGAAGAAAAGCTGCCTGCGCCCCACACCCTGGTAGAGCTACTGAAAGCTCCTAGCCTTTTGCAGAGCTCAGCAGTCCCGGCGGGAAGTAAAGGGCAAAGGCAATATTTAGATAATTAAAAACCCATTGCTGACAGGCCAGCCCGGCAGCCACAGGTGGCTCCAGGGTGGACCAGCAACGGTTCAGAGTGGCCCCTGCGCCTTCTCTCCACCCTTCCAGCTGTGGCTGAGGGAGATGAGAGGCCTGGGAGGTAGGCAGGTGACTTCTAGAAAATTCTACCCTGAGAGGAATCAGGCTCAAGCCTGGGAGTCTGGCTCCACGATCCCTGTAAGATGGCCCCCTGGCCCTGCCTCTCTGCCTCCCCTCCACTCCAGCTGCAACAGCCTCCCATGGCCTCTTCCTGAACTGGCTGTGCCCTCTGCCTGGAACTCTTACCCCAGGTATCCGCAGGGCTCCCTCCACCCCTCCCTCCACTCATCACCTCCTCAGGAAGATCCTCCCTGACTGCCCAGTCAAAGGCACTGCACACAGCCCTCCCCAGCCACCGCAGCCCCTCATTTAACTGTGGGGTTCCTATGGCACTTAGTCCCTGAATGCACTTACACCTGACATTTTTCTTGTCTGGTCACCTTCTCTATGCTGCTTCACTGGGCTTCTCCACCACTGGGGCAGTGCCTCTGTGCAGCTGCCCACAGCGGGGACTCAGTGCTGAGAAGTGAATGAATGAATGATGCCCAGATTGGACACAAAGCAACCCAGGGCACAGCCTCGGAAGGGGGGCTGGGTAACAATCCAGTCTGGGAATGTGGTTCTGGAAGCTTCCGAGGAGCGGGGTCCCTGCTGCATGGGAGCTGCAGTTGGAAGGTGTCCCTACCTGCAGCCCTCCCCCTGCTTTCAGGCCCTGAGGGACCCTGGGCATCCAAGGTGACCACAGGTCTGTCTGGCTGGCAGTCTGTGACTTCTCACTTAGCCTTTCAATATTTAAAGCTTGGCTTGGTGCCAAGAATCACTGAACTCCCAGGAGCAGAACCTCACTCCTCCTCCTGCCTCTCCTCCTGCCTCCTCCATCTGACACCCTCCCCCCCTCACCACTCTGAGCAGATGCCTGTGAAAACCAAAACCAAGACCAGTTCCTCTTCGCTAAGGCCAGGCCTCAGTGACCTATTGTCATGGGGACAGGGGAGCATGGGCCACTGCGGTGCACAGATAACCCGAAGCCCATTGTAGGTCCTGTGTCATCTGAGCAAATGCTGCCTGGACCTGCTGTGCCTCCGATGAGCAGGCTTGTGTCCAGCCCTCCTTCATCCCCCGCCTCTGCTTTAAAGGGCTTACTAGTAAAGGGCCTTCCCACCCAGCGATGGGCGAAGGGGTGGTCCTGCCCCACCTGTTGGGATGGTCCTGCTGGCTGGAGGCGTGCTGACTGCTACAGGCCTCTCTCATCTCTCTGGTCTCCAAACTCCTGGAGAGTGTGCCCCACACACAGCACCCTCCGTCCCTCTCCAGCCACCCATCATGCCAGGTCATGACTTTCTGGAACCTTCCCCTACTGTGACTGAGGAACAGTGTTGACAGTGGTGCTCCCTCAGCCTGTGGGGTGGCTGAGCCAGCCATGCCTGCTTCTCCTTGGTGGCCCAAACCTGCACACCCTTCCTCTCAAGCCCCCTTCCCCTGGTCCCTGCAAGGTGGTGTTGGATCACTTCTTGGATGCAGGAACAGGTGAGCGGGGCCATTCCAGGCCAGGCAGCCTCCTCAGAGGGGTGGGAGCCTGGGGGCTGGATGCCGCAGGTTCAAAACCTCCTGCTACTGAGGGCCTGTGACCTCTCTGCACCTCAGATTCCTCCCAGACCTCAGTGTGGAAGATGGAGCTACTACTGCAAAGTGCAGAACATCCAGACCTCTAGTGAGGCTCTCACATTCCATTACGTGTCAGGTGTGGCGACAGGTCCCTGCCTGAGGTCAGTACCACGAGGGGATGCATGTTTGGCAAGTGGCAGACACCTTGGAGACACCCCCTTGCCTGGGAATGGAGGTGGCTCGGCCCACAGGCGTCAGGACGGGGCCTGCCTCTCCCACCCCCCTGTGCAGCCAACTCCATCAGCAGTAAACCAAGAGAGGGTTTTGCTTCTCCTTTTCGAAGCAGCCCAGATCTAAACCTTGTCAGCCCACTTCCCTAAAGGAAACAAGTGAGTGAGGCCCCACTGAGAACTCAGAATTTTCTGGCCTTCAGCCTAACCCACGGACGCCTGGCTGGTGACCAGGCCAATCCTACTAATCCTTGGCAGTTGCAGGGCCCCCCTCCTTGGGACACTTCCCCCTTAGACATCCCCTACAAGTTCCTGAGTCTCTTTCTCATGGCCTTCAGGGTCTGACCTTGTCATGATCCCCTCTTGCCCTCACTGTCCTGCTGACCCATCCCTTACTGTATCTTCCATCTTTGAGTCTCAAAGCCCAGGCCTGGGGCCTGGTATACAGAGGCACCCAATGAATGCTTGCCTGGTATACAGCAGGTGCTCACTAAATGCCTATCAGAAGACCACAGGAAGCAGAGGTAGGGCTGTGCCTCTGAGACCCAGAGCCCAAATCTGAGGGAATTTGGAAAGTTGATCCTTCAGGCCCTATATTACAAGTAAGCCCAGTGGGGATGGGGAGGAGGGGAGGAGGGGGTAGGGAGTAGGGGTTGGTGGGTGGTTCCCCAGGGGCCTCAGGCTAGGGGCTGATTTGTTTTGGTCTCTCAGCTCCTGGGCTTGGGGCTGGACCACATGTAGCACCAGATTATTGAGGGTCCCGCCCACTTCTGCTTTCACCCAAACCACCCAGCTCCTCTTCCTCTTATCAGCAAACCGTCCCACCCAGAGGCCTGTGGTGGCTTTGTTTGTGTTTACCCTTCCCTCCAGGGAGCCCTGATAAGGCCAACCTTTACCCTTTGCTGCTTCAAGGGTTAGCCTGGAAAATCTTCCTGTTAAGGGAAGGATGGGGCCTGGGGCTTCTGGATAATTCCATCATGCACCCCCAGTCTGGTGAGTGGAGAAGGAAGCCTGGTTCCCCATTTGAGAGACCCCTTCCCCAGGCCATGCTGTGGCCCCGTGTGGAGGGGGCAATGCTCGGCTGGAAGCCAGGTCTGGAAGCCGGTGGGCCTCCAGAGGAAGCCATGTGTGTGACTAGCTCCTTGCTGTCTTGTCATCTTGGTGCCATCAATCAGGAGCCATGGACACAGGGCAAGTCTTGCTGTTCCTGGTCTCCATGCCTGGACCCCTTCGGGACACAAGGGGAGGCCTGGCTCAGGTTGCTGTTCAGAGGGGCTCGGGCTGCATGCAAAAGTGGGGGTCCTGTACTGTCAGTTCCAAGAAACACTGCGTACCCTGGCTCTCTAGGTCAGGACAGTCCCAAATATCTGTCCATCAGTAAACGAATCCACAATTCTGCCAAATCCCACGAAAGAGCATTACTCAGTAATGAAAACTATGGACACACGTGACCCTCTGGATGAATGTCACAGACGGACCGTCGAGCGAAGACAGCCAGACAGAAGAACAGCACACACTGTGTAACTCCATTTACAGGAAGCTCCAGAGCAGGCAAACTCCCCTAGTTACCTCGGAGGAACGGACAGCAGGGGCTCCGACAGATGTTCGTACACTGCGCTCACAGCAGCATTGCTCACAATAGCCAGGGCATGCAAGCAGCTCAAGTGCCCATCGACAGATGACTGGAAAACAAGACGTGGTCTGTACACACGTGGAGTATGATTCAGCTTTAAAAAGGGATGAAGCACTGACACATGCGACGACATGGACGGACCTTGAGGACGTTATGCTGGTGAAATTAGCCCATCACACAAAAAAAATCCTGTAGGAGTCCATTCATATGAGGTCTCTAGAGCAGTCAACTTCACAGAGACAGAAAGGACAATGGTGGCTGCCAGGGGCTCGGGGAGGGAGGAGGGGAGTTAGTGGAGAAAGGTGGTGGTGAATGTACTTAATACCACTGATGCTAAATTTTATGCTTTGTGAATTTTACCGTAATTTAAAGAAATAAAAATAACAAAAACTAACCTAGCGTGATGGAAAGCAGAGCAGTGGCCACCTGACTGGGGTGGAGAGAAGACTGGGAAGATACACCAGGGAAGGAACTTTCTGGAGTGATAGCATTCGTGTCAAAAGCCAGTGAGCAGAACTCTTAAAATGTCTGCATTTTACTGAGTGCAAACTACATCTCCATAAAGTTGATTTTAAAGGTATAAAAAAACCAACAACTCTGAATACTCTCTTTCAACAGGCTATTTACAAATTGTTCTTATGGACCCATATATTCATAATCTCTCCACTATAAAGTATATGCAAAAGAGATTTTAAAATATTTGAAAAACAGAGTTCTAGCATATTCTTCCTCTGTTAATGGGTTGCTGTGTCCCCCACTTTGGAAGAAGGGGGTCACTTTGGAAGACATTATGTGGGAAATGCCCCACACATATAAGAATGGATGTGAAGCTGCCTCCCAAAATACCCTTGTGGGCCAGTATGCCCACATTCAAGAGAGTGCAGAGTCCGAGACCAGAATGGGTGCAACCTACCTTCCCTGGGGGTTGGGGGGGGGGTTGCTCAGTCTCTGCCCAGGCTGCAGCTGTAAGCAATGCTGGGGCTCATCCCAGACAGGTGGTAGGTGGAGAGATACGGGCGGGAGCCCCACTTCAAGAGGCAAGATGGGGCAGCAGTAAGAATGAGGGTCTGGAGCAAGAGTCCCCAGTTCAAATCCCATCCCACCACTGTTTAGCTGCGTGGCCTGCAGCAGGGCCCGCTGTGCCTCAGTTTTCCCATGTATAAAGTGGGGATGATACTCCCTCGAGGGTGGTTGTGAGAATGAAAAGCTAGTAAACAAAGCCTTAGAGCTCGCACACTCTCTCCTGGTGACCATCTCCCTCCGCCCACCTCATTCCAGCTCCTTCTCCCCCAAGCTCCATGGGGCATCCAAGAAGTCTCTGCAACCTTCTCTACAGCCCAAGTTCAAGCCCACAGGCGGGTCTGTGTTTATCCTCAATTCATCCTTTTCCTGCCCTGGGCCCAGCACCTGGCTCCTCCCTGGGCCCATTGTCTCAGGACTTAGGGCCATCCGGTCTGTCCTGGGGGAGAACAAGGGAGCCCCCCGCCCCCATTTCCTTACAACCACTCAGCTGGGACTCCAAGTCCTTAACCCAGCCCTTGGTCAAATAAACACAACTGCACACAAAAGACATCCTAGCAAGAGCCTGAGCAGTGAAGGGTGGGAGGGGTGGGCAGGGCACAGCTCCTGGGGCAGATGCCAAAGGGACCATCCTTGGCTGCTGGTGCTGCCACCCCACCAGCCCTTGCATTCCTGGGACCTGGAGCCCATCCGGAATAGGTTGTGTTTTTTTTAAGCCGAGGGCCTCCCTGATCACTCCTTTCTCCCTCCCCTGCCCAAACCCACCCCAAGGCCTCCACAGTCCGAGCAAGCACTGTTCCTCCTGTATACAGTCTGTGCTCATTCTGGCACGCGAGCCAGGATCTGTGTCAAGTAAGAGCTGCCCCCTGACCCAGTTAATAAACGAACAGAGGGCAGAAGCTCCCCACTGGCGGCCCCTGGACAACTGGCCCCTCACCCGAGGTGGCCTACGGTGCACCTGATACCCACCACCCCAGGACTGTAGGGACAAGGGAGGGGATCCTCCACCATCTCTCAGGGGTCCCCAGCAGAGCAGGGCTGAGCTCCAGCTGGGGAGCTCAGTTTGATGACACCCCTTCAATCAGCTCCTGTGCTGGTGTCTGCGGGGATCAACTCCCAAATAAAACCTCTGCCCCCAGTCCTGACTCCAGACAACCCAACTCAGCCAATGGCAAACAAATGCCCAGAGCATCACTGTGTGTGGGTCAGCCAGGTGACAAACCCCACAGGCCCAGGGACAGTTCATGCCCTCCAGGCAATGGGGGAGAGGCCAGAGCAGCACAGGGCCCTACGGGAGAGGCGGGAGCCCAGGCCTGGGGCAGAGGACAGGGACAGAATGGCCCACACTTGGACTTCACGTTCCCCCCTGCTTCTGATGGGTTTGCATTTTCTCTCCTCAGATTCCAACTATTTCCAAAGGCACTGCCTACCACGGTGGTGGCTGTAATTGTTTCCTCTCTATTCGATCCATTAACGGGAACCCAGATCCACAGGCTGGCTGCTCGCTGAGGCTTCAGGTAGCAATTTTCCATTTGTGTTTCAAATTTTAATGAACGTGCCTGTCCCCTGGGCCCTCAACGTGGGGCTGTAATCCTCGCGCAGCGGGTCGGAGGCGTGCCACCCAAGGCTGGGCTCCAAGGGGATTTCTACAAGGGCCTGCTCTCTCCAAGGAATAGCTCTGACGAAAAATGGTCCTCGCTGCAGCAGCCAGCCGGCCCCCACCGCCCCTCCCTGCTGGCTCGGTGTTGAGCAGGCTGCAAATCATAAGATTATTATTTCTTTCCGCCATCCCCAAAGTATCCTATATCCCAAGATGGAGAGGAAAGTTCAGCTCTGATAAGATTGCATCACCAGGGAGAAGATAGATTCTCGCCCCTGCTCCCTCTGCCTCCGGCTAACATAATTCCTTTCTGATCTTACCCAGGGCATCCAGTCAGGCTGGGAGGCAAGCGGGATAATCCATTTTAGAGAGATTGATCAATATCCTTAGGAGCCTTTTAAATGGTTCCACAGGCTTCTAGGAGCCAAGGCAGACAGCTGAGCTGGAAATTTGGGGGCCAGGGGTGACAGGAGGGCAGGTACAACCCTTAGGGATTTCCTGACAGTTCTCCCATTTCCTACCAGGCTTCAAGAGCTGGTTCCAATTGGGGCAAGGAGGCGGGATGCTTATGGGCAGGTTGCACACTGGGCCAAAGGGACTGGCAGGCTGAGGCCTAGTGAGCCCTGCACTCATGACGCCAGTGCCTGGAGCCAACAGGAGGGCACGTGTCCCTCCCAACACGAGCAGGGGCTGCTCAGCTCCCACCAACAGGTCCCCGGGGGGACTACAGACCCAGTGTAAGCAGAGACTACATATATATATATATACTAGTATGATAAAAGGGTAATATGCTAATTAGACAGGACGGCCGAACGACCTTCCGGATGAAGGCCGAGGCGAGCCACTGTGGCTGTGAGGGCCGAGCCCCTGGCATGAATTTCATGCAATGGGCCTCTAGTATTTATATAATTGATTTCAGAAAGAGGACGGGAGACGGAGAGAGATATAGAAACATCAATGATGAGAGAGAGTTATTGACTGGCTGCCTCCTGCATGCCCCCCCACTGGGGATGGAGCCTGCAACCCAGGCATGCACTTGACCAGGAATCGAATCGTGACCTCCTGATTCATGCCATAGCTCAACCACTGAGCTACGCCGGCTGGGCCAGAGCTTCAGACTTTTTAAGAGAAGCTAGAAATCTGGGGTTTAAAAGAAAACCTACTGGTTTTAAAATATTGGCAATAAATTTTTTTAATAATTTAAACTACTGTGTGGGGACCAAGTAAAACACAGCTGCAGGCCCAATAGTAAGCTGTCCAAGGTCTCTCACCAGCCCCAACCGGGAGGTTCTGTTTCTTCTCCCAGACCTCCTACCCCTCTGCGGAAAATCTCCCAACAGCCTGACCCCCTTTTCTAGCATACCCCCAACACCATCCACCTGCCTGTCAGCTCCACCTTCAAGCTATGTTTATAATTGCACTCCATCTCATCTAGTCCACAATTGCCTGGACTATTGCAGTACCTCCTTCCTGGTCTTCTGCTCCACCCTCGCCCCCTGCAGACTATTCTTGGTACAGCAGCCTGAGGAGGTCAGTAAAAGGCCAGGCAGGTAAGTCTCCTCACAGAACCCTCAATGGCTCCCATCTCATTTTGAGTGAAAGCCAAGCTCTTACAACCATCTCTGGGATCTTGTACTCTCTGCCCTCTGCCTACCTCCTCTCTCCCTTGCACTTGCCCTTCCCTTGTAATCTGTGTTACCTCTTCTGCCAGACATTCAATCCACATGATTGATTTCAGAGAGGAAGGAAGAGAGTGAGAGAGAGAGAGAGAGAGAGAGAGAGAGAGAAACATCAATGATGAGAGAGAATCATTGATTGGCTGCCTCCTGCATGCTTCCCACTGGGGATTGAACCCGCAACCTGGGACATGTGCCCCTGACTGGAATCAAACCCGGGACCCATCAGTCTGCAGGCCAACGCTCTAACCACTGAGCAAACCAGCTAGGGTACCATGAAGAAACGCTTTAAAATCATCATGCAGAACAAGCCGCATAAACTGGGTCTGCCCATGGTCAGCTTCTTCTGGACTCTGCTAAAGGGTATGAATAAGGCTTTCTCTGACCACCCCATAAAAACAGCAATCCCCACTTGGCTGCCTCCATCTCCCTTACCCTGTTACATTCTCTTCATGTCACTTTTCACCACCAAACCTACTGCTTATTTATCTGCTTGTTTCTTATCTGTAGCCTTGACTAGACCATACACTCCATGAGGGTAGGGATTTTAGTCTGTCTGACTCACCAACTGCTGTGTGCTCAGGCTAGAACAGCACTAAATGGATGAATGTCTCCCCATTGCCTTCAGAGTCTCTGCAAGCTGCTTAGCACGATGCTCAAGGCCCCTCACATCTTTATCCTTCTCTCCAGCTGTATCCCCAGTTCTCCCTCCATGATGAGCCACCTGCAGCGTGCTCAGCACAGTTTTAGGCACATACTCTTCTCTTTTCCCAGAATGAATGCCCTCCCCTCCCGCTTACCAAGCGAACCCCTATTTATCCTTTAAAACCCAGTGAGGAAATCCCCTATTTAGGAAACATTCCCGGACTTGGTCCCCACTCCCAACTACAGTCAATCCGCCTTCCGCTCTCGCTCCCATATCTGCTCACGTTGGCATTTAGAGCCTTCGCGTCTGTCAGGGAAGAGTCTACGCCTGTGCTTTGCAGTCAGCCCGCTGCTGTCCAACCAAGCTCCCCACCACGCCCCACCCAGGGCAGCTGGTCCTCCCAGAATTGCGCTGAGCCTCGATCCCTCCCCAGGACGGCCTGATTTGGGAGTGGAAGGAAAGGAGGTGCCTTCCGGAGGGTCTCTATGCTCTCCAGCACTGAGTGAACCCCTCCTCTGAGATGTCAGTGATACTGGGAGGGTGGGTCAGGAGCCTGGCTGCTGGCCCCAGCTCTGGACATGATGCCCTCATACTCCCTCATCCCACCTGCTCATCCGGGGCCAGCTTCTCCCTCACCCTCTCTGGGAGGGTCCTTCTCATAGCAAATCTTTCGCTTCAGTTTTGTCCTTCCGGCTTCCCTCTCCCATGACCGGGGCAACACCTTTCTCGTAAGTCATTTGCCAAGAGGACAAGCGGCCTCCCCCACTGCCTTCCATGCGCAAGAGCGCACCTGTGCACAGGTGAAGGGTGGGCGCAGGGGGAGGCGGGGAGCCACCAGGAGCCTGGGCATCTGTCTGGCTATAACTTGCCTGGCTTGAAGGGCCTCCTCCTGTTCCAGGAAGAGGAGAGGGTCAGGGCCTCAACCGGATTCACCCGGGAGAGGGTCTCACCCCTCCCCCAATTCCAGCCACACCCCTCCCCAAATCCCTGCACTGCCTGACAATATTTTTATAACACTGTTTTGGCACGTCTTCTGTGAACTTAATTTAACATTCATATTGCTGCTACTTAATTAAATAGATGAACTCATTTTACATTTACAAGTCTTAATTCATCCTGAACAAAATTGGCCGTGTTTAGTTCTTTATACACCAGCAGCTCCCTGGAACAAATGGTGGCCTTTTCGAGTTAACGGCGGGGACAGGTTAAAAGCTAATTATGGGCTCTGGTCGCCTGTGTGAGAGAGCGGACATCTTTATCCATCATCAGAAGTGAGCGGAGGGGCCTCCCGGTTCCCTCTCCCAGCCGCAGCCGGGCCGGCAGGCCCTGTGTCCACCTGGAGGAGGGTAAGCTCCCAGCCCCCCCTCCTCCTAACTTCTGCCTCCACCTGGGGCAACTCCGTCTGTCCCCACCCACCACCTCTCCCTCATGGGGAGCGTCCGCCCTCCCTGGACCTCTGCACCACCAGGCAGGGCCTCTGCCGGTCTGTCTGGGCCATAACAGGTCTGTTTGTTCTTCCTGCCCTAAGCAGTCTGAGAATGGGGCTGGCGGTCTGCACGTTATAGCTCCCTAAGAGCTCGGGGTGGCATGGTGGAGGCGGGGCCCAGGCTGCCTGGGGGGTCCCTATCTCATGGGTCAGGGCAAGGGGTCACCCAGCTACCCGCAGGGGAGTGCCCGAAATAGTAGGTGTGCAATACATGTAGCAGTTATTAGTATGGTTCCTAGCTTGGTGCTGGGCCCAGGGTGGGGAGCCAAGTCCAGCCGGCAAATTGGAAGTCAGGTAATCAACTGCTCTGACTAGGGGGAGAGAGCGAGGCTTGGGGTCCAGGACTGTCGATGCTCTGGAGCCAGGCTCCGGGGGACAGAGGGAAAGTCGTATTGTCCTGGAACCCTGGGTAGAGATGTCCGGCAAGTCACCACCCTTCTCACTCCCAGCAGAGTCAACCAAGCAAATCTGAGGCCG
>NW_006289713.1:5280103-5295359 GCF_000327345.1 Myotis davidii
GACTTCAACTCTTGCTGTGCGCCAGCCGCCAGGTCCCAGGTCTCACAGTGAGGTTTACTGGTGGCGAGACACCCAGCACGCATCCCTCCGGGGGCATTCTTGTGATTTAAGCCTCACGGCAACCCTGTGTGGGCAGAGACTGTTCCTAGCCCCGGTTTCTGAGCCCAGAGAGGTAGCCTGTCCAGGGTCACACAGCTAGCAACCGGAGATGAGATTTGAACCCAGACATTCTAGGGGCAAAGTCCATGGTCTAACCACAGACACGCAGCCCCTCGAGGAACGAACAGAGCCTCCAGAGGTGCGTGGCTGTGTCTGCGCTCCGTTGGGGACTCTAGCTGCCCCCCAGGCATGTGGACAGTGCCCCGCACACCACAAGGAGCTGACTCCCCCAAAGGAAAGCTTGCTGACCTATCATGAGCATCAATCGTTGGCCAGGAGGGATGAAACTATGAAACGAGGAAGTCTGGTGTCGGCCCGGCCCCTCCCTCCTTCTGAGCCCCCAGGATCCCCTGAACACCGCAGGTAGCTGGGCTCAGGCTGATGGCCGCCTCTCCTACACAGCCGTCCTGCCCCTAGCTGAGCGAGCCACCCTCTGCCCTCTGCCCCCTGGGTGGGTGAGGGGAGCTAATCCTAGTGGAGGGGCCATCTGTGCCCCTGAGGTGGTTGTCTCACCAGCCTCAGGTGGAGAGAAGTGTGACCGGGCCCAGGGCCCAGCTGTGGGCCGGGGTGTGGTGTGCCACCAATGGCTCCCCCAGGACTCAGCTCCTGAGAGGCTGCTGCCCCCAGCCCACTGGCCCGGGGCTCCACGCAGAGGCCAGCAGGCTGCTGACGCAACCTCCAGGGCTGGTTGCAGCCAGATCGCCCAGGGGAGCTGGTTGTTTGTTCTGCGATGGGAGAGCAGGCTTCCTCGTTAGCTTTGGTCCTGCAGTGGATTCACTAATGGCAGCCTCTGGCGCCTCAGGGGGCAGTGGAGGAGCCCCGAAATGCCTGGCCCAGGCTCTGGCTGTCCATGCCTGTGGTGGGGGCTGGCTGCCTCAGTTTCTCCAGCATGTGAATGCCCTGCCCCTGCCTCTCACAGACACAGATGTCCTGCGGCCATCAGACCTCCATGGGGGAAGGTGGCTAGCCCTTCTGCCCCCCAGGCTTCCCAGACTAGAAACCACTTCAACATACCTGGCATCCTGGCCCCTGCCAGTGAGCCACATGGCACAGCCTGCCCCATCTGCCCTGCCCTGCCCGGTTCTCTGCCCCAGATTTTGTCCACCAGCCTCACCTCCTCCGAGGAACCACCCAACCTCCAGCCCCTCCGACCCAGGACATGAGGCGTCTCAAACAGGGGCCCAGCCTCAGCACCACCAGGGCAGCCCCGCACCCCATCTGGCAGCCCCCACAAGCACTGACCACACGAATATTTTTGAGGGCTTCTGATGTGCCAGAAGCATCTTTAAGTACAGGTCATCTTGTCTCGTGCTTCACAAGCCACACAGCCAGCAAGAGGCACTACTGCGATCGGGTCCCAGGGGAATCTGGTCTCGAGGCCTGAGCGCTAACCATGCCTCCTGCCCCTGCATCTCCTCTTCCGCTGACCAGGGGCACAGACCCACCAACGCACTGGCCAGAGAAGGCAGGCCCCCTGCAGGGCTGAGCAGGCTTGAGACTGAGGATGCCCTACCTCCGGGGGAAATGCCCAGGATGTGGTAGGAAACCAGGACGGGAGTGGGGGGTGGGGTGTTTCTCATGGGCTCCTAATCCAGGTACTCAGGTATGAGGGAAACAGAGTCACCCCCGAAAGGCCCCAGGCCCTTGTCACTGGGCAGGGAAATAGAGTTAGGAACCTGGCCCCAGGCCCTTGTCACTGGGCAGGGAAATAGAGTTAGGAACCTGGCCCTGCCCTTGGCAAGCATTGCCTTGGAGGCCTGGCCCAGGCTCTGCCTGGGCTGTTTACATCCAGCATCCGGTCCTGAAGGCCCACCCACCTTTACTGCGCTGTCCCTAGCTGTGAGCAGCTGACAGTGGTGAACGTTTGGAATTCTCCCTTCTCCCGGTGTCTGGGGACCCTGTGGCATGGCACCTGGAACCCCTGGAAGGTTTTTGGGCACAGGTGGCTAAGAGTGAGGGGCCCCATCTCCTGCCTTATTGCCTTTCCTTGGAATTGCATCAGCCCCAGCCCCCAGGGTTGGGAGCCAAAGGAGGGGTGAAACATCCGGGGATTCTCCAACCCTGCTTCCTTCCCTGGCCCCCATTCTGGCTCCTTAATCGATCCCTGGAGACATTCCCCACCAGCTCCTCCCACCCAGAGGCTATTTCATCAGACAGTCAGTCAAGAAATTTTTACCCGGCACCTTCCTGAGGTCAGAGATGGGGTTTTAACAAAAGCAGAAGACAGAGCTGTGCTAGAGGTGCCCCCCACTCCCCCACACACCCAGGTCCCCTGTGGTTGGAACCCTCCCTTCTCCGTGGTTGGAAGAACCACCCCCCTGTGAGCTCGCACATGATGCCAAGGAAGTGCTCAGGACGGTGCATCCAGAGCCAGAGCCCAGTGTTACTGCCACTGTTACTGCCTGAAATACACCACGTGGTGCACACACAGGGACACGAGGTGGCAGTGAGCCCCGTGGACTGAGGCCAGGAAGCCTCCCTTCTGTCAGGGGGGGGAGTCACGCTGACCCAGGAAGGAAGATGGGCAGGGACTAGCTGGGCAGAGGGGAGGGAGGGCTGCACCCTCGGGTGCTGCGATGAGGGGGGGGCCTGGGGCCGTGCTCATCTGTTACACCTGTTGACGCCCCTGACCTCAGCCCTGGGGCTGGTGTGGTGAAGGGCCCCCCTGTCGGGGAAGGCCAGCCCCATCATTTTCTCTTTTGCAACTGACCTTAACGGTGGGAGGAGAGGATAAATGGATGAGCCACTTCCTGGCAGATCTCACAATTCACCCCGGGCCTGTGGGAGGTGGAGGGGAGGCGCTGCTCATTCCGTTCCGCAGGCGTCTCCTAAGGCCAGAGGCACAGGGGGACTGATGGCTGCCTGACCAAATCCTTCCAGCTGCCACCCTCCCAGGCACAGTCAGGCATCCCCTGTCGCAAATGGGGAAACGGAGCCTCAGAGGGGGAGGAGCCTCCTCGCGGCCATGCCCGGCCTGGCTTCCCAATGTCCTCCCCCCACAGGGCTCCTGGGAATTTTAGGAGGCCCTGGAGAGCCTCCACAGGCAGGGGGCCAAGGGCCCGCGCCTCCGCCACTTTCGCTAGCTGGAGGATGCCACTCAGTCCTGTGAGTCGTGCCCGGTTTCTCCTTGGCACATACAGGCCCGGGAACACTTGGCATTGCCAGGGCCCTCATTAGCAGAGGATCTTAAAACAGTATGTGGAAACCCTGCAAGACCCCCTGGGCCGAGCGCCAGCAGGCTCCGGGTTTTACAGGGTGAGAACGCTGAGACAGAGACAGCCTCGCTGGGGCGGGTGGCTGAAGCCCACAGCCAGCTCCCTGCCCCCAACACCTCCCTCCTTCTCTTGCAGGGCTGGGGCTGGAAACCCCTCCCACCTGCACAGAGGCTGAGGAACAGGGAGGCTCCACACACACACGTTTCTGAATGCAGTGGCAGGACGCCAGAGTGGGAAGGGAGTTTTGGGGATGCGACTACATAGGAGAAACTGAGGTCCACAGGTTCGCACACATGCTCAGAACTAGTTTGCAGTAGGTAAGGCTGGGCCTGGCACCCAGGCCTCTCCACGTCCATAGGCCCAGCTCTGGGCAGGATTCTGCACCAGCAGGAGGGAGGGCCCAGGGAGAATCCAGGGAGGCTGGGCTAGGGGGACAGCACAGGACCCAGAGCAGAGGCTCTAGCTCTTTCAAGGTGGCCTGGGGTGAACGGTAGGTGTATGGTCGTTCTTCAGGTTTAAATGTCTAAGTCTAGACAGAAAATCAGTACCCAGGCCTGGGCCGGGTGCCCCCTGCCCTCTGCCCACTGCCCTGGGGCCCCAGTAAGCCTCACTGGACTGCCATCAGCAGTCAGTGGGTCAGAAACCTCGTAGTCAGGGCAGAAGGGCAGCCCCAGGTCAGTTCCTGCTGTAACCGTGTTAACCTGGAGGCCTTCCTGAAGACCCCAGACTCACTCCCCAAGCCGCCCAATTCTGGAGTGAAGACCTTTTGTCCAGTCTCTGCCAGTCACTACCCAGAGGTGCTGGCCATCTGTCCAGAGGCCTTAAGGGGCCAGACTCCCTCCCCTCTGCTCTCAGGCCCTGCAACAATACCCCTTCCTCTCCTCCCTCCCAGAGCTCCACTCACCTTACCCACAGAGCTCCTCCATGTCTTCCCTTGGGGGTCCCAGACTCCCTGGCACCAGAAAGGCCAGAGCACAAAGCATGTGGGTCACCAGGGACAGGCCCAAGGTGACCTATGGACCTCACCTACAACCAGGCTTCTGGAGCCCCAGGCCACCGTCTCAGGGAGAAAGGGGAGCACGCGGGGCACTGCGGTCATGAAGAGGATGACAAAGACGGTAACTGTGAGAAGGTCAAAGCTGGAAACACTGACAGAGCCCACCCCATCCTGGACACAACCTGGGTCTCATCGAGCCTCACAACAACCCTATGAGCCAGTTGCTTCATTATCCCAATTGCTCGAGGGGAAACTGAGGACCACAAAAAGGGAAATGGTCTGCGCTCAGACACAGGGAGGCCTGAGATCGATCCACAGAGGTGGGCCAGTCCAACGGCAGGGAGACCAGCCCCCCGAGCGGCCAGCACTGCCCACCACGGTGGCCCCGAGCCATGTGTGAACACTCCTTTCAATCGATTGGCATTAAATGACATCCCAAGTCCTGGTCTCACGAGTCACATTGTAAGTGATCAATAACCACAGGTGGCTGGTGGCTGTTGTGCGGCATGGTGCAGGTTTAGAACATTGTGTCATCAGAGGAAGGTCTACAGAGGGAGACAGGGCTGTATGGGGGCTCCTCCCTGGGTTCCAGCCCCCCCCATCGTGGCCTCAGACTGGAAACAGGAACCGGTGTTTCCTGAGGACTTGCATGACCCGTCCTGGTGCAGAGACCAGGTTCTCTATTCTCACAACCACCGGGCTGGGCAGGCGCCCGCATGGCGCCAGGTGTGCCCTTCACTGCACGGATTAAGGAGCGCCAGAAACGGACTGATGGACAGACGGGGAGAAAGACCCCGGGCAAGCTGGGAGACCAGACCCACACTTCCTGGCTGAGCATCTCAGGTGGGTGGGGCGAGTCTCATGACAGGTCCTTTTTATACCACGTGGGCTCCAAGCACAGACCAACCCCCTAAGAGTGCGCTCTGCACACAGAGCAACTGCAGACCAGGTCACACACACCAAGTTTGGCTTTGCGACGACTTTGAACCTCATCCCAGCATGGTGTGTTACCCCACTTTACAGCAGGGGAAACTGAGTCTCAGAGAGGGCAACAGCTGGCCTGAGGGGGAGTTGGGACTGGAGCCTGCACATGGCCACCCTGAGCTTTCCTGGTGTTGGCTCCCAGCTGTGTGACCTTGGCCAAACCATTTCCCCTCTCCTTGCCTCAGTTTCCCCCGGTGTAAAATGCCGATGGTCACATTTGGCCACAAAGTTAATAACATGGCATGGACAAAGCAGGCAGCGCAGTCCTGTCCACATGGTCAGTGTACTGTTGCCAGTGTCCGTGGTTCCTTCCATGACCACTGCTATGGGCAGCCCAGACCATCCCTGGTGAGCATCCTCATTGCCCAGACCCCACACCCTCCCCCGACCCTCGCATCCTGTGAGAACAAAACCCGTGGTCACTCCCAAAGCCCCCTGCACATGCCAGGGCAGCCGCCCCAGTTCACCCTGGTCCGGGAAGCACAGACGCCCGGGTGGCCAGGGACAGCGGGCATAGGCGGCGGCCTCTGCAGGGGAGAGATAGCCCGGCTGGCATGCCTGCTGTGCTGGCTCCAGCTCACAGCATCCGACATTGTTTTGCAGGCTGGGGGCCCTGTCTCTGACGCCCGCTCAGGGGGATGGTTGGTGGCAGGAAGTGACAGGGAGGCAGAGTGGAGAGACAGGCCCTCACAAAGAGCGCGTTCCCTGTAAGTGGAGATAAACCTTGGGGGGAGAAAGGAGCGCTAAATCAGTTGTAGAGCAGATGTACCACATGCTGACAGGGCAAATGTGCGGCCTTTCACGGCCACTCCGCGCTCACCCGCCGTTATTCATGGCCGCGCCAGCGCTTTATCTCCGGCACATGATGGGCGGCCACGAGGCAGACGCTTGCTCCTGCCTGCGCGGGCTCCCTCGGAAAATATTAATATGTAAATGTCACTCTCCGAAGACCAGAAATGAAATGGAATGACCCGCTGGAAGATGCTCTGCTGGCAAGATAAAAAAAGAAAGGAAAAAAGAAAGCTCTCAGAACTGGAGGCGAGAGGGCTGGCTTAGGAGAGGGGGATGGGAGGGGCCGGGAGCAGAGGGTTTTGGGGAGGGCATCAGCCATTTCCTTTCGGAGGCACATGGCTGCAGTGTCAGGCTGAGAGCAGGGGAGGGGGAGCTCTGGGCTGCAGCCCCACGTGAGGATGTCTTTACCGGGTCCCAAGATAAACAGCACAGATGCTAATGGGTACTGGGCTTCCATTCGGTGCCTGGAATCTTCTGGAAGTTTTTATGGACATAAGCTCTTTCAGTCACTGCCAGCCCCACAGCCCCATTTCCCAGATGAGGAAACCATGGCACAGGGAGGGTCAGTGGCTGGGCCAGAGCGTTAACCCTAGTGTTAACCTTAGTGTCTCTGGGCCTTGGGGTCTCCGCTTCCTCCTGCTCCCGCCAGGCTCGTGTGCAATGATCTGTCTGCAGGCGGGGACCATGGATTTTGCTCTGAGGATGTTCTGGCAGGAGGGAGGGATCTGAGTGAAGACAGGTGATGGCCACCTGGCAGCTTCCCACAGGACAGGGCTGGCACCCTACGGCCTCCCTTCCCAGCCATGGGGCATATCATTGCTCCTCCCCTGCCTTCTCTGCATCCAGTCCCTGATGGCCCCCACCTCCTATCCCATGTGCCCAGTGGTAAGAGAGCTGGGCGCGGAGTGTGAGTCCTGGAAGCTGGGTGGGGGATACCCACTAGCCACAGAACCAGCAGGATGGCAAGTTGGCTTAAGGTCTTGACAGAAGATATGGGAGGAAAGCAGCCTCTAATACTTTGGGGGTGTCTAGAAGGCCCTGCCAACATATGCTGGGGGCCCCCCTGGGACCCACCCAGAGAGGGTCGCTGTGGGCTTTAATGGTCCCCTGCCCCACCTGACTGGGTCCTCAGAGCCCAGCTCTGCACAGCTGACCACAGTGCACCCTGGAAGAACACAGGGTCATCCCTGGCCCCGGCCTGCTCAGGTAATCCCCTCCGCCCCCCCGCCCCCCCCTCCACACACACATTGAAAATGCCGCCCTGAGCCCTGAGCAAAGGCAGGTGTGAGCTGGAAGCAGCCTCAGGCCCTTCTTTCAGAGGCTGCTGCCTCCTCTCACAGCCCCACCCGCCTGCCAGCTGCCAGAGCTCATCAGCAAACTCCAGGGTGACCCCAGGCCACGAGCTAACAGGAGCAGTTGTATTTCTTCCCTGCAACGCCAGCTCGCTGCTACTTAACCCTGTCAAGCAGGAGTCTACAGAAGACCTGCAAGAGGGGCACAGGAGGCAGTGTGGGTTGAGACCAGGCGGCCCCTGGCTCCTGGGCACCCTCCAGGCTGGCGCAAAGGCCCCTGGGACAGGGACAGGGACAGGGATAGGCACAGGGCAGAGGCAGGCAGCGCCTGCAGATGGAACTGTGACTTCAGGAAGCTGGAATGCTGCTTGGGTAATATCAATGCTCATTCGTCAATGGGAGGCACCCTGGGAGCAGAGGGAGGAGTGTGTGCACACACAAGCACACATGTGCGAGTTCACACATGTGTGCCCACACACATGAGCACACAGATATACATATGTGCACACATGCATATATATACACACAAACACACTCAGATGCATACCTGACCCACCTACCCACCCATGCTCACAAACATGCACACAGATATACATACACAAACATACACATATACTCACACATGTATTTACATATGTGCACATATACATAAATGCACACACACTGGTGCACACATGCCCTGGCATATAAACATGTGTGTGCACATGCATACGCACATCCTTGCCAAGCCTCTGACTGACTAACTCTGACCTGGCTCCCAGGATCCCTGCAAGCCTCAGGGCAGACACAGGCAGAGGAGGGAGGGGGAAGGAGCAGCTGCTGGGGGAGGGGGTGCTGGGGACTAGGCCTTGTAGTCTGGCCTTGAGAAATCTCCATCCCATATGATGGATTCTAGCAGAGGGGCCCTTCCAGGAACAATGGGCTGGAGTCTCTGGGTTCTGTGGGAGCCTGTGTGTGAGGAGTTTGGGCAAGAGAAAGGTGTAGCGTGTGAGAGAAATGGGGCTTGGCAACCTCTCAGGGCACTGTGCCAAACCTCCAGTGGGCGCAGCTCCTGGCAGGGCCAGGCCAAGGGGCTGCAAAGCCAGGCCTGCCCACCCCTCCCCAGGCCTGGCTGCCTTCTTTCCTCCTCCAAGAGCTGCCCTGGGGTGGGGGAGGGGCAAGGGCAGGGGTTACCCTGGGGGGGAGGGGGATTCAGAGGGCACAAGGGAGAGAAGGGGATTCGCATGACCAAGAATGGGAGCAGCCGTGGGGTCTGTTCCCGGGAAGCCCCAGGGGCTCATGGCCAGAGGGGAGGTAGGGGGAGGGGGCAGTGAAGAGGGAAAAGGAAGGAGAAAAGGGAGGGGGAGAGGAGAGAGGGAGGGGAAGGAGGTGGAGAGAACAGGGATGGGGTCAGAGGGCAGAGAAGAGAGGCAGGGGGAGGAGGAGGGGAGGAAGAGAGGGAAGAGAGGGAGGAGAGGGGCCCAGTGGGCAGATGCTAGGAGGTGTTAGGAGCAGCAGCCCTGCCCTCAGCATCCTAGAGAGCCCCTGGTTCTCTGCCCAGCTTTCCAGGGCTCTCGATAGCCCTGGCCACACCCTGGAGTCACCTTTGGACCTTGAGGGTCTTTTGCTTTTTGGGGAGTACCCAGGGATTCCAACATGTGCTAGTTCTCAAAGTGGGGTGTCCCAAGGCTTCAGCGGTCCTCAAGGTGGCCCCCCACTGAATGCTGGGGTTTAGGGTCAGGACTTTCTGAAGGTCCTGGCCCTCGACCTGCCCAACTGTCCCCATGCTGGAAGGGGACAGGTGAGACTGGGGTCCCTCTGTCCTCCCCCATCTTGCAAGATTTGTAATTAAATTAGCGTTCAGTCTCTGCCAGCATCACACAGCTGATCAGCCCACCTCCACCGCTGGGTGATGGGAGCACTTTGATATCCGGCTGGACTCTAATGCGTGTGGTGTGAGGGACCCTAATTTATTACGCGCTGGTAATTGATGTTTACACAAAGCAGCTCTTACAGCTACTCAAAGTAGGAGATGAAAAGCAATCAATCAGCCATTTGCCTCAAAAGAGAGGGAGAAAATACCACACATATCAAAAGCAACCCCCCCAAATACTGAGAAGGGGCTGGATTAGCACACTGACACTTTGAAGCTTGGGGTTCCAACCGCACAGACAAATGGCGATTGCAAGGATGTGGGGAAATCATCACCAGGCCGCCTGTGGCCCTGGGCCCTGGGGAGGGGCGGGGTCTGGGTCCCCCTGGAAGACCCAGGCTGCAGCGTGGGATGCTGCCCTGTGGCCCAACAGCCTTCCCTCAGCCGCCTGGCATCTCATCTGCTCTGATTCCTTCCTAGTTACCTGTCTGTTCCCCCTGGGCCACAGGAATGTGGCTCCAGGCCCAAGTTCGGTTTTGAGGGGGCCCTGCTGAGCCCCAGCGTGACTCCAGGGCGGAGTGAGACCCTCCTGAACCCTTGCTTCATGGCTGAGGTGTAAGGATCCTCACCGTGGGGCTGAGCCAGGCTGCGGACACAGGGACAGTGCTGAGACACAGTGGAGAAGGCCACATGACCACAGAGGCAGAGACTGGAGGGATGTGGTCAGGGCCAAGGAGCACCAGCAGTCCCCGGGAGCTGGGGGAATCAAGGAAGGACCCTCCCCTGGAGCCTCCACAGGGAGCACAGCCCTGCCCACTCCTGACGACACCCCAGGCACACTGATTTCCGGCTTCTGGCCTGCAGAACCATGAGAGAGTTAGTTTGTGCTGCTTTAGCCCACCGAGGCCGGGCCGTTTGTTGTGGCAGCCACAGTAAGCTCATGCGGCATCTGGTACTGTTTAATACAACATATAGATAAGCAGGGCAGGGGTCAGACAGGCAGCATGGAGGTCACCCACCTCCAGCGGCTGAGTCTGGGTCTCTGTGGGTACCGGGAGCTGCAGATTGGGGTAGTATCTAGGTGGGGAGTGGTGGAGAGAGTGGATGTGATATGTGGGCGGGAGAGGAGGGAGAGAATACAGCCAGGTGCCAGGTGAGTCAAGGTGTGGGCAGGGCTGTGCTCCGTATGGAGGCTCCAGGGGAGGGTCCTTCCAGCTCCCAGGGCCTACAGGTGCTCCTTGGCCACCTCTCTCCAGTCTCCGCCTCCGTGGTCACGTGGCCTTCTCCACTTGTGTCTCAGATCTCTCTCTGCTGCTCTCTCTCTCTCTTTTTTTTTTTTTTTTTTTACTGATTTTAGAGAGAGATGGAAATGTCAGTGAGAAACATCAATATTGATCGTCTGCCTCCTGCACCGTCCCTACTGGGATCGAGCCTGAAACCTGGGTGCCCTGACCGGGAATCAAACCGGCGACCTCTTGGTGAATGGGCCGGCCTCAACCACTGAGACACACCAGCTGAAGCTAGGCTCTGCCTCTCTCTCTTTAAAGGACACTTGTGATTGCAGGACCCACCTGGATAAGCCAGGGCACTCTCACCTCACGATCCTTATAACTTAATCACACCTGCCAACACCCCTTTTCCGAATCGGACCGCATCCGCAGGTTGCAGGCATTAGGGCATGCACACGTCTTTTGGGGGCCACTTTTCAGCCTGCCACACCTATGAAGGGAAAATGGAGCTAGGTTCCTGCTTCTTTATGTCCAGTGAAGACGACCCTGGAAGCCTGTCACTCACCCGGCAGCTCTTACATCTGTCCGATACAGTGGGGCCTTGACTTACGAGTGTCCCGACTAACGAGTTTTTCGAGATATGAGCCGTCTCTTGGCCAAGTTTTTGCTTTGAGCTGCGAGCTAAAATTCCGGTCTCGAGCCAGCTTCAGATACCCCACCGCTAGTTGGTGGAGCGAACGTCACAGTGAACGCCACAACATCAGCCCAGCATCACGTGTCTCACTCATTCACTTCTTGATTTGACATACGAGTAATTTGAGTTACGAGCTCCGTCACGGAACGAATTAAACTCATAAGTCAAGGCCCCACTGTACTTCCTGAGTGCCAGGCGCTGTTCTGAGTGTTGGGGATGTGGCAGTAAAGAGAACAGAGTGATCCCTGTCTTCACGGAGCTCACGCGTATATGTGGTTAAAGAGTGACCAATACAAAGGGAAACAAATAGAGCCAGGAGAGGAATTCGGCTCAGCTGGTCAGCCTCATGGAGCAGCTGACTTTTGGACAAAGGCCTGAAGGAGTGGGAGCGGGAGCAGGAGCAGGAGCGGGAGTGCGGAGATCTCGGGGAGAACATTCCAGCCAGGACGGCAGGTGCACAGGCCCACAGGCTTTGTGTGCCTGGTGGTTCACAGAACAGCAGGAGCCGCGTGGCTGGAGTGAAGCAGATGAAGGGGGTCGGAGGTGGACTCAGGAGGGAGTAGGAGCCCAAAGGGCTTCGTACTTCTCTCCGTGGCTCTGACTTTTGCACCTGTGGAGTGGGAGCTGTGGGAGGACGGCCACACTTGGGGTCCCGCCTCCCTGACCAAGGCTGGGTTCCCCCCCTCCTCTCTAGTGTTTTCTTCCAGCGGGGACCATCAGAGGCAGCCCAGCCCTTGCTGAGTATCCAGCTTCCGGTGCCAAGCACGGCCACCAGCTGTGGTGTGTGTGCCCTCATGCAGGCGGGCTGTGCAGGCTACACACACACAGACACACACACACACACACACACACACACACACACCCCTCGCTGGTCCAGTCCGGGGCTGGGGTAAGCCTGGGTAAGTGCAGTGTGCCTGCTGGAGTTGCAGCCCCATTAAGAATTTATCAGCCCAGAGGGAAGAAGTCTTTAGTTCTGGGTCTCCCATGGTGGGGTCTGCGACAATAGCAAAACTTGGCTTCTGGGAATAAAATGGAAATTCAGGCCCTGGAGTATAATGAAAAGCTGGCTCGCAGGCATTTCCCTCTGGGCAGGGCTGAAAGGCCCCCTAATGACGGGAGAGCTGGGGGACAGGTGGGGGCGCCAGGGGACCCCAGCACAAGCACACAAGATGGTGGCCGCGTTGGAGGCGCTCCCCCCATCCCCCAGAGCCCCACCTGCTCAGGGCTGCCTGGCCTAATAAACCCTCTCTCTTTGGAGTCACATTCGAAGTGGTTCCAACAGGGAGCCATACGTCACCAAATCCAGCAAAAATTTGTGCTAAATTGAATCAATCCATCTTGGAAATGGCTCTTGTCAGGTTCTGTCAGAGAGACCGTCTGCAGGGGACGGAGAGATCAGGAGGGGCAATCAGGACGTGGGGGCTGGGGGGCTCAAATCTTAACACCTCAAAGCCTCCTGCAGGCTGTGGTTGGGGAGGAGGGGCTGGCACTCGCCCAGAGTCCTTGTGAAGGAGGCTCGGCGCAAGCTGTGTGTGCATGGGGGTGGGGGGGCAGACAGGTGGCAGGGGCGTCAGGCTGGCAGTGGGCCCCACCCCGCAGCCTGGCCAGTCTGCGTTGTTCTACCTTAGCTGGAGCCTCCTCATGTCTCAGTTCAGTGGAACTCCACAATTATTAGGCACCCACTCGACACCAGGTAAGCTGACAGCAGGGGAGGGCCTGGGCAAAGCCAGCCAAGTGGAACTCAGTCAGACCTGTGGCTGCAGGACTCGGGGTTTGGGAGCAGCCAGGGACTGGAGCCAAGGTGCCCCCGTGAGTGGGCAGCTGAGGAAGGCGGCCCCTTCCAGGAGGGCTGTGGCCATGCCCTGGCCTGGGGAGGCCTTGGCCTCCTCCTTGGTGACATGCATCTCCCCTGTTCACCATCGTTTCGGGCATCGGGCTCGACCTCTGGAGCTCTGGGCTCCTGAGCTGAACACAACGTGGGTTCGCCCAGCCAGGCCCTGCCTGCTGTTCTGAGCGAGGCCCTGGTGGCCTCAGGAGCTGTTAGAGCGCGAGGCTCAGGGCCTCCAGGTCCCACCGGCACGACCTCCCCAGAACCAAAACTCTTCCCAAAGTCCGGCTCTCAGACTGGCCCACGTCCGAGGTCCAACCTGTTGGCCAGCTTCGATTCCACATGTGCCCACACAAAGCCTCGCTCCCACCACGCAGGCAGGCCACATTCCCCATCTCATGAAAAGCCCTGCTGGGTCCAGCCTTCCAGCTTTCATCTGTGCTGTACCCCTCCCCACGGTGACCCCGCTATCTTACTGAGGTCATCCCAACCCCCTCTTTCCTTCAAGTCCTGGCTCAAGTCTGTGTCCCCCGCTGTGGCCATCTCCCCGCAACTCCAATCCCTACCATCAGATCTAATGCATCCCAACCCGCCAGCACTCAGCCTGTGCCTGTGGCCAAGTGCCAGCTCCCTGAGGTCACAGACCCGCCATGCACATGATAGTCCCCAGAGGATGCAACACAGGCAGGCATGCAGATGTTTATGAACCATTCTTCTGAATGTCAAGTTCAGGGGTGCCAGGATGCAAGGAAAAGACAAAAAACACGATTGAGTTCCTGCAAATTTCACTCTGTGGATAAAAGCAAAGCAAGAAATCAACTCTCCTCAGCACATCAAGTTTGCAGGGTGACATCTTTGCTTCGGGGCTGTGTTTCTGAGTAACTGCTGCCCTGTGTCCGTGAAGCAGCTGCCGGAAGACTCAGCAGTCAAGCCCACCCCAGGCACGCCCAGCCAGACCATGTCTCCTCCTGCAGGCAGCCCACCTGCAAAGCCCCCAATGGCTGTCTCCCTTCTGAGCTGTCTGCTTCTCCCAGCTTGCCCCAGCTCGTGCTGAAATCACTGCATGATGAGGCAGAAGCCACCCGAATATGTCACTTGGGAACATCACTAGTTTTGAAAAATTGCCTCATGGGATTAGAAGTCGGGGCAGTGACTACACTAGGGAGACAGTGGCCAACCAGGGACCCAAGGGACTTCTGGGAGCTGACCAGGCTCCATTTCTTATCTCGGTGCTGGTACACAGTGAGCTCAGCTTGTAAACACAAGGAGGGGTACACTGCTATATACTCTCTGATGACTATCATACTTCAAAGGCAATTGGAAAAGATGGCACCTTTTATGAGCGGAATTGTCCTCCCTTAAATCCATACATTGAAGTCCAAACCCCAGGACCTCAGAATGTGACTGGATCTGGAGGCAGGGCCTTTAAGAGGTGATTCGGTTAAACGAAGTAATCAGGGTGGGTCCTCCTTCAAGGAGAGGCCTCAGGGGAAACCAACCCTGCTGACACCTTGATCTCAGACTTCCTGCGTCCAGATGGTGAGAAAGTTAGTCTCTGGGGCTTAAGCTGCCTGGTGCACAGCCCTGCCCAGTGTGCAGCAGCCATTTGCTGAGCAGGAGTAGCCCCGTGGTTTCCACTGGGAAGCCCAGCCACGCCCAGCTGCCCCCATACCCTCAGCCCAGCAGCCTCAGGTGTGTGTGTGTGTGTGTGTGTGTGTGTAGGGGGTGGGGGGCGGCGGGAAGAGATGGCCAGGGTTTGGCTTCTTGAGTTGTTTTCCTTCTGAGTCACCACAACCCCCAAACTCAATTTCCAAACCGGATACCAACTAAGCGGAATGCGGAGGCCAGAGAGCTACAGAGGGATTTATTAGCAGGCAGAGGAAGACAAAAGCAATCTCGCCTGACACAAATATAGATGAATACGTGTATAGGAAACCCACAGACTGGCAAATTAAAACGTGGTTCGGGCTGGCGAGTGTCGAGGACGCCGGCTGATGGATCTTCCCAGCCAGACAGCCAGGCCAACCAAATATGTCACCATGACACGCTCTGGCAAAACTCTACCCCCTAGGGAAGGAAGAAGAAGAGCCCCCCAGCCAAGCAGGGCTGTGGATTCCAAGTTTGGAGGACAGTGTCATGTAGATCTGGTCTGTGACTGGAGGAAAGGGGGTGCTGGCACAAGAAACTTGGGCCCGTGGGGAGGGCGGGAGGCTG
>NW_006289713.1:5295459-5313571 GCF_000327345.1 Myotis davidii
TGTCAGGCTCAGGACAGCAAAGCCATCCCTGCCTGCCTCTCCCAGCACATGGCAGGAGCTCTCATAGCTGATGAATGAATGAATGACATGATGCCCGAAGAGCTCAGCACAGGGCCAGGCACACAGCTAGTCAAGGTTAACTGCCACGATCCGGATCCGTATTCCTGCACCACCACACCTCCCAGGTTCAAAACCGCACCGACATCAATGATTTCCACCTAAAATAGTGGTTCTCAACCTTCTGGCCCTTTAAATACAGTTCCTCATGTTGTGACCCAACCATAAAATTATTTTCGTTGCTACTTCATAACTGTAATGCTGCTACTGTTATGAACCGTAATGTAAATATCTGATATGCAGGATGGTCTTAGGCGACCCCTGTGAAAGGGTCGTTCAACCGCCAAAGGGGTCGCGACCCACAGGTTGAGAACCGCTGCCCTAAAAGAAAACACCCAGCCCCTGAGAATGGCGCCCCAGGCTCTTCCCACCTGGGCCAACCTCCTGTTCCATCCTTCCATCCTCACATCACACCGGCCGCTCCAGGAGTCTCTGTGATGCCCGCTGGACCCTGCCCTTCCCACTCCTTCCTTTGCTGGTCTCATCCCCTTTTCCTGGAATAACCTTCCCTCCCTCCTCTGCTGGGACCCACCGTATGCCCCTGGGCTGAGCACAGACCCCAGCCATCTGCACAGTCTGCCCTCCACGTCCACACAGAGGGGCTACTTCCTCCCCCGCGTCCCACGGAGCCGTGCCATCCCATAAAGCTGCCACACGTGGCTATTTACATTAAAATACTAAAATGAAATAAAGTGACAAATTCAGTTCCTGGGTCCCACTGGCCACATTTCAATGCTCAGGAGCCACGGGTGGCTGGTGGTGACCGCATCGGACTGCGCAAACAGAACATTTCCCCTCCCCGCAGGAAGTTCTACTGGACGGTGCTGCCACAGGTGAGGCTAAGGTGCGTGCGGGAGAGGCCCACCCCCTGCCCACCTGCATTGCCCTGCTCTCTGCCTGCTCTCTGCCACCCCAGCCCCTGGCACCAGCCTTCCCTCAGGCGGGCGCCTCGTACATCATGCAAGGCTCTCTGCGCTCAGTGGCAGGTCTGGGCTCCAACAGTGAGCGAGCCCAGTGGGCCTGTCTATCCACAGACACGAGGATGGAGGGGTACAGAGCAAACATTAAAAAATCACGATTCCAAGGAGAGTTGTGTGTATGTGTGTGTGTGTGTGTGTGGTTATATGTATAAGCAGGTGCAGACAGGTGTGTATATGTCCAGGTGCGTGTGCAGGTGGGGCATTTGTGTGTGCATGTGGGGGGGCACTGGTGTATGCACATGTGTGTGTATTGGTGGGTGGATGGTTGGGTACAGAAAGAATTCTCCATCCAGCGATTTAGTATCTGTACATTCTGTTCAGAACGTCATCTTCCTAAATGCTTCATTTATGTAACCAACAACCCCAGGATGATGCCCAACAGAGAGGGAGAGCCAGGCTGAGGCTCCCTGGCCCAGGGCCCACCCGACCTACCTTGCACCCTTGTTCTGGGATGTTAAAATCCCCGACTCTTTAAGTCCGTTCGAGTCAAGGCTTTCTGTTACCTGCAGCCTCAGGCACTGGGCAGATGGATTTGCTATAAATTTGTCTAAGTGGCTACACTCACTAGTTAATGCACTCATCCTGAGGCCAGACCCCAAGACCCCACCCACTGACTACGTTCTCCAGACGCACATTAGCGGGGCAGTCACACCACCGTAAGCGGGCCGGCGTGCATCTGTGCAACAACCGTGACCGCTGTGGTCAGGCTGGTCTGCACCCTGCACTTTGGGAAACCAGGCCTCCAGGCCTCGGAGGCCTTTGCAAACCTCCTAACTGTACGAGGAAAGGGGGCAAAAGGGCATCAGGCGGCTTGGACACACTCAGCCCAACAGGGTCTATAAACCGTCACGTGCTGTTCTACCCACCCACCCTTCCGGAGCCCGGGCTTTGAGAGTGGCCACCCTGGGAGGATCCAGGTCCCTTCCCACTGAGATGTCCTCTGGTGAGCTGAGCGCCCGCTCTGCCCACCATCCCTTCAGCCCTCCCGCCCGGATCAGTGTTACGCGTGGTCTGGAAGAGACGTGTGGGCAGCACGGTGGAAGGGAGGGGCTGCTATGAAGGAAGGAGGCAGGGCTTTCTGCAGGGTCAGCAGCCCAGGTCCCCTTCGAGACCACAGCCACACCTGACCCTGCCTCCTAATGAAGGGACAGAGAAGGTGACCATCCATCCTTCACGCTGCTGGTCCTAATAAGCGTCAGCGAATTCCCCAAGCTGCCTGCTTCCCGCCCCGGCGTGATATGTTATTTACCTGCAGCTAATAGGTTCGTGGGTAATGATAGTCTTGTATCAAATGACGGCCGTTTGGCTCCTGACAGTTTTAAAGACTAGTCTCGGGGACACTACAGTTTCTAATTACAGGGTCTGTCACCTGTGAGGTTCAGTTCAACACCACTCCTTCTCCCGCGGGTGACACTTCTGTCCAGATAGGAAATTTAAGCTCGGCTGCGACAGTTAAGGTTAAAAATACTGCGCAGTACGAGGCAAGGGATCATAATTTGGGTCGCTGCCTTGTTTAATTAATTGGACTGCGGCGATCTGCACTCTGCGGGCCATAATTACAGACAGGGCGAGAGGCCCGCTCCCCCTCGCCGTGTCTTACAGCTGTAATTTCACGGGGGCTCTGACCTGGCTCGGAGCAGGGACCCAGAGTTCCTTGAAGGAGCGTGGTACTCCACTAGACAGCGCCCACGACGGGGGAGCAGGGGAGCTGGGCAGGCCAGTGCAGGGGCAGCTGCAGGCCGAGCGTCTGCTCTTTCTAGCTGGGTGCTGCCTCCCCCAGGGTCACCCTGGCAGACAATGTGGTGATAAAAACAAGTGACCCTTGGATGTCAGAGGAAGCCACAGGGAGGAGAGAATCGTGGACCCAGACATTTCCAGCTCCTCGGTCAGTGGCTTCTATGTCTCGCTGTCTGCACACGGGCCAGGCCAGCTCAGAACACGGGGCATCTGCATGTTCCCGCTGCCCCAATGCCCTCCCCAGAGGCCGCATGGCTTCCCTCCCCTTTGTTCAGGGGCCAGCTTTGTTTGTTGACTCCTCGGAGGGGACATTCCCTGACCTCTTTACCCTGTCACCCAGCCCAGCCCAGCCTAGCCCTGTATCCTCCCCTTTTCACTTCATCCCCATCCGAGTTTTATCTTCCATGAGGCTCAGGCCTGGCCTGTCTTGGAATGAGTGGTTATCACTCTACTTCCTGGTTTCAGTCCCCCAGAGCCACCACCTGTCTCCGTTCCAGGCTGATCTTGTTAAAGCTTCAAGGAGACGCACCCCCCCCTCCGCCCCCCCATGGACAGTTAGGCTGGATGTGGCCCCTCCCTGCTCCACAAACATTCCAGGTGTGTGACCTTGTCCGTGGGTCAGGAGTGGCCTCACCTCTGACCACTTAGCACTCCTCCCCCACCTTCTTTCAGAGTTTGAGGCTTGCGCATAACCTCGAGGACAGGGGACCAACAGTGAGGACAGCGGACAGGCTGAGAGCCAGACCATAACCTGGACACCTCAGTGCTAACTGATTGCATGGAAGGCCAGGTTCCCTCAGGCTCTCTCTCTGCCTCGGCAGGTGCAACAGTTCACAGCAGGGGCCAGTCGGCGCTCTGCGTGGACATCAAGTGCCATAATCCTGCCGAGCCTCGGTTTTCCTCATCTATAAAATGGGAATGATCCTATTTTCCCCTACTCAGGGCAGCGGTTTGTAGGAGCAGATGAATTAAAACACATGAAGTGCTTAGAAAACACTGACTGGATGACTCATCTGGTTCCTTTACCCCAGGAAGTCAGGAAGGGTCAGGGTGACCTCCCGGTGGCTGCCAAGGTCAAAATCTATGATGCATATCCAGGTCCTCATAACCACGGGGCACAAGGCTTCAATGTGGTTCTTCTGAACCCCAGCCCTCAGCCTCCAAGCCCACATGCTTATTTGCCCCTCTGGCTGCCCTTGCTGTGGGCTGCCTTCCCTCAGGCTCCGTGTCTGCCGAGTATCCACCCCCTTCCCACTGTCCTCCACTTCATCCCTTCCCCACCTCCTGGGATCTTCCTGCCAGAAGCGATGAGTGTAGCGCATTCACTCAGCTCATGGATGATTTTTATGAACATTGAGCAGGGCCTGTGCCAGGTGCTCCCCCCACTGCTGAAGGTCAGTCACCTTTCCCACCCTCCATGCCCTTCATGCCCAACCCCATCCCCACCCCCAGCTCAGCCCTTCATCAAGGAGAGCTCTGCCAGGGCCTGATGGAAATTCAGAAATGAAACTACTCGTCTGAAGGAACCTAAACTCCAAAGGCAGGAGAAGGCGGGGAGGAGGGACCACGCACTCCTGGAACACTACATTGGGGATGGTCCCGTTCCCGCCCACATGCAGGGGGCGCGGCATAGGTCAGCAGGCAGCCCGCCCCTGAGGCTCTCACCCAAAAGGAGGTACGGTGGGCTGAATGTGTCCCCCGAAAATATGCCAAAGCCCAAATCCCCGTACCTCTGAGTGTGGCCTTATCTGAAAATGGGGCCTTTGCAGACTAAGATGTGATTAAGTGATAGGCTCTTACTCCCATATGATTGGGGTCCTTCTAAGAGGGGGAGAGGAGACTCAGAGACACACAGGTCATGTGGCCACAGAGGCAGAGAGTGGAGGGATGTGGCCACAAACCAAGGATCACCAAGGACGGCCCCACCGACCCCTTGATCTCAGACTTCTGCCCCCAGAACTGTGAGAGAACATATTTCTGTTGTCCAAGCCCCCATTTCTGACAACGTTGTTGTGTGGCCCCAGGACACGCACCCGGGGACACGGGGAGGAAGACTGGCACGCCAGACTCAGGTGACCTTTGTGGAGCGGCCAAATCCATCACTGCCAGGCGGTGCCCTCCTCCTGGGCCCTCGGTGTGCCGTTCCCATGGAGCTCAGGGCCCCGGGGGGTGGGGCAAACGCGCCTGTTTATTAGGAATCGAAGGCCCGGCTGCCCGCCTCTCAGCGGAGAGCTGCTTTTGAAGTGCCGAGTGATTTATTTTAGCCAATTACTGGTGCGCTTCCCCTTCCCAAGGACCCCACGTAATTGATTGAAACCTATTGAAAACAAATTAGCCAGCACCAGGACGCACAGATCTGTTTATCGCTCCTCTGGAGGTTTTCAGGGAGCCCACGTGAACAACAACACACACTGCAGCGTGTTTTTCCCTCCTCCGGAGGACAGGAGGAGGGAAAAGAACACAGCTCCACCAGGCTCGAGGAGCCCTCTGTGCGCCTGGCAGCCGGCTCTTTTCCCCCGCCGTCTCTGGAATCGCTGTCTTGATGCCCTGATATTCTGCCACGCTAAGACCAGCACCCGCGGCCAGTTCTTTTCCCCACGGTCTCTGGAATCGCTGTCTTGATGCCCTGATATTCTGCCACGCTAAGATCAGCACCCGCGGCCGGTATTTTCACCGCAGCCGCACACATCTCCATATCGACGGCCTTCCTGTTGGTGATGACTTACTTCCTTAGAATAAACCACAGCGTGGAATTTCTGGGATCCGAGGGACGGAGATGCTCCATGGGTCTGGCTACGACCTGCCGTTTGCTTTTCCGAACGGGGCCCTGCCTGTGAGGAGCCCGCTGCCAGGCTCCAGCCGTCTGTCCGTTCACCACAACGGTGCCAGCAATGCTTGTTATTGCTGTAGGTTTGGGGGGCTGAGTTAGCAGGTGAAAATTGGGGGTGGGGGATGGGGTGGTGGCTTTAAATGCAAGTTTAGGTGAATTTTTAAACAATTATTTTTAATTGTGGCGGAATAAATACACGTAACATAAAACAGATCACAGTAACCGTTTTTAACTGCGTAGTTCAGCGGTATTAAGGAAATTCCCATTGAACTGTATTAAAGAATTATTTTCCGCCCTCTGAAGATCGCTGTGATGGCTGGCTGGTGCCCACTTGGCTTACCCTGCCTTCACCATGCCCACCTCACCTGCCCAGGCCTACCTCTCAGGGCTAGAGCCCTACATGTCCCCGGCCCATGTGTACACGGGGCTCAAAAAGGGGGCTTCTTTTCTTGCTCAAAACTCTGCGGTGCCTCTCCCCACCTATCCCATCAGGCCTCAACTTCTTCTAGAAAAGCCTACCCTCCCCTCTCCATCAAGTGCAGGTCACTCGGGGCTCCCCAGACCCATCCACTTGCCCCCTGACATCAAGCTTCCAATTGCTCAAGCCAGCGTTTTCACTCCCCACCCTCACAACACCCACCACTCCCCGCCCCGTCACCCAAGCAAGGTGTGTGCACTAACCACACGGACCCTCTGCCCCACAGGTGGCGGCTCTGACGGCTGCCCTTCAGCTGGAACTAAAAGGAGGCATGACCGAGGCGCTCCTGCATCCCTGGCCAGCTGCATGGCTTCCCTCTCCTGCACTGCCCCAAGCCAAAGGGGGCTCTGGGCTCTGCGGGGACTTCCACCACCACTGTCACCGTGCCGGCTCCTGCTGCCTTTTCTGTAACACCTGGCAGCTGGCAGCAGGAACAGCAGGTTGAAAACACAAAGGGCTTCTTGAGGCTTGAAAGGTGAAGTGTCCCACAGAGCACTTGGCCCCCTGGGCGGCCTCCCTGCCTTGGGTCATCTGCTGGTCATCATGAGGCGCAAGAGCTGGCGAGGGTGCAACCAGCTGCAAACCCACGCTCCTGCCCCTTGGGCTCATATCCTTGTGTGTGCGTGTATTGTGTGTGTGTACGCACGTGTATGTGTGTGTCTACTGTGTGTATACGTATCTGCCTGAATATGTGTTGGTGTGTACATGTGTGTATATGTGCATGTGTGTCTGTGTGTATGTGTATGTGTGTGTGTGTGCACGCACATTTGCATGGGCATGATGGGGTTTGGAGATGAGGAAACATGGACAACAGCCCAGCAGGTTGGTGCTGTAGAAGTGAGGTCAGTGCTGTGCAGAAGCTGGCAAGACCCCAGGAGGGGAAGCACAGTCTACAGGACAATGCGGCTGAGTGGGCACCGAAACCTCTGCCCCTGCCAAGCTATCTAACAGCTTTCCCCTCCTCCATCACCCGGCGTAGCCCCTGCCCATGCATCCTTGGTTTCTGAGCCAAGGTATCCCTGTCCCCTTACCTGCTGCACCCTGCAGTGTGGCCCTCCTGAGCTGCCAGGAGACACAGCAGTCAGGAACATGGGTCACCTGGCTCCCATACCTCCCAGCTGTGAGACTTAGGGCAAATGCGACATGGGCTCCTTGGGCCTCAGTTTCCCCAATGGTAAAATGGGGATAAGCAAAGCACTGCCCTCACAGGGAGGCACGAGGACTGAAAACGTTGCCACATTGGTGCCAAGACCATGCTGGCACCAGGCAAGTGTTGTTGGAGAATGGTGGGACGTTATCCCAGGGCTCCCTGCCCTGCGGCCTTGAGCCCACCCCCAGAACCCGTGACTGTGACCTTCTTTAGTGATTGGGCCTTTGCAGCTGTGATTAAGATGCAAGTTAAGCCCCAGCTGCTTTACCTCAGTGGCTAGACCAGGGGTGGGCAAACTTTTTGACTCGAGGGCCACAATGGGTTCATAAACTGGGCCGGAGGGCCGGAACAAAAGCATGGATGGAGTGTTTGTGTGAACTAATATAAATTCAAAGTAAACATCATTACATAAAAGGGTACGGTCTTTTTCCGTGGGCCGTAGTTTGCCCACGGCTGGGCTAAACTCTAGCCACTAGAGCATCGGCCTGCGAACTGAAGGGTCCCGGGCTTGATTCCAGTCAAGGGCACATGCCCGAGTGCAGGAGGCAGCTGATCAATGATTCTCTCTCATCATTGATGTTTCTCTCTCTCTCTCCCTCTCCCTGCCTCTCTATAATCAATACAAATTTAAAAAAAGATGCAAGTTAAGAAGTGGAGGTGTTACCTACCTCACCACCCTGCCTCCTAGAAGTATGAGGCCAGGCATTGCTAGAAGGTTCCTGCTCTGTTGCATTAGGAAAAAATATGTTCAAATTAGAAATTCTAATAAAAAGTAATAGCAAGATGCCTTCTAGGAGCGTTGACACTGTGCCAAGCACTGGTCTGAAGAATTCGTGCACATGATCTCATTTATTCCAATCATCCACCCACCACTGGAGAGCTCCACAGCCCATTTGGCAGACAAAGAAACTGAGGTCCGGGGCTGTGGCCTCTAGTTCCGGCTACACAGCTTCAGCAACACAGACATCCCAGAGTTCCGGCTGCACCACAGGAGGTAGACAAGGAAGGGGGTTTTAACGCCAGAATCACACAACTGACACGCTCCGCAGGCCTAGATGGGTCCCCCGAGAGAGGCCCCTGGGAGACGTTAAGTGACAGCTTCAGTGGAACGAAAAAAGTCCAGACATCAGTGGGTGGGCCGTGGGGACACTCCACCACAAGAACAATCCTAAACCCCCAGCCAGATGGGTGACAACCAGGGTGAGGGATGTTTCCCAGCCCCTGCACCCCCAGCTGGCCCAGTGACAGCCCGGGAGGGGGAGCGTGTCGCAGTTGTGCTATCCTGAGTTTGTGGACATCAGCTTCTCTTTGCTCCTGTCCCCCTCTCCTGCAGCCAGCCACTCACATACCCTCCAGGGAACCTGACCTTGAATTATAGGTTCTGAATTTTTCAAACGCTCTGGCGCTGCTATTTGCCATGACAGCATGGTCCCAGCTCTCCTCCAAATAAGTCAATTTCTCCCCCAATTCCATTTCTGCCCTCGACCTGCACAAACTGGCCAGCGCCTCCTCCTCCTCCTCCCCAGCCCAGGCCAGGCCAGGCCAGGCCTTCCCAATTCCAGCGACCCTACCCCTCTAGGGCCCCGTGGTGGTCTGTCAGCCTGGTAATGGCTCTCTCTGGAAACTGCCTGAGGTATTTATTGTTGTTCTCTGTGAAGTCTCATCCCGGGCTGTCGGTCCCTGTGGCGCCCGACGTCAGCGGAGCAAACACCATCACTCACACGGCATAAACCTGTTGTAGCAATTCCCAGCTTGGGCCCTCAAGAGGCGCCCATCACTCATCCCCACGATGGCATTCGGAGGCAAGGGGCGGCGGGAGATGGATGGTTCTGGGAATTACCGCTGGCTGCAAAGTGGGGACCTTTCACCTCTGGGGAGCGGGGTCAAGTCACTGTCATCGTGGGCCTGGCCCCCAGGGAAATGAAGCAGCAGACCCCTGCTCTGGGCCACGCTCCCACCCCCGCCCCGAACCCAGACACAGGCTTGGGGCTGTACTCCGCACAGGGAACCCGCTCTGGCCTCCAGAAGATCGATCGATTCACCGGGGCCGCTCGATGATGCTCTGAGGCAGGTGCCGTCTGTGGCTCTTGACAAATGAGGAATCTGAGACTCGGGGACCTTGGGAGAATTACCCCAAGTCTCGGGGCTCCTGGATCCTTTCCAGCAGGACAAGCTGCCCCATAGGGTCACACACTCAGTGTTCCCTCCCCCAGCCTCCCGGAGGTCTTCACACCCTCTCACCAGTTTACAGATTGCAAAGCAAGGTCTCATTGGAGTCTCAAAACCCAGAGAGAGGGGCTGTCTTTTATCACTCACCTGAGAGCAGCGCCTCCAGAAGCCCTGTGGGTTACACGGCCAGGACCGGGACAGGGGCCTAGACTCCAGCTCCAGGGCTCTGTCCATGCCTCATGGTACCCCTCTGCCTCGGGACACATGGGGGAGTGCTCTCCCCAATTAGCCTGATGATGGCTCAGAGGCTTCTGGGAAACAGGCCACTGTCACTCCAGGTCGTTTCCCTCCCTCCATCAACAGGGCCGCAGATCACCAGAGTGGCCACATAATAAATGATGCAGGGCTGCGAAGAGCCCAGCGTGATCACAGCCCCGGGGAAGGCGCGGCCTGACCTGGACGCATCGAGCCCGGCTGAGCCAGGCCAGGCTGAGGCTCTGCCCTCTTGAGCAGCGGTTGGTGGCCTCCCTACCACCTACCCGTCTCAGGCAGGGCACACAGTTTGGGGTGACTAGCTATGGCAGTCCTAGGAAACCAGCAGAGTCTAAGCCCTCCAACCAGATTTGCTGGGAATATGCTGAGGTAAGGACCTGCCGCGGGCCCTTCCGCGTGCTGCCCCTGCTCCCTGGAGAACTCTCCCTGGCCATCACAGGGTTCCTGTGCTGGAGGCCTCTGTTCAAAGCCACATGCCTCCCCTGCCCACCCCTCCACAGTGGTCCCTGACTCTATCCTATGACCTGGCCGCATTTTTCTTCTTGACACACATCACTACACAATCACCTGTTATCAATGTGTTTACTGTCACACACACACACACCACCACCACCACCACCACCAAATAAGCTCCTTTAGGGTAGGATCTACCTTGATTCTTGCTGTGTCCCCAGCTCCAGGCACAGAGCCTGGCGCACAGCAGATGCTCAACAAACACCTGTAGGATAAACAGGCATAATTTGGGTCCAGCACCAGGCCAGGCAACCTCAGGCACTAGGAGGTCACATGTCAAAATCCTTCAGGGACAAATTCTTCCAGGAAGAAAGATTCCTGAGTGAGCGTCCTCTCTGAGGCTGCCTGGCAGGGTGTTGAAGGTGTGGTATCTAGAAACTACCAGGGTTCAAAACCATCTCTGCTCCTTCTGAGCTGTGCAACTTCAGGCAAGTTGCTGAACCTCTCTGGGCCTCCGTTTCCCGTCTGTAAATGGAGCTATAAAAGTCCTTGCCTTAGGTACCTGTTGTGCAATTTGCAGGAGTTAACAGGGGTGAAGCCCTGAGCACAGGGGCCCTTTCCTAAGCACCAGGTGTGCATTTACTGATACTGCCCTTGCTGAGGGAATTCCTGGGGCAGAGCAGTGAGGGGAGACGGCGAGGATCGATCTGAGGGGCAGGGTTTGAATGGGAGGCATCCACTGGTGGGTGGGGGCCTGCTGGGTGGGAACACACCCTGAAGCCTGAAGACAGGGCTGAAGAGACCTCTACACGGGCCCATCTGGGCGGCTCCCAGGGAGCAGCAAACTCACTGGAGTCAGACTCAGTTTGTTTGGGGATCAAACATACTTGCCATCAACATCCCAGCATCCCGAAGCCCGCCTGGCCCCAGTGGCCTCCGAAGAGTAGGTGTTGCACTGGGTGGCCAGTGGGTTCCTGCTCCCCAGGCCTGGCTGCCTGCCCAGGGGTCAGCTGTCCAGCCATCAGTGGTGCCCAGCTGGCAGGAAGATGCCCCCGCCCCCCCAGGGCAGGCAGAGCAGTCTGAGACCCCTGTGGGGACAAAGGCCACGGGCCACAGCCACCATCGAGTTGGCAGACACAGGCAGGGACTTCGTCCCCCAAGTAACCGACACTGTCCAGGCTGCATGGAGCCAGGCCCAGTATGCAGTGTGCCTTCTCCCCACCCCCCGCCAGACTCTTTGCCCCTGCTCAGCCCACACCTGGAGTAGGGCCTGGCACCACACTGCCCCTCCCAGGAGACCCCACTCTGCCTCTCACCTCCTCCCTCACTAGATCTCTCTGCTCTGCCCTCCCCTCCTCCCTCGCCTGCTCCATGTCGCTGCACTGGCCTCCTCCCCTCTTCAGGCGCCCAGCCTGTGCTCCTGCCTTTCCCTCTGCCTGGAGCACCTTCCCCGAGACAGCTGCTCCTTAGCTTACTCCCTGGCAGCCTGCAAATCACAGATCAAAGCCACCTTCCCAACCCACTCTCTTCTAAAACTGCAACCCAGGCCCCTTTCCCCAGCACCCGCATCTGCCAACACCCCACGTCTTCTGTGGGGTTCTGGCCTACTGTCTGTCCTGAGGGTACACACAGCTATCTGTATGGTTCCATGGGCCCCAGGTGCTCCACAAATATTGGGTAAGGAGCAAATGGATCCTGGGTCCCTTCTCCTGACCCCAGGGGCAGACCCAGAGGAGGCCTCAATCGATGCCCACTGCCCACGTGAACATGGCAGGGGCAGCCCCCTAGGCTGCTAGAAGGGAGGGGGTGGGGAGGCGCCACGCAGGGGAAGCTGTAGCAGAAGTGGCTGAAAAAGCTCTTTCCAGCTGCACAAATGCTCCCCCTGGAATGATGGGGGCACGTGGTGCCCAGCTGCTCGCCCTCCTCCTGGCACCCACAGGAACCACCTGGAGCAGGGCTGTGGGTACCCAGGCAGACAGAGGGAGGAGGAGAGAAGCCGGCACTGTGGTTGGGGTTCAGGGTGCGGCCCCCGCCCCCACGAGAGTGGGCAGGCTCAGGCAGGAGCTAATGGCTGCGCCCCATCCAGCAGACTTGGCCGGCATTAATTTGACCATATATACACACGCTAATCAGCTGTAACTGTGGCACCCAGCTCAATTCAAATTGATTTACTGAGCCTGGAAATGGATACAAATGTGATTAAAGGCTTTTTATTTTACATAGGTTCTCTATAAAATGATTTAAATCAATTGCCCGGCAGGCCCCACGCTATTATTGCACAGAGCCTCCTCTTATATTGATGGATACAGTGCTCTGAGCTAGAGCCGGGCGTCAGCAACACTCTCCGGCCAGCCCTGGGATCTAAGTTGGGCGGCCACAGCTTCTGCTGGTCGCGTACCCACCTCCTCTCAGGGTGCCTCTCTGCAGTGGCTGGGCTGGCCTGGCACCCACAAGAGGGCAGCAAGGGTGGTGGGTGAGGTGGGCAGGCTTGGGAGCAGGCTGGTGTCTCCATGGCAACAGCCTCAGCACCATCTCCCAGCCCACCTGCCTCGTGTCCATGAAACCTACCTCTGGACATCTCAGGGAGCAGGCTGAGCCTGGGAGGTCGACTTCATTATCCAGGCCTCATCTGCCCCACCCGATCGCCCCTTTTCACAAATGAGGAAACGAAGGCCAAGGGCTATGAGTTAGTAAACAGAGTCTCAGACAGACTGGTCACAGCTGGCGGAGACTCCAGGTCCCTGGCTCCCAGGCCACCCGCTTCTTCCTTCAGAGCTTTGCCATACTGAGCGAACACAGACAGACTGCCATAGGTCTCCAGCACGCGGTCTCGTAGCCTGGAGATACAAGGTGTGTCTGGAAGCGCCAGCCTGTGGGAGCGCTCAGCACGGAGCCAGGGGCCCAGCCCAGCGCAGGGGACACCAGGAGACATCCAGCAGGCCGAGGACAGCTCAGTGCCACCGTGCCCTCTGTGTGCTGCCAGGGGCCAACGGCTAGAGGTTTCAAACAACAGAAATCCCTTCCTTCACATTCTGGAAGCCAGAATTCTGAAAATGACCTCCAGGCATCCCTTGGCTTGTGGCCACATCACTCCAATCTCTACCTCCATCTTCACATGGCCTCTCCCCGTGTGTGTATGTCTCATTAGGTTTAGGGCCCGCCCCCTTCCAGCATAAACTCATCTTAAACTGATTACATCTGCGAAGACCCTATTTCCAAATAAGGCCACATTCTGAGGTTCTGGATGGATGTGAATTTGGGGGAACGCCATTCACCCAGCACAGACAGAGTCTGAGTCACCACAGTGGGACACAGCCTTTTCTAGAGGAGGGTGGGTCATTCAGTAACAACCAGAGAGGCAGTTCGGCAGGTGCTGTTTTCACACACGGCCCCAACTCCTTGGAGAATTGATGCGTCACCCCTGTCTCGGCCCAGGGGCTTCTGCAGCCTATTCTGAGCACCTGCAGAAGCAGGGTGCTCCAGCCACGAGCCACCTGGAGGCAGGAGCCTTCGGCAGCGAGGACCGGCCTGCCAAGAAGCAAGGGGAGTACGGAAAAAGGACCTCAGAATTTCTCCTGGCGGGTCCTTGTTCAGAACAAGCCCACCAGCCCTGCTCAAAGTCCCAAGGTAGGAGTGGAGCGGCTGGGGGCAGGGAGGCACCTGGGTTTCTACTCCAGAGCTGGGCTGCCCGCTAGCCACAGGAGGCGATTTAAATTCAAAGTTAAACTAATTAAAATGAAGCACAATTTAAAATTCCATTCCTCAGTAGCACGAGCCACATGTAGCTACTGCCTGGGACAGTACAGTGGACACTTCCCACCACTGCAGAAAACTCTACGGGTGGTCACTCTAGACCAGCTGTGGGCAAACTACGGCCTGCGGGCCAGATCCGGCCCATTTGAAATGAATAAAACTAAAAAAAAAAAAAAAAAGACCAAAACCTTTTATGTAATGATGTTTACTTTGAATTTATATTAGTTCACACAAACACTCCATCCATGCTTTTGTTCCGGCCCTCCGGTCCAGTTTAAGAACCCATTGTGGCCCTCGAGTCAAAAAGTTTGCCCACCCCTGCTCCAGACTTATTTTCATCCTGTGTCTTACACCATGGGCAAAAACAATCAATACAAAGAAAAAAGTAATAATTGAAAATATGTAAGTACATAGGGCTGTTGATTTCCCATCACACCAAATCCAACTCCTAGGGGGCTTTTGGAGTCTGGAGTGTCCTGCTACCTCACCCTCTCCACCATCACTAACCAAACAGTACACATTCTCCAGGGCCCAGCCCCTGCCTCGGCTCCACCACCTCTCCCCACTCTTGCCTGATTCTTGTCCTTGCCTAATTCTCTGGTCTGCTCAAATTTCTCCCAGAGCCCCACACGGCCCTCCTCCACAGGCTCAAGCACTTTGTCCCCAAACAAACCCCTAGACATCCTTCAAAACCTCAGTCCAACGTCATGACCTCCAGGTAGCCAGCTCCTACAGCATCTTATACGTCCTTCTCTCACGGTATTTTCCACCATGAACCCGAGTTGCTTATGCATCTGTCCTTCCCTGCTTGGCTGTGAGCGCTTTGTAACCAAACTGGTCAGTTTATTACCTGGCAGGGAACAGGGAGTCTGGGCGTGCAGTCGGCAGAATAAGATAGAATTTTCTCTCTAAAGGTGCCTAGAGCCCTATGGGCCATGACAGGTTTCAGCTGCATGAAGAGGTTGAGTGACAGAGACCTCCCTGCATACTCTGAGCACACATGTAAGCACACAGTAGGAGCTTAATAATGAGCTGAATGAAGTGAAGAAAAGATTGCCAAGAGGACCTTCTAGGAACAATAGTAGGAAGGACCCTGAGGCGATGAGGCAGACTGTGTCCTCTGGGAGGGCAGACGCCCCTGGAGAAGCCCACTCAGTGTCTCCGTTTTTCCTCTGCCTCCTTCCTGCTGCAGACGGCAGGGTGGCCCTGCAAGGCCACAGTGAGGGTGGGCACTGGCTGCCCGGATGGTATAAGGCCATTCTTCCAGGCTCCCGCTGCCTGCTCCTGCGAGAAGCCTCTACGGCCAGCTGCCTCTGCCGCTGGCTCTGCCGAAAGCCCAGAGGAGTGACAGGTGACCCAGAGGGACCTCAGTGACGGCGCACTGCAGCCTGAGCAGCCCTCTGTGAGGCCAGGAACCATAGCCTTGGGGTTCCTCCTTCCCTTCCAACCTCCTGAACACTGACCCCACACCTGGGGGCTCCTATGACCACCACTCGCCAGGCCTCTGCACTGCCTGCCTGCAGTTGGCAGACTCCACAGGGCAAGGGCTCTGCCCTACGAGACTGCTCCCACTTCACATGCCAATCGCAAGTCCCAGGCCTCTGCGTTTCTGGCCAATCGGCTATAAATCAGGGGTTCCCACAACCCTCTGCTCAGGTTCAATAATCTGCTAGAAAAGCTCACAGAACTCAGGAAACAGTTTACTTATGTTTATCGGATTGTGATAAAGGATACAACTCGGCACTGTGCAGGCTTGGTCAATTACAGACTCAACCCCTAGCCCCTCTCCCCTCCCTGGAGGACAGGGGTTTGGGGCTGAAGGTTCTCAGCTTCTAATCATAGTGAGGTCTTTCTGGTGACCAGCCCCCATCCTGAGGCCATCCAGACGCCCACCCAGAGCTGCCTAATTAGAACAAGGACAATCCTATCACCGAGGAAATTCCAAGGGTTTTAGGAGCTCAGGGTCAGGAGACAGGGGCAGAAACCAAATACGCATTCCTTATTCTACCACACCTGCCTCCTCTCCCCGAGGGCACCCCCGGCCTCCGAGGGCCCAGCTCCCCGCTTCTGTTCTATTCAAGGCTGCATGGCCAGGATTCCCTGTAAACTCCAGGCCTGCCTGCTTATGTTCAAATCCTGGACTGCCCTTCCCAGCTGTGTGACCTGGGCAAGTTGCCCACCCTCTCTGTGCCTCAGTTTCCTGTCTGTCACATAGAGATAAGGATGGAAGGCATCATGGGGTTGCAATGAGATTTAAATGAGCTCCTGTTTGCCTGGCTCAGCTCCCAGTGAGCCCTCGTGTTTATTAAATCAACTCGCCCCGGCTACAAATACGGACAGCCCGCGGACTGGCAGGCATCTCGGGCACGACCCCCCACAGCTGGGACGAATGCCATAGTCCCCAGAACTCAGGTCTGTACAGACGGCACTTAAAAAATGTCTCTGCATCCACCTGGGACCCAGCTTGCCAGGAAACAGCAGGAAGGTAGAGCATAGCAAGGCAACCTCGGCCAGTCTGGGTTGAATGCCAGGTCTGAGTGAACTTCCCTGCGGGGTGCAGGTGGGGACACAAATACACTGTAACACCCAAGTTCACGTAGAGTGTGGCAGTGAGCTCTCCCTCTCTGCTTTCCATTCCTTCCCAAGCGGCCAGTGTGTTGGGGTGGGGCAACATCTGGAACCTTCCGGAGCCTCGGGCCCTGTTCCCCCAGCATTGGACTCCCCTGGGGGCACAGTTAGCATCAGGTGGGCCCTCGGGTCCCTCGGGTGCCTGCACCAAGTGGAACAAGGTCTCTGCTTCTCTAGAGGTGGAACCGCACTAGGCACAAAGCAGCCACATGAGAAACCGGTAAGAAACAATCCTAATTCTGTGGCCTATGTCTAGCAACAAAGCAAAGAGCAGGGAGGGGAGCACAAGGGCTGGCTGTTGGGAACCCAGGAATGTACCCCAGCTCGAAGGGGTGGCAGTGCGGGGGTGATGAAGAGGGGGCTCCTGGAGGAGGTGGTGTGGAGACAGGGCAGGAGACAGAGAAAGCAAGGATGGTGCTCCTGGCAGAGGGCAAAGCCTGGCCCTGCACAGTGGTGGACGGTCCTAAAGGGGCTCCAGAGAGGGGTCTGTGTTGGGGACCAGAGGGGATGAGGCTAGACAGGAGGGCAGGGAGCCACAGAAGGTTCCACACAGAAGCAAGGCCACATCAGTTCAGACCCGTGAGCGACTAAGATGGGAGAAACACCGTCCTCTGAATTGAGCTGCCAATACTTGAGGGCCACTGTGACTCTGCACAACGTGGATGCTGCAAAAAATGGGTCGTGCCACCCTTGGGACTTCCCAGGGCTCTTGTGCATGGTGTGCGTGGATGGGAGAGAGTAGACATGTGGGAGTGGGCGCACCTGAGTCTGAGCGTGAGAAAGGCCACGTGAGCGTGTACATAAGCCCATGTTTCTGAGTAACCGTGCACACATGTGTGAGACAGTGTAGGCGAACTGTGTGAAAATGTATGTTGGCTGCATGTGCGAATGTGAGAGTGAGCGTACGAATGAGTGTGAGGGGCATGCGTAAGAATGCATGTGTGTAAGTACAGGTGAGCGTGTGAATGTGGCAGCATATGTGTGGGAGTGAGTGTGTGTGAGAATGTACGAGTGGGCACGGGTCTGACTTTGTGTACTGCGAGTATGCAAATACCCGTCGTGTGCATGAAAATGGGAGACAGTAAGAGCGTGTGTGTGTGTGAGAGAGCGGGGCTGCAGGGTGACGTGGGTCCAGGTGTGGGTAAACCTCGGCCCAGGGTGGGCACTGAGAAGGGCTGTCCTCCTTTCCAGCAGGTGTCTGAGGGGCAGGAGGGGCAAGCAGCAGCTCCTGGGGCCTCCAGGCCTCTGAGCCAGGCTGGACAGGGGTCAGATGGGTAGGAGAGGCAGGGCAGGGGTGGGGACGCGGAGGGCAGCTCCCGCTAGGCTGCCGTCCCCGGGGAGGCTGGCATCAGGCTCCCAATTACAGGAACAATTAGGCGCACTGATGCACAGCCAGCCGCCTCGGCGCCACCTCGAGAGTGACAAGCCGGCCCGGCGGGCTGAGCGTGGCTTTAATCCCGGGAAGGCTCTCGAGTGTTAATGGTGCAAGCAGGCTCATTAGCTGTAATCCATCTGTCCTTAATGCGGCGGCGGCGGCGGCGGCG
>NW_006289713.1:5313678-5319736 GCF_000327345.1 Myotis davidii
GGCTGCAGGATGAAGGATGCCCTCCCAGGGACTGCAGGCGGGCACAGCACTCACAGGGGCCGGGCCTTGCTCCCTCCTCTCCTGCTCCGAAAAATGAAATGAAGGCAGGGGCGAAGGCCTGGGGCAGAGAGGAGGACAGAGCTCTCCATTCCCCTGATTTGAGAACTGGCTGAGCCAAAGGCTGAACCTGGCACCTGGCCACACCCTGCTGTGTGCCTGCAGGCAAGTTGCTGTCCCTCTCTGGGCCTAGGCTGTGGGGCGTGGGGGAGTGGGCGGGGGAAGCAGGGGCTGGAATAGAAGCCTCCAGGGCCCGGGAAACCATGAGTGAGTGTCCCTGAGGTGCCTGTCTCTCATCCGGGGAGCTGTGGTGGTGAATGCTGCCCAGATGTTTCAGGTAGTTTCCTGACAGTTGTAAATCCTGCCTTTGTCTGTGGTGGTGGGCGTGGCCCTCCCATACCATCTGGGCAGTGGGCTATCTGGCTGGGGCGGAAGACAGGTGCTGAGGAATCAAGACTGAATGTGGACTGAGCAGGTAGATGCCTCAGGTCCAATCAGATACAGCTATGCCCAGGGCAGCTGCAGGTGCCCTGGGCCCCAGGGCAGGCACAGGAAGGGCACTGTCACACCCCATCCTGAACAATGTCATAGAAGGGCTGCCTGGAGAGAAAGGGAGAGCAGGAGAGCTGGCTACGGAGAAAAGGGGGCTTAGGTCTGAGATCCAGGAGCTCTGGGTCAGAGTCCTGGCGGTGCTGTGTGATGTGGGGAAGTTGTTTAGCCTCTCTGTGCCCTCCGAGAGGGATATGAGGAAGGGAAGACAAGTATTGTGCATAGAGCTGTCTCCAACAGGCCAGGCACTGAGGGGGATGGGGGCTGTCCTCATCGCTGCAGCCTCTCCCTGGCTTCTGTCACTAGAGCCCACTGTGTGATGCTCACCACGCCCATGCACCCGTATTACTTATGTACCACTCCTTCCAATCAGCCAGTTGTTTTTGCTTTTGCAGAAGTAATTTACATAAACTAATTTTACACGACTTATGTCCAGAAGGAAGCCAGCTCAGCAGCGGAAATGGAAGTGCAGCACCCTTCCCAGTCCTCCCAGATGCAGAGCCGGCACCCGCCCCCTTGCTCAAAGGGGACAAGCTGAGCCTGGAGAGGTCTGCGGCACAGGCCCTGCGGCCGCCCTCGCTGCAGAGCCAGAAGGATCGAGGAACAGGAACGGGACCCCACAGTTACGTGTGGCTCAAGGTTATGTTTCCAAAGGACACAGAATGGTCTCGAGTGCCCCAGGAGACTGCACCCACTGCATGTCCGCGGCCTCTGTGGGCGAAGCAGCACCATCCCCGAGGGGCTTCGGAGGCGGGAAAGGAAACAGACCCAGCTTCACCAAGCCCAGATCACTGGAATCCAGGCCCGTGCTCTGCCTCTGCACTGTCCCAGCCTCAGTTTCCCAATCTGGGAGTTGGGGGTACTCCATCCATCCCTGTCTTGAAGGTTGCTGGGGGGAGTGGGGGGCAGGGGGTTCAACTGGCACACAGGTCTGAAAGCCGCTGCTGCCTGTGGGCTGAGGGGTGCCGGCAGCAGTGCCCACGGAGACAGCCCAGAAGCCAGCTGGCCGAGGACGGGAGGACGCTGAGCCGAGGCCTGCTGTCTCCCCGACGTTCTTCAATTATTCAAACAATAACCGCACCCTTATTTAAAGTCTAGTCTTGCATTCGCTGCATCCGGCGGCGAGCACCAGAGCCTGCTGGTAGATTTACATGGGGAGAGGCTCCCTCTCACAAAGTCAATTAATTAAGCAAACACTTTGCCAGCAGGTTCTCAGGTGTGCAGCTGTGAGGCCCACTGGTCTCGGCCCGCCGCCTCTGGGACACTCGATCCCACAGGGCCTGCCAGGCGGGCGGGGACAGCAGCTGGTGGAAGGGAAAGGGCACGGAAACTACTGTTCCCGGGGCACGTACTATGCGTCAGGCCAAGGACAGGACCACGGGCTCCGGAGGGCTCCTCCAGCCCTCACAACCAGCTCCCCACCACTCCAATTTACAGAAGGAGAAACTGAGGCACAGAGAGAGTGAGACTCACCCAGGGTTAAAGGTCACAAGAAGGGGATTTAACTCCAGACACTCCCCTCCACCCGCACGCTTCTGTCTTCACTCTCCCATTACTCACCAGGTAGCATTCACAGCAGAGTCTGGCATTGAAGAGATACAGCCCATCCATGTAACACAATTTTCATATGAACCCCACATGTAGGAACCACTGTTAGCCACATTTTATGGAGGGGAAAACGGAGGCACAGAATAGTTGAGTAACTTGCTCAAGGTTGCTCAGCGGTAAGTGCTGGCGTGGGGATTTGAGCCCAAGCTGTCTGGCCCTGATGTCTGCTCTGGGAGCTGAGTGTCGGCCTTTCGGCAGATCTGCCCGCTCATCCCTCACCAGGCCCAGCTCAGAGTCGGCCCCTCCTCCAGGAGGCACCTGCATGTGCTCTCGCTCGCTCTCACCTGGCAGAACTGAGCACTACTCAGGGCACCCCCAGAAAAACGCATCTGATAAGCAGAAGATTCTGGAGGGTTCTGGCAGATTCTGGTGGGTTCTGGCAGATTCTGGTGGGTTCTGGCACTGGACCACTCCCATCTCATATGTCTGCTGCTCTTCTCTGGATAATGGCAGCAGCCAGCACAAGGAGGGCACTTAGCTGACAAGGCCTTTTGCAATCACCTGAGTCTTCGAGTGAACAGGATAACCAGGAAGACTGTCTGCAGCAGCAGCTGTTTTATGGGTGAGGATGTGAAAATCAGAGGTGAGATGACTCAGGCCAGCTCGCTGGCCTCCAAGGGGCAGAGTCGGGGGCCAGGTCTCCAGATACCAAGCCAGGGGAGAAGGGCAAGCCTGTCTGGCAGAGGGGGCTCAGCGTGGTGGCTAAAGGTGTGGATGGGGGAGGAAGGCTGGTTGGCCCCAGCTCTGTCACTTCCAAGCTGTTCACCTTGGGAAGTTGTAAGTAATGGCTCTGGGCCTCAGTGTCCTCATCTGTAAAATGGAGGTAAAAACAGAAGTGTCTCCTCATTCTGGTGGTTGTGAGAATAAGAAGTTAACAGAAAGGGATATGTGTAGCACAGGGCCATCCTTACTGCATCTCCTCTGGGCTCCCTACAATACCTCCCAAAGTACTGGACATAGAGCGGCTGTCCTGTGCACTGCATGACTTGCTCTAGCAGCAGAATTAGTGGCATCGAGGACAAAGGAGGTTGCTAGGCCCTGTCTACACCAGATCATCTCAGCTCCTGGACGCTGACCACACCAAGCACTTCCAGCACACAGGCATTGATTGTTCAAGCCTTGGCTCACGTATTGCAGAGGATCTCAGCTCAACGAAAATATCTCGGTTCACTCTCCACTTGAAAGGAAGAGGAGTCCATATAAAAAGAAATAACTTCCATTCCTTGATTGAGGTTCCTTTTACTTGGTGAGCCCTTTTATCCCCTCTTCATCCATCCAGAAAACTCCTACACATCCCTCAAAACCTTTTTCAAGCATTGCATCTTTCTGCTCCACCCAGAGTTCACCGGTGCCTGTTCTGTGTCGTCTCTGAGCCGGATGTACACTTCTCCCAGCACAAAAACCACTGACCGTGAGTCAGGAACTGTGCTAAGCACTTAATGTGGTTTATCTCTGTTCATCATGCAAAAAGGGAGGTGCCATTTATCTCCATTTCATGGTTAAGGAAATTGAGGGGCAGAGTGGTTGAGCCGGGTGCTCAGGCTGTGCAGCTGGCCAGTGTCAGAGCTTGAACTTGAACCTGGAAAGTCTGGCTCCAACCTCAACTCCTCTGGCTTTTCAGGCAGAGCTGGTGTCAGGACTGGCTGGCATCGGTGGGATGGCAAGGGGAAATGCCGAAACTCAAGGCAGGAGGCCACGTGGCCCAGGGAGGGAACAAGGGCAAGCGAAAAAATAAAACTGAAATCTGAGCAAAGGCAGTACACGCTGTCAGAGGGGCGGGGAGCGGGGGCGGCGTGACAGAGACCTGTGGTTTCTGTGCACGCTGCTCCCTGGGGGACCCGCCAGTGCTGGCTCAGCTCGGAACCCAGCTGCTTGGGGCGATTATTATTTCAGGAGCAGAGGGAAGAGGGAAGGGCTCTGACTCTTAAGCTGAAACCTCAGGGAGTGGGGAGCTAGGGTGTCAAACAGGAAAATCACACTGAGGGGCCCTGGGACCCCTGACAATGCTGGTCATCCAATATGGCCCCCACTCTTTACGGGGAGCTTTGGCTGCTGCCACGGCCCGCCGCACCTGCTATGAAAATGACACCCCTGGGTGGATGGTCCCTGCTGTCTCTGGGAGGGCAATCGGATACCGCATTGTAGAGCAGGCATAGGCGGATGGGCTGCTGATCTGTTTGGGGTGGCTGGGAATGAGGGGGGCTGCTGGGCCTCCCAAAAGCGGCCAAGCCCAAGAAGGTAAGCTCATGAGTGGGGGGCAGCAATCGGGCTCCCCAGGAATCTGTGAGCAGGCAAGGGTGGCGGGGACGGAGGCTTATGGAGGTTACAGACTTCCCCCAGTAAGAAAGTGAGATACAGAATTCTCTGAAAGACTGAGTCTCGCCTCACCCAGGGGAACCCCAAATTTCCCTCCCTCCCTATCCAAACATCCGCCTCCTACCCATAATGTAGGGGTTCGGACAGTAACCTCTGGGGCCAAACTGCCCAAGTGCCACTGCTGGCCCTGACGCTACGGCCGCTGACCGTGGCCTGTGGCTTGGCTTCCCGGTGCCTCGGAGTCCTCATCCATCAGATGGGACAGTACCAGTCCACCCTCCATCGGGTGTTGTGAGAGCTTTGAGATCTCAACCGAGCGCTCAGGGCTGGCCAGGAGCATGGGACACACTAGACAAAACTATCGCTGCACCGTTTCCGCTGTGTCACCCCAGGCACTCAGCGGTGCCCTGAGCTTCGGGTCTTCTGATCCAGAAACAGGGTCTAGAGAGCTGCCAGGAGGAAACAAAGCCTGATGCTGCAGCCACAAGCGAGGAGACTTGGGCCTCAGTTTCCCCACTGTGTACCAGGCCTGGTGACAGCCTCACCCCAGCTGCTGAGGCCCCTGTGGAAGGGTCGGGCCTCAGGCACATAGTGACACGAGAGATGCTCACTGCGCTGTGACGATGGACACCCACAGCTGCCCCCTCTGTTCTCGGTTTCTCCCCCACTCCTCCCCACCCCCATAACAGAAAGTCCACCAAACAGGAAATAAGTTAAAATCCTGGTGGCCCAGAGAATTGGAAATACACATCTGTACAAAACGTATTCACAATGACCCAAACATGTCCACCGACGGATAAGTGGATAAGCAAAATGGGGTCTAGCCATACATTGAAATATTATTCAACTGTGAAAAGGAGTGAAGTCCTCACACAGACACAAATGGAGGAAGCCAGTCCCCGACAGCCACGAAATTCATGATTCAATTTCTCTAAAATGTCCAGAATAGGAGCGTCCACAGAGACAGACAGTGGTAGAGTAGTGGTTGCCTGAGGCTGGGAGCGGTGGGGACTGACAGCAGATGGGTACAGGGGTTCTTTGGGGTGATGACATGTTCTGGAATGAAGCAGTGGTGATGGTTGCACAATTCTGTGAATATACTAAAAACCGTTGACTTGCACACTTTAAAAGGATGAAATGTATGGTAGGTGAATTAAATCTCAAACTGCTAAAAAAAAAAAACCCAAAACAAACAAACAAACAAACAAACAAACAAACCAACCCCAAACCCTTGACGCCTGTTCTTCACCCAGCGATGACTCCCGAGGGCTCAGGAGGCTGGTGGGGTGCACAAAGACAGGGTGTGAGTGCATGGAAGAACCCACTTAGGGACGGCCTGACCAGGGTGGAACGGCTCACAAGCAGGCAGCACATTCTGGAAGGTCTCTCATGGTTTTCGTTTTGGCTAGAGTTAGGAAGCACATAAAACAGAAAATTTAGCTGGAATCTTCACTGGTTCCTCCCATCTACATGCACATGGTACTAGGGACAGGCTGCCGAGAGGAAGAAGACCTAGTTCTTGCCCTCA
>NW_006289713.1:5319769-5330252 GCF_000327345.1 Myotis davidii
GCAGGAAAATGTGCAGAATCCAGAAGTCACAGGACGACATGTGCATACAGTGGGCCTAGAAAATGGGCCAGAAAACGCTCAATCTGAAGGAAAAGCTGGGGTCAGCTAGGAACAGCATTACAGAGAGTGGGAACAGCATGTGCAAAGGCTGTGTGAGGCAGACGCAAAGGTAAAGAACGAAAAACAGCTGGTGAGGCTGGATCTAGGAAACAAGAGGTAAAAGTGGCTGTGAGGACCTACGTCTGGGATGAAGGAAATCTCCCCGTTTCATTCTGTACCCCACACATAAGACATCCCCACCAGCCTGTGACAACATGAGGTTTAAAGCACAAAGTGCTGCCCCCTCTTTGCACACTGCCCACCTCATCTGGGATGCGAAGGTGTGTGCAGGAGTGAAGGATTAGAAGGCACAAGGAGAACCCCCCATCCCCTACCTATTTGCGAGTCCCTAACTGTCATCCCAATCTTGATGGGGCCCCTCTGAACTGTCAAGGAATCCTTTCTATGCACCTCAGGCCTTCAGGGAGCCTGTCATACCTCGACAGGAGCCCTCACAGGCCTCAAGAAGAAATAGTTCCCACGAGGCTCCCACCTCCTCTTTCCCCAGAGGCAAGATGCCCCATTTCCCTCCTGAGAGAGCTCCTGCCTGGGATCCCAGGCCCAGGCACCCAGGCCCAGGCTCCTGTAGCCACAGAGAGACCCAGTGCCCCAGCAGCTAGATTTATAAGCCCCAAACTGGCCAGGCACTGCAGACAGACATGCTACAAAGAAACCGGCTTCTGAAAGCTGGGATGTATGATTATAAAGAATCACTCCTCAGCATAATTTCGGGCTGACAGAAGTCTGTCTTCCCTAGAAACTGAGGCCCAAGTGGCACTTGGCCAAGTTGAATGGACAGACATCCCGTGCTCCTGCCCTCACCTGCTTCCCGAGGGACCTTTCTGCTTCCCGAGGGGCAGCGGGGCCCAGCCTCCAGGGGTTGGGTGCCAGGTACAGTCCATCCCTCAGAAGGAAGGACCCGAGGCAGCCCGTGGCCTGGTGTGTATGGTCTGGTGACAGTCTCTGCCCCAGAAAAAACAGTTTTGTGGAACCTCCAAACGCCAAGGAAAGATTTAGTCATATGCTTGTCTGCACTGTTGTCTACACTCGCACTTCCCTGCAACTGTCCTGCCCTGGCTGCCCCAGGTGGGGACCTGGCTGTTGAGGGCAGTCAAGGGGGGGGGGCAGAAGTGTGGTCAGTTGATCAATTAATCCATTGGAATGTTATTACAAGTCACAATTTATCGTCCCTGGGCTGCATTAGCTGTGGCATGGGGTACGTGGGGTCACCCGACTAAACCAGGAAATAAACTAGAGTTGTCTGGAAAACAGAGCCGAGCGGGAGACATCGCGGTCTGAGCCTCGAATCCGTTGGTGCCACGGGGTATGTCCAATAAATTAGAGGAGATAAGGATTGAAGGATGGAGTACGAAAAGCAACATTCATTTTGGAAACTGGCACAAGAGCTTCACGAATCCTGCTCCCCCAGCCCTCCCAGGGGCCCTGGAGGCTCAGCTTCCAGGCAGCTGGCAGCTGGGTGGAAGGGGGGAGAGGGAGAAAGGTGGGGGAGAGGGGAAGCAGGGAGCAGGAGGGGTGAGGAAGAGGAAAGGAGAAGCGATGGGGGAAGGAGGGGAGCAAGGAGGGAGAGGAGCCCAGCCAGGGAAGGGAATGAGGGGTGGAGGGGAGGAGGGGGAGATGAGGGTTCTTGGATGAGGAAAGCTCTCTCCTGGAAGCCAGGTTAAGCCATCAGCACAGGCACTCAGGTCTAATTGTGGGAAATGCTGCAGAGAGAGAAATGAAACGTGACTCCCTGCCCTGGGCTGGCACAGCCCCTCAGGCATCCCAGCGCTGGGGGGTAGGGCCCCCCCTTCCTCCCAGCACCTCCAGCTGTTCTCCTTGCTCCCAGGGTGGGGAGGAGGGTGAGGGCGGAGGGGGGAGATGGGGCTGGCTGTTAGGGAAGAAGACAAGACAATGGAAGATCCATCAGAGAAGAGGCTGCCCTGGGTCGGGAGGCACTGAGATGAAAGCCCAAACCTACGGCCTCTTGTCCCCTTCTCTGCCCCCTTCGCCTCAGCGGGTCCCAGCACCTCTAGCCTGGACGAGTGCGGTAGCTAACTTGCTGGTCCCCTTGCCTCCGGCCTGACCCCCCAGTGCTCCATCCTCCATGTGGCACCAGAGGACCCCGTGAGAAGGGAGATCCACTTATGTTCCCCACTCTGCCCAGACCTCCCCGAGTTCCCACCTGGCTCCCAGCAAAGACCACGTGATTGGCACCAGGGCACTACAGCGTTCCTCCAACCCCACTGCCCCATCCGCGACTCCCTCGCTGATTCTTGAACACCTGAGGCACGCTCCCCACTCAGGACTCTGCTGCGGACGCTCTCCGGCCTGGAGCTCTCTCCCACATACCGGCTCGACCATGTCACTTCTCAAAGTGCTCTTCAGGGTCTCCCCTGTTGTGGGCTGAATGGTGCCCCCCAAAAGATATGTCTGTGCTATAACCCTTGGAGCCTGGGATGGGACCCTATTTGGAGGAAGGGCCTGTGCAGACCCCAATAAGGACCTGGAAAGGAGAGACTGTCCCAGTGGGCACTCAGCGCAGTGATGAGTGTGCTGATGAGAGGAGACAGAGCAGAGGGCCCAGCCCACGAGACAGGGAAGGCCGGCAGCGCCCGAGGCTGGAAGAGGCAACATGGGGTCTCCCCTGGGGCCCCCGATGGCAGCACGGCCTTGGGATCGCAGACTTCTGCCTGCAGAACTGAGAGGACGAGTGTTTCGTTTGGGCCTCACATTGTGGAGCTGTTACAGCAGCGCCAGGACTTAATAATCCCCAACTTCATCCCCTCACTCTGCCCTAGCTTGGTTCCCATGGCACCTGTGCATTCAGACACCACATTTAACAGGGCATTACTTTTCTAATTTCCCACAGGCCAGGGGACGCCTGGAGCCACCCGAAGCTGGAGGGGCAGGAAGGCTCCTCCCCTAGAGGCCTTGGATGGAGCGAGGCCCTGCTTAGACCTTATTCCAGACTCTGGCCTCCAGAGCTGTGAGGTTCAATTTCTGTTTTGTTTTTAAAAAAATATTTTTATTGATTTCAGAGAGAGGAGGGGAGAGGGAGAGAGAGAAATAGAAACATCAGTGATGAGAGAGAATCATTGATTGGCCACCTCCTGCATGTCCCCCACTGGGGATCAAGCCTACAACCCTTGACTGGAATTGAACCTGGGACCCTTCAGTCTGTAGGCTGATGCTCTGTCCACTGAACCAAACCAGCTACGGCTAATTCTGTTGCTTTAAGCTCCAGCCACAGGAAACTCGTGCACTTCCATTAAGCCAGCGGTTCTCCACTGGACCCATTTTGCCCCCCAGGGGACACTTGGCAGTGTCTGGAGGCATTTTTGACTGTTACAACAGATGATGTTACTGGCATCTAATGGGCGAGTGGAGGCCTGGGATGCTACTCCATGTCCTACGGTACACAGGACGCCCCCGTATCCAGCCCCAAATGTCAATAGTGTCTAGGAGGCTTGAGATGTAATCACCCATCTGAAAACTTCCCCCCCAACCTTAAGTGACAAAGGGGACAAACTTTTCATCCTTGAGCCACCAAAGCCCATCCTGGGATCCAGCCGTAAGTGGAAGCCTCATAAACGCGGGCCGAATGAATGGCCTGAGACACTGGCGCGTGGTACGAAGTAACACATGCTGCCTCCTTCATTTTTAATCTGTGGCTACCGAGACTGGGGCGACCACATCCTCATATGCCCACTGCTGAAACATGGTGGCCGTGGGCACCCGAAGAGCCATGCAATCAGCAGGCACAGGACCCGGGCGTCTCTTCACCGGAAATGCTGAGGTCAGCCCCTTCAGGAGAGCTGGGTGGGGTGTTCTCCTGCAGAGTTCTGTGAAACGAGGGAGCTGGGCTGAGAAAGCCCAGGGCGGCAGGGGAAGACCTCGGCCCCCGGAGGGAGCGCCTGGCTCTGGGCTGCCAGCAAGAAGCCCACAGCCACCCTCCCTCTGCGGCCCCTCTCCCCCCAGCATCAAGCTCCAGTGGGCCTGTGTGTCTGCCAGATGGCAACGCGCTATGTGTCAGGAGATAATCGCTATTAAAAATTCACTGGGTTTTATTTTATCTTTTTTTTTTTCTTTCTCGGTTCCGTTTGGGCTCTCTGCTTCCTCCTAAAGAAGCAGACCAAACTGCCATCCGTTACACTGTTTTAATTGTCTCTAATTAAAAGAAACATTGACTGGGTCACTGGGGTTTCTCCATTCTGGTGGCTGGTGGAGGGGGTCAGGGGCTCCCCTCCACCCTCAGCAGCCTGATGGCCGTGGACCCCACCAGCTCACCCAGCCCCTCCCGGGGACCCCCGCAGTCCTCTGCAGCCGCTTTTCTGCCCAAGGGACTCAGCTCTGCCGAATGGGGTCACTGGTGTGATGACTTCAGCACCCCAAGAGGCACCGAAGAAAATGCAGAGGTGAACAGGTGAAGGCGGCGTCGGAGCACCGGGGCCGGGTGGGAAAGGCCTCCGCCGCAGCTCAGCGCCCGCGGCCACTTCGCCTGGGAAAGAGGCTCAGGTCCCATCCCTGCCCTGCCCGTGGCCTCGGAGAAGCCGCACCTGCTCCAGGCCTCAGTTTGTCTCATGGCTACTGTGACAGCCACATGTTATCTGGCTGAAGGGGACCCCAATCCAGAGGTCAGGGCTGTGTGTGCAGGGGCCTCAGGTCAGGTGAAGGAGGCAGATGCCCCGTGCTGGCCCCTCTTGGGGTCCGTCAAGGATTCGGTGCCTCATTCCAGCTTGTTCTGGGTGCTGGGAATGCAGCGGGAACAGATCGGCTGGCACCCTCCGGAGGAGGGTGGGAGGTGATGCGCTGACCGTGCGGAACCCCAGCTCTGGACTCGGTGAGCCTCATGGGAGCCAGGCCAGGAGGGGCCTAGGCCGCGGGGGTGGCAGATGAGGCTGGGGACCAGCAAGGGTGACGAGTCCCCAGGCGCCATCGCTATTGTCAGAGGTCACGGTGAGGACAGGGTCCCAGGCATCCCACTGCCTGGCCAGAGGCTCTGACTCCTCTCTACCTCACCCTCCACCCTTGGACGTCTTAACCTGCAGTCAGGTGACAGCTGAGGCGGCTACTGTGGCAAGGGCTGGACTTGGCTGTGCTCACTTAGGCTGGCGAGGCCTTCCTTCCGGTCAGACCAGCTCATTTCTCCCACCTGCACTGGAGACCAGAGAGGGAAAGTGAAGTCCAACTGCCCTCTGAAGGCAGAGGGACACAGGCCCCGAAGCGGGTGGTCCTTGGCGCCTGGCCTCATCCCTCCAACCTCTGCCTCCACCTTCACAAGGCTTCGCCCTGTGGCTCTGTTTTCTTTTCTTATAAGGACACCAGTCACTGTGTGTAAGGCTCACCCCAATCCAGGTTGATATCATCTCAAGATCCTTAACTACCTGCATATTTCCAATAAGGTCACATTCTGAGGTTCTAGGTGGACATGAGTTTTGGGGGACACTATTCACCCCAGTACAGATGATCTACAACACCACCAGCATATTAATTTGCATTATAATACTAATACACGCATTATCCCATTTTCCTTCCCGATCTCATCTCTTAGACATCAGTGGATGGGAAAAGACAGTCACTCTTGCCAAACTTCTGTTCTCAGTGATAGCGTGGCAGGGAGGGAGATGGGAGCAGAGAAGTGGCCATGGTCAAGGTCCTCCCACAGGCTCAGAAGGGCCGCCAGCCTCTAGGTGCCTCACTTCACCAGGCCTCCAGATTTGAGGGAGTCCCTGAGCCCAGGACACCGTGGACCCTAAGAAAAGCCAGTCCAGCCCTTCCTCATGGAAATAGGAGAGAGAGCCCCCCGCCCCGCCCCCAAAAGAAGGGCCCTGCCCCAGTCACACATTTGCTTCTGGATTCCTCCCTGTTCTTCCAGCGGATACTCCCAGGTCAAGGATCCCTGAACAGGGACCGCACAGGTGAGAGGCAACCTGCCATGAGGACCTCGGTCACGGATTTCCAGGCGACGATGGACTGGGAAAGCCAGGGACACAGGCAGGAAACAGAGAACAGACCTTAGAGGTAAAACAAAACAAGGGGTGGGCAGAGAGGGACGCCTGACATGGGAGCAGGCGGGTCTATGCCCTCCCACCCCCATTCCACATGTTCTCCTCTGCGAGACCCCCCACCCCTTGTTGCTTTCTATGCAAAGAATTTCTCAGAGACCCACCACTGAGGACAGCTAGTTAGGTAATCGGTGTTCTAAGCACTGTTTACATAGACTAACCACTTAGCCCAGCACCCTTAAGAGGTATGTGGGGTTCTGAGACATGTCCACAGATTATATGACATCTTTCCATCTGGAGGTGAAGCCTCCACCCCCGGCCACTGAACCGGTGGTGGCTGCCTTGGGGAAGTGATACTGGGTGATCTCTGAGGAAAGGCTGGGGAGCACATAGGAGGGGTGAGGCTGAGGAGCCTCCATCTGACTGCAGCCTCACGAGACCCTGAGAACTGCAAGCTGTACCCCCAGATTCATGAGCAAACGAAATGTCATCATTTTAAGCCATTGTGTTGGGGTGGTTTACTGCGCAGCAATAGCTACCTGGAGCAAGATGGGTGCTATCGTTACTTTCCCTCTTACAGGTGAAGAACTGAGCCACAGAAAGGTTAAGTGTCTTGCTCAAGGGCACACAGACAATAGCAGGCAGATCCAGGATACAAACCCAAGCCAACTGGCTCCAGACCAGATCAGGTCATAATGGAGACACAGGTATCCCATGCTAACTAGCAAGGGCCTGGATGCCCACCTGGCTGCTGAGCCCAGGACCTGGCGATCCAACTACCTGCTTAGTCCCACTTCTTAATTTGCCTCTTTCTTCCTGGTTGAGGGTCTCTAGAGACCCCCTTCACCCCCAAATAAAGCAAAACATCTGCAAACCTGGAAGTGGCTTGTCTGGTTTACTTACTGAAAGACACAAGCAAACATGTTGCCAACCCCAATGCCTCCCCCAGCGAGTCTTCCTTGCTGAAGAGGTATTGCCACCTGACCCTCCCTGCAGGGCTTACAAACACCATCCCCACCTCCCATGGCTGCAGACCCGGCTGGACCAGCTTAACTGCTATAAGGAGCGTAGTCTGGGCCATGAGTTCCAGACAGCCCCTGACACCCTCTGGGGGTCCCCCAGGACCCTGCTTTGGGAATAATCTAACAATCAAGACTGTGTTCCAGCTGCCCACGCTTCTCACCCCAACACACAGTGACAGCACCCTGACCTTTCCAGAGTGGCCAGCAGCTGGGTTACTCAGACCTGGCTTTAGGGACTATGCAGCCCACGTCCTTCCAACAACTGACCATGGAGTCCACCCAGAGTGCCCTGCTCTAACATTCCCCCCAGCTGGCCAGCGGTCCAGAGGTGAGCCTGCCCTCCCGGTCTCAGAGAGCTCTCAGGGCTGGAGCCTCAGCACTCAGGGGACTTGGAAACAATCTGAAGGCATCCCCAAGGGTTCACACTGATTTTGGATGTTATTCCATTATTTATCAGAGCCTAGTGCCTACTGAACATGGAGGAAGTGGGACCAAACAGTGGTCTTGTTAGAAAAATGGTCATCCAACAAGTCATCCAACAAGCATTTATTGGGCACCTACTGCAAACTTAACACCCTGGGAGATTCTGAGATGAGAATGAAAAGGATCTTTCCTCATGGAATTTGTCTGACAGGAGAGATAAACTAGGTACAATAGGTACAAAAGTATGGGTCCCATTTAGGAAAAAAAATACTGGTCACAAGGATAAGAGACAGCAGAAGAGATGACTTATGGCTGGGAAAAATCTGGAAGGCTTCTCAGAGGAGGTGGCATTCAAGCTAGGCCTTGAGGTACAAGGAGACTGCAGATAGAAGCCGGAAGGGCTTTCCAGGTGGAAGGAAAGATAGTAGCAGCTGGCATTTTGTAACCTGGCAGTGTGTGGGCACTATTATTAACTTGATTGATGCATCTATTCCTAGGAAGGCAGAACCAGAATCCCCATGCTACAGAAGACTGGGGCACCAATTCACAGCAATGATGAGGTAGGAGGACAGGGGCTTGGGGGTCTGGCATTCTTTGCTGTACTTCTGTGTGCCTCCCTAGTAGCCAAGGCACTAAACAGAGACAGGAATGGCCAGGCCATGGCAAGAAGAAAACATAGGAGTCACCTGGCTGGAGGGCGGGGGAGGCAGCACTCTGAACGGTGGGCAGGAGGCAGGTCAGAGAAGCCTGTACTTCTCACCAAACAGCTGCATCCTCTCCTGCAGGCAGAGCGGGGTCATCCAAGACTGCCAGAGTGAAGTGACCACATCTTTCTGGAGCTGGAGGAAGGGGCACCCAGCGGCCATGAAAGCTGGCCAGAGACATGACCCTGGAGTGGGACTGACCTGACCAGGCTCCCTCGCCACCTCACTAGCTGTGTGACCCTATAACAGAACCTTTGCACCTCAGTTTTCTCACCTGCAAAACCCAGAGGGCACAAAGCCAGCACCTTTCTCCTGAAGCTGCCATGTAGCCTGAGGCGTGAGCACAGGCAAAGGATGGTGGTGCCTGTGCATAGCGAGCCCTCAGGTCTGCAAGGGGCTCCTTAGAGTCCCCTGCAGCTGACCCAGCTCCCTCACAGGCCCTTCGGCCAGTTCTCCCCTCCCTGCCCCTTGTGCTGGGCTCTGGGAACAGAGTGAGGCCCTTTTAGCTCCAAAGAAGCACTTTTCAGGGGCCGGGAGAAGCCTCAGATTTCACTAACCAAGGACATGGTTCCCTGGGCAGATGGTGGCACACACCCGCATGACCGTCCTCCCTGGGAAACTGAGGTTCTGCACTGCCTCGGGACTAGGCCAAGGGCACAGAGGTGGGGAGGGGTCTCCTGGCACAGCCAAGCTCTCGTGGGGCAGGCCCTCCACTGTTCCCCTCCCCCAGCTCCGAGAGGAAAGGAGATCAGAAGGAGCCAGCAGAGGGGAGTGACGATCAAACACCTGAATAAGAGGGAGTTTTGTAGGTTCATTTGGTGGAAAGGAAAGAAGCCTCCCTTCCTCTAAGCTGCCACCCCCACCCCGGCCCCCCAGGAGAACACTGGAAACCACCTAAGCTGACATCTGATGGATGGGGATTTGTTTTAAGCTCTTTCTACCCACTGGACTATAATCATCAGCTGTTCACGACCTCTCCACAAGCAACTATTCCCCCCCTGAGTTTTCAAAAGGCAAAAAGCTTTAAAAGCTGCAGTTCAAACAGGCGCAGAGGCATACACTGAGAGATGCAGGGCTGGAGGGGAGGGGAGGCAGGAAGGAGGAGATCTGGGGAATCCCAGCAGCCTGGGGGAGGGAGTGGGGAGCAAGAGGGCTCCCTGGGGCCAAGATGGTTCCACCAGTCACCCCCCACCCTCCCCCCAAACAGGTCCATGTGGAAGAGAAGGCCAGCAGGGGAGGCACCTGGAGGTCACCATGTCCAGCCTTCAACGGAGGGGCTGTGCTGATGCCACCATCCCGCCCAACCTCTGCACGGGTGACTAGGATCAGCCCAAAGAAACCTTGGGAACCTGAGCTACTGTTCACTGCTGCCTTCTCTCCACCATTCCCTCCACCTGCCCCTCCAGCCAAGAACCCCAGGGGCCCCTTGCACGGCCCAATGCCACCTTCACACCCTCAGCTTGCAGGGGTGTACCTGGGCCTGAGTCCTGCTAACCCCTCTCAGACAGGGACTGACGCAGCACGGCCCCGAGCGGGCTCTGTGACACTTCTTACCTCTCACTGCCTAACTAACCGCACTAGCAATGGGAGGTCACCACCTTGACAGGGTGAGAAAGTTCTTCCATGTGCAGGGCTTGCATGGGCCCAGGGAGATGGAGCACAGCTTGAGGGAGCAAGTTATGGTGAACAGAATTTAAGCCACATATCCCACCCCTGGCCCCCACCCATGTGCAAATAAAGGAGAATAAACCCCCTCCCCCATTTTTTGCTCCTGGTTCCTGGTCCCCTGGTTTTCTGCTGACACAAAGGGGCCAGCCAGGGTTGACACTCCCAGCACAGCTTGCTAACTAGCCATGATAACCAAAGCCCCTGGACAGCAGCAAGGCTGGTACAGGCTGGCCACCTCTCTGGACACAGTCTGAAGGTGGTGCTCCACACTTCTCATCTGCCAGCCCCTGGACGTGCCCCAGGCGCAGCCAGATGGAGCTTTTCTACTTTAAAAAAATAAATCGATTGGCTTCCTTTCCGAGTCGACAGGATGAGGAGGTGGCACAGCGGCGTGCCTGGGGACCACGTGCATGACCTGGAGGTAATCCGGGGTCAGCGTGCCAGGCGGGGTGGGCGGCGCGCCCCACAAAGTTCCATCCCGGCCCTCCCCCTCTCCCTCTCCCCTCCTGGGGCGGCGAGCCGGGCACTTACTGAGGTTCAGGAGCAGGGACGACCAGGTCTT
>NW_006289713.1:5330611-5349280 GCF_000327345.1 Myotis davidii
CTCCTCGGCGCCCCGCCCCGCGGCCTGGCAGCCCCCGCTCCCCTGCACTTGATAACGCGCTTGTCAAGACTGCTGAGTTGTTCCTGACCTCTCCCCCGCCGCTGCTAATTAAGGCTCCGCCGTGACAGTTCAAGTGCCGAGCATCAAGTTTGCAGAACCAAAGCCTCTAATTGGGGCCGCTTTTCATTTCTCTATCCCTCGGGCTGAGGCTCCCCAGACCTGGGCATTGGCGCATTTTCTTTTGTATTTTTCATCAGGGAGGAGGAGGAGGAGGAGAGGGACGGGCACCAAGAGAGAAGGGCAGGCAAACAACCAAAAGGCTTGTGTGTGGGGAGCAGAGGAGCCAGGTGGGAGGCCCCTCCCCTGCCCCCAACAGCCAGCCAGGGGCCATAGGACCTCTCCCTGGGAGCCTACCTGGCATGTCTCCTAACCCAGGGGGATCTGAGCTCCCTGCGTTAGGGCTGCAGGGAGCAAAATCCCACTCGCAGGCGACTGCGAGGGGGACTCCCTGCCCCCCCACCCCACCCCCGCTTCCTTTCTCCCCTTAGCGGGCTGTGGCAGGGAGGGGCTGCACCACCCCTGTGCGCTGGGGGGTGAAGGGTGCTCGTAGCCCGCCAGCCAATAACCCTGCCAGGGCTGTGAAGACGGCGGGCTTGCCAAGCCCCCTCTCCGGTGGAGAGGTGTCTCTCTCCTTACACCCCAGCTCTTTCCCGGGGCTGCCAGCCTCTCCTTTCCAGATAAGTGCTGGCCAGCATCAAGGCTCTTAGTGACTCTTCAAGCTGCCTTTCTCCTCCAACGCCTACTAAATCAAGCTGGCGCTGAGAGCCACCGGCTGGGAGGAGAGGGGAGGAGGGGCTGGGCTGCTGGCGGGCTCACAGGAGCTGGCGTAGGGCCGGGGGGCTGGGATAAAGTCACAGGAGAGGAGAAGGTGGGGGAGGTGAGCAGAAGCCCAGCCCCTGGGATAGAAGCGGAGAGCTGGGAGGGCGGGCAGTGAGCGGGGAGGAAACCCAGCGGGAGATACTTGAGGTCCCAGCCAGGCTGGCTGGCCAGGCCCCTCAGCTCAGAATCCTGGAGCCTCATGCTACCAGGGGCTCATGGAAACCGGGCGGCCTTTCCCACAAGAGTCTGAGAATTCCAGGTGATTCTAATTAAATTGGGGCGCGTTATTCAGAGCCACCACCAGGGTGATTCTTATGATGTCTCAAGTTTGAGGAACTTCCCCAGTGAGGCTCAAGCGTGGCTTCATATTAGAACCACCTGGGGCAATTTACCCGCCTCCCGAGGTCCCCTGGGCCACACCCAGAGCCATGACATCACACCTCTGGCGAGGACCCAGCAGCATCAGTCCTTTCTGAAGTGCTTAGGGAATTCCTCCTGCTGCCAGGGTAGAGGGCCGCTGTTCCTAGTCAGTGGTCCTCAGTGGGTAGGGGGGCGGTTCTGCCCCCAGAGCATATTTGGCAAGGTCTGCAGATATTTTCGGTTGTCACAATGGGGAGGGTGTTTCAGTGACTGTAGGGGAATATTTTAGCCGGCCTTTATATGAACTATACTCCCATTGTATCAAGGGTCCCCCTGTCCTCCATCTTCCAGCAGATTAGCAAACAACTCAGTCCACATCCAAATAGTCATGTGTCCCTCCCATGGGCATCGGTATTGGTGTGAGGATAGCTCTCATCTCTGCCAGACATGCCAATCACCTGAGAAGTTTTAAAAATACCAGGCTGGGGCCCCACCCCTAACCAGTCATATCAGATTCTCTGGAGCTGGGGCCCAAGCATTAGTATTTCTAGAATACAGTATTTCTAGAATATAAGTGGTTCCAATATGCAGCTGGAGCTGGGAACAGCTGTAAGGATTAGGGACACATGGTCTTCCCCAGCTAGTCCCCGTGACCTTGAACACACTTGGTATTTCAATGGCTGTAGGGGAATATTTTAGCTGGTGCAGGGACATGGGCTGGGAGGGAGGCAGGGTGCAACCTGTTTGGGCAGAACTCACAGCCATGCCAAAAACGCGGCCAGGAATTAGATGAAGATATGTCCTGTGGGGTCCTGGGGGATCCTCTTCCTCTTTAACCCCCAGGAAGAAAGCTGATCCCAGGGCACTGTGGGGTCAGCTGCCTAGAGGGAACCCTGTGAAGTTGCTGGGAACAGACTGAGAAAGCTAAGCCAGAAGTGGGAGACAGGAGTGAAGGCTCAAATCCAGCTGGCTGTTAACTCAACTGTGTGAGCGTGGGTGAAGCGCCCAGCTGCCCGGGGCTTCGGCAGCCTCATCTTTCAGGGAGGGGTTGAGCACTTGTTCAGCTCTGCGCACAGCAAGGGCTCAGTACAAAAGAGAAAGGAGCTGAGGAGGAAAAACAAAGTCTTAACAGTGACTTGCTCAAGGCCACACTAACTTGCAGGGCCTCAGTTTTCTCATTTATACAATGGGCACACTGGGTGTAAAATCCTCTACCTCTACCCCTCCCCTTGGCATGAGTTAACAGATCCCAGCCACACTCCACTAAACACATGAGCAAAAGCCATCAAGCAAGTCAGTAGAGATGAGCACCCTGGTTTCCCCAGGGTGAAGGACAGCTGGGTGCTTTGAGCCCCTAGCAGCCAACCAGGGAGGAGGGTGGCATCGGGAGCCAAGAGGAGCCCTGAAAGCAGGGCCGCCAGTGCAGTTGTCTAAGTCATTCACTGCATAAAAGCACCTGTATGAAATGGCAAATGCGCTGAAACCCAGCCCATACTCTGCTAATCAATGCATACCTGGGCTTGGGTTCTAGCTGACTAGAGGAAGAGGCACCTTCTAATTTGCACAAGAACCTGTATGGGCTGGTGGTGATTCTGCTAGGAAAGGGCTGCTGCTTCCCAGATCCTGCCCTCCCAGTTTCAAATCCCTTTCGTACAACCGTCATCCCTCCCACGCTGAGAGCCCAGACTGGAAACACAACTTCCCAGAAAGGACACAGACTTAAAACAGTGCAAAGGGGTAAATGATAGACACCCACTTGTTCTTGGGTGCAAGTGTAGACAGGACACAGGAGGGCACCGGAGCTAGTGTTTGGGGTGGGCAGGGTTGTCACCCTGGTTATATTCTACCTGCCCCCTGACTTGGCCCCAGTGTCACGTTTGCAGGGTGAATGAGTACAAGCACCATCAGAAACCACCAAGCCAGCAGAAGACAGCAATGGTGTCACATGCAGCAGTGAAGTGGAAGTTTCCAGAGTCCCTCAGGGCCTGAGATCAAAGGACTAAAAATAACACAGACAACTCTGGATGTCTCCATGCTCTGGAGACAGGAAGCAGCAGGCACAGCCTCAGTTTCCTCATCTGTACAATGGGTTCAACAGTCCTGCCCTGTCATGGGAGGAATGGGGCAACGTCTAGAAAGGGCTCAGACCAGGGACCACTGCACAGTGAGTTCATAAATGTCAGTTGCTACTGTTGTTCTTGGGAAACCTTAAGTGGCAGCACCAAGCCTTGGGTCACATTCTCAGGGCTCAGAGGCTCCTGCCAGTTCCCCGAGCCCCCATATCTGTCCCTTTGCCCTTATTCCTGGGGCTTGAGGACCTCTCTGGCCTGCTCCCTCCTGCGGGTGGGGAAGCCCACATGCAGGCAGCCTTAGGAGGGAGCCCACGCCTCATCCTGCTCCCCACAAGCCAAAAGCTATCAGCTGCCAGCTCCTGGGGCAATGACACATCTCACTGCCGGGAGGGAGACAGCGAGGTCTGCTGTGCTGACCCTTTAAAGGACAGGAGAGAAACCCAAGATGACCTGTATCCTCACCCAGGTCAGAGGCAGCCTCCCAGCGGAGATTTGTGGCCAGCCCGGCAGCCAGGGCAGCTCCCTCCGGTGCAGGCCTCTCAGGGGAGGAGCCCCCTCAGCTTCCTGGCTCCTGATGGTGATGTGCACTCTCCCCCCTCCCCTTTGCCCCCCCCTCCCAGTTGTCCTGCCCCCTCTGAAGTCCTGACCTTTTCCAGATAAGCCTGACAGGGCCCATCTCCTTCTCCTCTTCCCCTCCCTATCCCAGTGACCCCCGGGGCAAACGCAGCTGCCCTTTCTTTTGGGGTCACAGAAAAGCCGGGGAGGCAGGACCCTGAGGCTCACCAACTCGGCATCCTGGGCGGGCAGCCAGCCTGGACTCAGACTTCTGAGGCTCACTTATCAGAAGACGCTTCAAGCCCAACTGGTGAAGTCGGGAGGAGGCTGCAGCCGGTGGCCCAGGCAGCTTCTGTGGCACCACCTCGCAGGACCTGGCTCCTGTGGCTGCGCAGGGAAAGGCCTGTTTCTGTCCTCACGTGGTGAACGGTGGAATTGCGTCTTTGGAAAACACCGCTGGCCCCGTGGTCTCCCCTGGGGAAGGGCCAGCTCTCCTCCAGGGCCTGGTTCCTACAGCAGCTCTAGCAGGTCGTCACCTGCTCCATTGTCCCTGAGATGCTAGTCATAGCCTTTAAATACTACACATACACACACACACACACACTCCTCCCTGTCCTGGGGTCTTTGGGGATTTGCAGTGGGTCCTGGTCCCCCCCACACTGGCCTTTACTTTATGGGTGGGCTGTGTGATGCTGAGGTTCAGGGAGTTTGGAAATCCTAGAGCAGTGGCTCTCAACCTTCTGGCCCTTTAAATACAGTTCCTCATGTTGTGACCCAACCATAAAATTATTTTCGTTGCTACTTCATAACTAATGTTGCTACTGTTATGAATCGTAATGTAAATATCTGATATGCAGGATGGTCTTAGGCGAGCCCTGTGAAAGGGTCGTTCGACCGCGACCCACAGGTTGAGAACCGCTGTTCTAGAGCATAAACTGGGCGGCACTACTCCAGACCAAGTATACATAGGTCAGTCCTACCTCCAAGTCTTTCCTCTCCCAGTGCTGCCTCCTGGAATGCCCTCTCTCCATGACTCCCCCTCACCCAGGCTTGGTGCCCCCAGCTCCATCAGTCCCCAAACCAGACAGAATGCTGACGGCAGACCTCCTTTGCAGCGCACGCCCAGTACACCATGGGTCTGGCACAGAGTCTCCTAAAATACTGTCCTGCCCTTCAGTGACCCTCTTTCCGGCCTGGACTGTGAACTCAGCGAGATGCCAGCCTCCTCTGGACCAGGCCAGAGTGAGCTGAGGTTCAAATCCCAGCTCTGTTACTTCACAACAGTGCATCCCCAGGCAAGTCATGAGTCTCTCTGAGCCTCAGTTTCCTCATCTGGAAAATGGGGACACTTGGAGCACCTCCTCACAGGATTACAGTGAGGCTGACACGAGTCCATACGTGCTTGAAGGTGCAGAGAGCAGGGCCTCACCACGAGGGTCTGCGCGCATGCGCTAGGCCCTGGGCTGGAAGGGCACTTCAGTCAGGGACGAGAAGCAGGCACTAGCTGACCGGGTCTCCAGGCTCAGGACGAGGGGCCTGGAGTGGCCAAGGGGACTGAGGTAACCATGGAGAGGCTCTGAGGGACCAGAGGGCTTTGGACAGGGACACATAGTACATGGGGTCGGCCTTAGGGCCATTGTCAGTCAGACAAGCAGCAGGGGGTCTTCCCAGATTGTGGTGGATGCACCCTCGTGCTGTAGATGAGGAAGTGAGCCATGGAGAGGGAGGACTGGGCAGGGACACTCACAAAGCGGGGGCTTCCTCCTTTCTCCCCAGGCTCTGGACCCCAGGTCAGGCACAGCTCCTCTGAGCTCAGCCTTGGGGGGCTGTCTCCTGGGGGTGAGGAACGCAAGCCAACCAAAGTCCTCAGCAGCTGGGGCTTCAGGAGCCACCCTCAGCCCCAGGGTCACCACCTGATGGGACCTACCCCACCTCCACCCCTGACTTCACCCTAATTAAAGGGGCCCTGAGCTTGGGGCCCAGCCTTCACCCAGCAGCCCCATTGCCCTGTCACTCCAGAGCTGGCTCCCGCCTACTCACAGCCTCCCCTTTCCCAATTAATCATCATTATCAAACACCTGGCGAGCGTGCTGCGTGCTCAGGCTGAGCCTGCATGCGTCCTTGTCTGCTCAGTGTCTGCACAGCCCCTGAGGAGGGCCGTGGATGAGGAAGGAAGAGGCAGAGGGCTGGACAAGCTGCCCAGGTGGTGTTACTGCAGAGCTTCCCCCAACGGCTTCCCGTCACTCCCCAACAGCTGTGCTGATGCCAGGATCTGGAACCTTCACCCAATGCAAGAACCAGAGGGCTATTTTGTGGTTGGTAACCCATCACCCCATCTAACTGTGCGGGATCCTGTTTGCCTAATGGTGAGCCCACAGTGTTGGATCACCTCTTGGGGGCGGGGGGCAGCTCAAAACACACAGACAAGGGGGGTAATTGTTGCCAAAACACACTCCCAGATAAGGCCAAGTTCTCCAGCCAAGACCCCTGGTACCCACAGGTTGGGGGTGGAGGCACCCAGCAGCCCCCAGCCCCCCCAGAGCCCCCACCCACTTGCCACCAACAGAATGCCTGGCAGAAAGGAGGCATTCAATAAATGTTTGTTAAAATAAACAGGGAGAGAAACCGCCAGCATGCTGCCCCCAAAAGACACCCGGGGTCCCGCCCACCAGATGTTTCCCCCTGCAGTGTCTATACTGGGGGTCCCCTGGTGGAGGAGACGACCTCAGGCCTTCACATGGGAACAGCCTTCGCCCCCAGGAGCCTGTGCGAATCCAGGGAAGGAGGCAGCAAGCAATCTGGGCTTCCAAAATTATCTGCTTCCTTTAGGTCAGGGGCTGCCAGTCACACTCACCTGGAGGAGACTGTCCCAAATCAACCACATCAGAACTGGGGGGCGGGGGGGGCGGGGAGTAGTGCTGCCCTCAGCATTTGTAAAGTCTCCCTGCACTCTAGATGCGGGGAGGGGAGTGGGCTCACCACCCCAGGGTAATTACCCAGCCCGCAGCATGTCCCAGCTCTGATCGCTGGGTAAATAAACAAACAACCATCCTGGTAGGCCGGCAAGAACCACCAAATTAGGGATGCAGAGTCAGACAGCTTGACTCTCAAGACATAATCGGTTTAATTGCAGGGCTTCGGTGCAGGCCGGGGTGGCGGACTGCTTCCGCACTCCCATCCGTTTTATTAAAATCCAATTATTCGCGAAGGCCGCAGGTCTCCAGCAGGGACAAAGAGGCATCTCCAACCGAGGTCAGATCTGACGCTGGGAGATGGGTCCCTGGGGTGGGCACACTTCTCTTGCTGTGGGCACATGGGTCCTTGTCTCTCTGGGGACGGGGAAGGGGAGGAGGGCAGCCAAGGAGGGGCCTCTCGGGGCCTGTGGGGAGGAGGCTGGTAGCATGGCCCTGGGCTTCCGAGTCCACACTGGTCAGAAGGGATAATAATGCCACGGACTTCATGACAGCATTGAGTTGCTGTTGTGGACTGAGCATTTGTGTCCCCCCTCCCCCCACAATTCAAGTGTTAAAGCCCTAACTCCCAATGCAATGGTATTTGAAGGTGGGGCCTTTGGGAGGTAATTTGGGTTCGATGAGGTCATAAGGGCGAGGCCCCATGATGAGATCATGTTCCTGTGAGAGGGGGAGACACCAGAATGGTCCCTTTGGGAGTGCGCAAAGAAGTCACGTGAGGACATAATGAGAAGGCGGCTGTCTGCGACAGGAAGCCGGCCCTCACCAGACACCGAATCTGCTGGCACCCCGATCCCACACAGCCTCCAAAACTGGGAGAAATATGCATCTGTTGTTTTAGCCCTCCAGTCGATGATATTTTCTTACAGCAGCCCCAGGCAGCTGTGAAAGAATTAAACACACCAAATACATGCCCAATGTCACGGGTGGGCGAATGGACAAACCAACTGTGGCAAATCCACACGACAGACCACGACTGGGCACCCAAGATACGAACACCAACTAGATGGACCTCAACAACAACGTGCTAAGCGAAGGAAGCCAGACAAGAAAGTCTTTGTCCTGAGTGCTGCCACGTCTATGATGTCCCAGCAAAGTCAAAACTGTAGGGACAGAGACCAGATCTGTGGTTCCAGGGGCCAGGGAGTGACTGTGAAGAGATGCCACGGAGTTTCCGGGATGGGGGAAAGGTGTTATACCCTGATTATGGTGGTGGTCTCACCACCATATACATTGGTGACAAATCACCAAACAGGACACTTACAAAGGGTGAATGCTTTTGCATCTAAGTTATGTCTTGATAAACCTGATTTTTTAAAAATTAAGGAGCCTAAAATAGAGCTGGCCACAAAGTGAACCTGTGAGAGGGTGGCTGGGTACAGCTGTGCAGTTCAGAGTCTATTCAGAGGGGCGGGCGGGAGACGGCCACTGGGGCTGAGACCCTGCCCTCCTTCAACAGACCATGCTGGGAGCCCTGGTGAGCAGGTGGCAGGGAGGGGGTGACTGGTAATTCACCTGCCAGAGGTGGCTCACCTTTTTGAATTTCCACAGTATTGCCATTGTCATTGTTGTCATCAAATTCTCAAAGTGGCTCTTCCAATCCAACCTCTAACATGCTACACAGGAGGCAGGATCAGAGAAGTCAAGTCATCTCTCCAAGGTCACACAGCAGTGATGCAAAGCCAGGCACCTTGGGCCCAGAGCCAACACCCACAACCGCTATCCTCTGCTGCCTCCTCACAGTCACTCGGCAGTCACTGAGTGAATCTTTGCTGGACAGAAAACAAGGCAACTGGGTTTAAGCCTTGTTCCCTGGAGACGGAGGAGGAGTCACCACTGGGCTCACATTTCCAATCAATCTTACTTGGCAAACATTCCTCCTGTCATCTGGGCCTCATGGAAACTGGCTTCTCAGATGACCCTGAAGCCAAAGGTGACGTGATGGGGCCTGATCGGGAACCCAGGGCTCTCGCCAGCCTCAAACCGCCACCCTCCAGCAGGCTGCTGTCCCTGTGAGGGCCTGAGGTTTCCTGGCCACCCCAGGCTTTGTTTTTCCAGGCCCAGCACCATCCAGAAACGTCGGTTAGGCTGGAACAGCTGCCTGGCGCCTTCTGAATGCCTCAGATGTGGTGCACGGCAGGAGCCTGGAGCCAAAGTGCTGCCACTAGGTGAATCGGGCCTGCCATCAGAGTCACAGAGACCAATTAAAACGAGGGGAAAAACAGCCTTCCGCTCTCCCAGAGCACCCCAGCCAGCTGCTCCCGGCTCCCACCTCGCCAGCCCCCCGGGGCCCCAGGGGGCTTGGTTTCCAGCTCGCTCCCTCCCGCCCAGGCCACCTGCCTCTGACAGCAGCAATATTGCTGCCCGCCTCCTCAGCCTCTGCTCTGGCGGGCAAGAGAGGGCTGAGGGGTGGAGGCACCAGAGAGGCAAACAGCTCCCGGATTTTCGATTCAATTGCTGGGAGGAGAGATGAGAAATTGCCTTTCTGACCCAAAACCGGAGTTCACAGCTGCACTTCATTACGGATTTCTCCAGGAGGCCCTGGGAGAGGCGCAGCTAGGGAAGGGCTCACCTGTTAACAGCAGCTGCGCCTGCCTCTTTCATAAGCACGTTGGTGGTTTCCTGCCCGGGGTTGCCGGGGCAGGGGGTGTGGGCGGCACAGGGCAGGCTGCCAGCAGTGCCCCCAAAGCCCGAGACACTCCCCCCCTCCGCCCCCTGCCAGCCTGCCAGTTTGCATTAACTCAGCGGATGGAGGGAGGCGGAGGTGCCAGATAAAGTGAGCGGGAAGGAGAGGCAATGGGCCACAGGTCTGGACCTTGTTCTTTTTAGAAGGTACCAGAAGGCAAGGGGCACACCTTCCCTTTCGGGGTCCCACCTCATTTCCCTGGGTCTTATGTCCACGTCACTGGGCTAACATGCACATGTGTCAGGTGCCTGGAGCACTGCCAAGTACACAGTAGGTGCTCAATAAATGTTCTCTCCCTGCCTCTTTTGCGGTTGGCTGCTCTGTGCTTCTGAAATGCCACCGTTCAATCTGACAGTTCTTTAAAGAGCACAGGCTCCTGAAGACCATGGGTTCTCCAACCTGCCTGGCTGCACATTAGCATCATCTGGAGAGGTTGTGGAAAGGTCCGGAAGCCGGCTGCAGCCACCCTGAGGCTGGGCCAGGTGTAATGCACGTGAGGTTGAGGAGCTCAGCCCTGGATCATTTTTATCTGCCCCCTTGATGTCTGCACACCCTCTTCCGGAGCAGGCAATGGGTGAGGGACTGGTGCAAGAGCCCAGAGCCAGTTATGGAAGGAGGGGGAGAGCCAGGGTTCAGTCAGCCCTCACCAGCCACCAGGACGCCCTGCCCGTCCCTGCAGGCTGCTTCTCTCTCTTCCATTAAGATATGCACTCCTGTCTCCAACACTGAGACAGAGCAGGCCCGAGGAGCTGGAAGCTGCCCCGAGTCCCCCCACCAGGAGCGGCACGTTGTCCTGGCAGTGAGAGCTGTGTGATGCCAGGCCACTCACTTAACATCTCTGGAACTTTGCCGACAAGACTGGGTACGGGCTGGGCACAGATGGCCTCAATGCTGTGCCCAAGAAGGCACTCACACCTAAAATCTTCTCATTTCTTCTCCCAGGCATTTCCTGAGTTCCTCATGGTCGGGGTGGGGGGTGGGGGGGGGGAGATGGTGGTTTCAATTCAGTCTCTGTTCCTTGATACCTACATGATGCTAAAAACTCCAAGTCCGCACCGGACAGGTGGCTCAGTGGTTGGAGCATGGCCCTGTGCACCGAAAGGTTGCGGGTGTGATTCCCAGTCAAGGCACATCCCTAGATTGGGGGGCCCAGCTCTCTCACATGCGTGTCTCCCTCTCTCTCTTTCTCTTCCTCTCTAAAATCAGTAACACGTATCCATGGTGAAAAGTCCCAAGCCCTGCCAAACCTCTGTCACCTCACCTGGGAAGTGGACCGACACCATGGGGTCATCGTGAAGGTGAAATAGCAAGCGCCTGGCCCAGCGATGGTGACAGCTGGTGTGCTCTGAGCCCCTCCACTTGCCGTCCCGAGTCCTCACAGTGCCCCCACGTGGCTGGTTCCTTCAGCAGCCCCACTTTCCAGAGGAGAAAGCCAACAGCCAGAGAGGTCACTTCCCCAGGGTCAAGTGGTAAGGCTGGGATTTGAACCCTGAACTTGTGAGCCCGAGTTCTTGGCACCCCCATACTCATGCGAGCCTCTTTCTGGTGCCTCCTCTTGTCCTGGGCTCTCTCTCCAGGGCCACTGGGACTCTGGTATGGCCAAAGCCACAGGTGGTTGAAGGAAGAATCCTTGGGGAATAGGACCCCTCATAGGGCCCCGGGGCATGAAGGGAGTGGAGGGGCTGTAGACTCCCGCCTGTATCCTCCACTGAGGCCCGGAGACTGAGGGCAAAGAGAGCCTGGCTTGGGGGCCCAGGTGAGGGGCCCACCCAGGGTCTGTGCCTGGCGGAAAACAGAAAGGCTGTCCTGGACACACAGCATTGGCAGCACTCTGGGAGGCAGGAGGGGTGTGGAGGAACAGGCTGGAAGGGGCTGCAGGGACGGGGAGAGGGAAGGGGGAGGGGGTGACAAAGGAAGCCAAGTGCCAGCAGAGAGAAAAGAAGTCAGATGGGGACAGCAGAGGCCAGACCTGGGAGGCCCCGGGGGAGGGCACAGGAGATTAGCTAACGTATACCATGGCGCACAGGAAGCTGAGTGGACGGAGCTAGGCCCGCACCCGCGGGCCTTCCTTCCCTCCTCGTTCACACATTTCCCTGGCTGGGCACAGTAGGTCCCTCTACTGTGTAAGCTGAGAAGGGACCATGGTCTGTCTACAGGTCCCAGCCCTGCCCCCGCCACCCCTTCTGCTCTTCACACTCCTGCCTGACTCCCCTTCTCTGGACTTGTCATCTCAGTGTCCAAAGGAGGAGCCACTGACACCACCATGAGCCAACGTTTATTGGCACCCCCACATGAGCACGGGGCCAGGAGTTTAAAGGGTATCATTTCAGTTAAGCCTCTCAACAACACTGTGAGGTAAGTTCTATGATCCCTCCTTTGAGAGCTGGGGAAACCGAGGCACTGCTGCCCATGGTCTCACAGCAGATCAGTGCAGACCCAGGCTGGCTGGCTTCTGAGCTCCCACCTTTACCCAATGAGTGAAGGGATAAATAGGGGCCTTGGTATCCTGGGAGAGCCCACCCCCTCCCAGGAATGGGACACCTCTTCCTGGATCTCACCCCACACAGCTCCCTGCCCGGAGGGATGCCTGGGCCAGGCCAGTCTCTCTGGAAGCAATAACGTTAGCAATAACGATGGCGGTGGTGGCTTGGATACCAGCAGCTAATATTTACATAACGCTCACCGTATGTAAGCCAGGCACGGTTCCAAATGCTGCATACACAACCATTGCTTACGGACCCTCCCAGCCTGTGCAGCAAACACCATTATCTGCCCATTTCACAGATGGAATGCCCACAGCACAGAGGCGAGGTGGGCTGCCCAAGACACACGGCCATCAGGTGTCAGAACTGGGTCGTGCACCCACTGACCGGACCCCAAGGGGCTGTGAGATGGGCCCCCAGCAGGAACCCCAGAAGGGCGGCATGGGTGGGAGCAGGCCAGCGCCCCCCGGCGGAGTTAGGGAGAACTCTCCCTTTCCCCAGGAGAGGGCCACTGCTGGCTCTCTCCCCGAGAGGCCAGGCCTTGCAAGGGAAGCAGAAATCTGTCGTTAACACAGTGCCAAACCCAAAGTGGCTGCTCCCGAACTGCAATCCAATAAAAGTGCGACTTGTCTATTTATCATCCTTGGGGCTTTTTATCACAGTGCAGATGGCTGCTACCTTTGGAAGGCTCAGCAGCTCGCTGCCAGCCGCCCGCCACGCAAAGCTTAGCTCAACAGAATCTGGGCCTGCACCTGCGAGGGGCCATGCAAGGCAGCAACCGGCACACAGGGTCCTCTGTCTCCCCCTCCGTGCTCATATTCCCTGCTCTGTGTGCAGCTGATGGAGCAGGGAGCACACTCCCAGCTCAGTGGCGCCAGCAGCGGGCCAGCCACACCTGGAATCGAGTCCCTAATTACCCCAGTGGCAGGTGCTCCTGGGAAGGAAGAGACGGCAGCGAGGAGCCCCTTTGGGAAGTGGAGGGGACAGCGGGGGCTGAGGGCAGACCCGGTACCCATGCCCAGTGCCAGTCAGCTTGAAACAGGGGGCCCGTGGGGCACGGCCGACCATCCAGGCTGGAAGAAAAAGGCTGAGAAGATCAAGGGCAAGAAAAGACTGACCGTGTGGCCAACTCCCAGCGAACATGCCAGGAGCCCAGGGAACTAAAGCTGCCTCAGGATGACGGAGGCCGAGATCTGCTGCTGGGAAGCAGGAGCCCCAGCTGGGCCCCAAGACAAGGTGCAGAGAGAAAGCACAGAGGAGGGGTGCAGGCAGGACCCCGGGGTGGGGCACTGAATCCCTCTGAGCCTCCGTTTCTATACCTGAAACGTGAGCCTCCACACCACACCACCCATGTGCAAGTTGAATTAGAGGGACAGTGAGGGAGTCCCCAGCTCAGTGCTGGACAAGAGGTCAGGCCTGAGGCCAGGTGCCGGGGCCAGCCCCTCCCAGATGCCACAGAAGAGCAGCTTTTCTATCAACACAGAGCCCCAGCTGTAGCGTGTGTGTGTGTGTGTGTGTGTGTGTAGGGGCTGAAGGATTCGCCCCACACAGCCTGCAGAGGGCCGGGGGACATGGGAGACCAGGGCACGGCCCTTTGCCCTCTGGGCCACAGTGTTCTCAGGAAACAGAACTCGCCGGCCCCCACCCTGGTTTCCTGGCTGTTCTGGTCTGCTCTTCAAATAAACCAGACTGGGCAGCTGTGAAAACGAATGGCCGTCTGCATCACAGACCTCAGCTGAATGAGGGGCTGATCTGGTAAAGGCATCAAGCATCTTTCTCCCCTACAGGACTCAAGGCTCCGGTCACCCCAGATGAAGCTTTCCAGCTCCTGAGACTGTGCCCTTCAGGCCAGCTGGAATGCCCCTCCCGGGCCCCAGAACCCACTGCCACCTTTCAAGGCCTCACTTCATTGCAGGAGCTCCGAGCCTTCTGCAAACGTTATTTCTGGTTGCTACAAGGTGCTACAAGTGGCACCATCACCCCCTCAGCAGAGGCCACTGCAGCTCAGAGAGGCCAGGGAACCGGGCAAGGTCACCCAGCCGGACATGCCCCGCTATCTTCCAAACGCCAGGGCTCCTACTGGCCCAGCCACTCCTAAAGGCGGGGAGTGCGGACCCCTAGGGAATGTGTGTGGTGCCTCATCTTCCCAGCTAGATGCCACACATGCCACACCTATCCTGGAGATTTGCCTCTAGGTTTGCACTTTTTTGTAATAATACTTAAGATTTTACCCATAATAATAATGTTACCATCGGCCAGACCCAGATCTAAGCACATTACATACACTTCCTCATTTGATCCCCTCAACAACACTAAAACGAATTATTGCTCTATTCATGGGGGGGCAGCACAGAGAGGTGAAGAAACTGACCCAGGGTCACACAGCTGGAATCAGCACTGGAATTTGTGCTCAAGTGCCCCAGGCCATGTTCTTGACCACAGGCTGCACTGTGGGGCCCTCACAGGCCCGTCTCCGTCTCCGCTGCTAGGGCTGCCTTTGTCCGGGACAAGGGACCTGAATTTCCAGCCTCCAGCTGCAGCTTTCTCATGGTGGAGGGGGGATGGGTAATATCAAGCCATTTGTCACCCGAGAGTTCATTCAGGAGGCCAGCCTGCTGGGGACCACACCAGGAGACCTGTCCTTGGCCCCTGGAGACTGAAACTGCGCCCCCTCTCCTTGAATAGGAAACTGCCTGTGGGGGCGTCAGGCATGTGGCTGGCAGCAGCATGCCAAGAAGGGAATGGGGCTAAACGGGGTTGGATAGTGTAGCCTCCAAATTCAAATCCACCTGGAACCTCAGAATGGGACCTTATTTGGAAGTAGGGTCTTTGCACTGTAACGCTACAATTAGTTAAGGATCTCAAAATGAGATCATCCTGAATTTAGGGTGGCCCTAAATCCAATGACTGGGGTCCTTATCAGAAGAGGAAAGGACACAGAGAGACACAGACACAGGGAAAAGGCCACGGGAGGAAGACGCAGAGACTGAAGGGATGCAGCCTTGGAGTGACCGTGACTGGGAGCTGGAAGGGGCAGGAAGGATCCTCCCCTAGAGCCTTGAGAAGGAACTGAACGCTGCCCACACCTTGACTTTGGACTTCTGGCTTCCAGAACTGACAGTGAATATGTTTCTGTTGTTTTAAGCCACCAAGCTTGTAATAATGTGTTATGGCAGCTCCAGGACACTAATTCAGGGGCCGTCGGGGTGGATGCTGCCCAGGAAGGGGGCAGAGTGCTGTGAGTCCCCACCTGATGGAAGAGAGTGCCAGGCCACTGTATGTGCAAAGACCCTGAGGCAGGAATGAGATCTGCATGTTTTAAGACCAGCACAGCAGTCAGTGTGGCAGCAGCAGGGCTTCACATGGCCAGTGGGGATGCAGCTGGAGAGAGCTGCTAGGGTCCAGGGCACACAGCCTTGAAGCATCATCAAGAGCTGGGATTTCATTCCAGACCACAGCTCAGCAGAGGTTTAACTAAACCCTATTGGTCAGACTTGTCCCAAGTCGTCCATTTATTCACTCGCTCATTCATTCACTTATTCAATGAACATTTCCTGTGCCAGGAACTGTGCCACGTATCTAGGACAGTGATGGTGAACCTATGACACGCGTGTCAGAGGTGACAAGAGAACTCATTTTTTTGGTTGATTTTTCTTTGTTAAGTGGCATTTAAATATATAAAATAAATAGCAAAAATATAAGTCTTTGTTTTACTATGGTTGCAAATATCAAAAAATTTCTATATGTGACACGGCACCAGAGGTAAGTTAGAGTTTTTCAAAATGCTGACACGCCCAGCTCAAAAGGTTCGCCATCACTGTTCTAGGACATGCTGGTCAACAAGATGTAGGAAGTCTGTTTGTTGAGAGCTTACATTCTAAAGAGCAAGGCAGATATAAGGCATTAACAGATAAAGATGGCAAAGCGAGGGGAACAGATTTTGCTGGGGCAGAGGGTGGGGTGGGAGCCAATTGTCCAGGAGGAGAAAGAATCGGCTCTGAAGCCCAGAGGGAACCTTCAGTGGGCTGGTGACCCTTGAAGGGCAGAAGTATCTGTGAGTGAGAGTGTGTGTATCTGTGAGTGAGAGTGTGTGAGAGAGAGTGTGTGAGAGAGAGTGTGCTTGTGCCTGAGTGTGTGCGCACGTATGTGTGTATGGGTCTCTGTGTCTGTACATGTGTCTGTGTATAACAGTGTATATGAATGTTTGTGGATGCATGCATGCCTGCATACATCTGTGTGTATGTGTGTGTGTGTGTGTGTCTGTGGATCTCTGTGCACACACGTGTGTAAGCACAGACTATGTCTGTGCTTGTGGTTGGAGAGAGTTTTCACCAGGGAGGTCTGGACCTAAAGGCTCTTCAGAGCCCCTTCCCTACCCCCTCAATGACACAGGCCAAGAATTACAAAGTACCTCAGAGTGGCACCTGGTGTGTGTGTGTGTGTGTGTGTGTGTGTGTGTGTATCTTAATAATGAGTTCTGAGCTATCTATATTTTAAACTAATCATCATCTGGATATTTCAGAGTGTTAACAGAGAGAGAGAGAAATAGAGAGAGAGAGAGAACATACTGGAGAGACCTTGTATTCTCCCCTCTGCAAGTGCCTTTGAACAAAGTCCACCCTCTACCTCTCAGGCCCACTACCATCTGTCTCGGGGCCTCCCTCCGCTCAGCCATTTGAGCCAGTGGGGGGCACCCCCACCTCCCTGGCTGGGAGAGCCAGATGGCAGGAATCAAGGCCTCATCTCGCCCAAGGGAGACCATGCTGGGGCTGCCCCCCCTCCCCCGAGCCCCTAGCCACCTGGGTCACAGGGCAGGCCACCACCCTCATCCTTGGCGCCTCCTGGCTGTCCTGACCCCTGTCTCTGGGCCTCACAGCCACTGGCCTCTGGCTGCAACCCCATAAATCACAGTCCAGGTCAGAGTTGGGTGAGGGAGCAGGGTTGGGGAGGGCACGGCCCCTGGGGCCCACAGACAGAGTGGCTGCCAATGACCCCTGACAGCCCTGGCCAGGGGCTTCCAGGGGCCGGCAGGGACGTTGAAAGGGTCCGATGTTGCCCTGGGCCTCTGGGTGATCTCCCCCTGGCAGGGAGGGACCTCTGATCATGGGGCCCTGGGTGAGAGGCTCAAGCCAACACCTGCCCAGGTGGCCCACAGGGATGGCCGCCAGGAGGTCACACTGGGTGGCCCTTGCCAGCTGCCTGCCCGGCCGGCTGACTCCCAGGTGTGGGTCTCTGCGTACTGGGGAGCACGGGCAGGACCTGTAGCCTGGGCACAGCTCAGTGACCTCGGCCCTCAGTGTCTTCACACCAGTTTCACATGAGGCCCTGAGAAGCCTAGTGGCCGTTATCAGATATTCAGAGGCTGTGGCTGGACACATAGGTCGTGGAACCAGTGGCCTGGTTTGAATTCTTCCTAGCTGTGAAAGGTTGGGCAAGTGACTGGATGGCTCCAGACCTGAGTATCCCCATCTGTAAAAGGGGATACCCGCACCTTCCTCCTGGGTCCCTGTGAGAGTGAAACGGGTCAGTGCTTCGGACTGTCACCCAGTGGGATCTCAGTGGAAGGCAGCTGCTATTGCCTACCTGTCCAGAACCTGCGGTGGGCCCTGAGGGTGCCAAGAGGACAGGGCAAAGGCACCCCCGGACACCACTGCTCTCCACTCCCCCACTTCACTGAGTGAGGAGAAGCAAAGAGCCAGGAAATATGAACAGGTGGTCCTTCAGGGGCCCTCAGGTTGGGCTGGAAGCCGCTCGTGTCAGGTGTGTTCATTCGATTCCCTGATTCGCTCGCTCACACACTCATTCCACAGACTCGACAGCGTGCCCACTGTGTGTTAGGTGCCTTGTGGGGGATGCTGAGGTGAAGGGAGTGTCAAGCGGGAGGCAGAATAGGAAGGAGCCTATTCAGACAGATCTGAGAACAGATCCCCGCCCCCACCCACAAGCCCAGGACGGTTTCCTGGGAGCAGTCATGGAGCCCAGCCTTGAGTGACAATAAAAGTACTAAGAGTAGCTATTATTTACTGTGTCCAGCGTTACACCCATAACTCACTTCATATCACGCAATCCTATGATGTGAGGCAAGTGCTATTATGATCTAGGAAACTGGAGGCTCAGAGAGATTAATCCACTTGCCCAAGACCACACAGCTAAAGGGTTAGAGGAGGATTTAAATGAGACAGGCCAGCCGCTGGCTCTAGGGGTGGCATCCAGCCTCGATGACACCCCTCACCCCCTTAATTCGTTGACTCCTGACACCTGGAAGGGAAGCCAAGAGCATTTACTTTACAGGTGGGAAAACTGAGGCTGGGAGAGGGTCAGGGACAGCCTGGGGTGACCGGCATCTAATCTCAGAGCTGGGACTGAAACCCAGGCCCCTTCCTGGGCTCCTCCAGCCCAATGGGCTGTGCAAATGTAGCTTGGCCTCCCCTGGGGTTGGGGGTGCCCACTGTCTAGCTGGCACTATTTATTTCTCCTCCTGGCATCTTAAGGCAGCCTCGGGGTCCAGCAGAAGGCCCAGTCTTGGCGACATCAGGCTTTCTAGAAATAAAAATGAGGAGGGGGAAAAAAATAGGAGGCCATTCCTCCTATTTACATGTAAAAAGGTCTCGTCGGCGCTCCCCGCCCCTCCCCCGCTTCCCCTGGGGACGGGGCATTATTTG
>NW_006289713.1:5350831-5365707 GCF_000327345.1 Myotis davidii
TATCAGATATTTACATTACGATTCATAACAGTAGCAACATTACAGTTATGAAATAGCAACGAAAATAATTTTATGGTTGGGGGTCACCACAACATGAGGAACTGTATTAAAGGGTCGCGGCATTAGGGAGGTTGAGAACCACTGCACCTAGACCCTTCCTGCCTTACCAGCTTGGTATTGGGCAGCTGGGGTACACCAAGGGCTTGGGCATTGGCACCCATGCCTAGGGATGGAATATGGGTGGCCCTGTCCACTGGCTGACCTTTGAGCACATGTGAGTGCACACGATCCCCCCATCTTCCTGCATGGGGGGAATTGAGCCCATAGCACCCACGTTGCAGTGAGAAGCTTCACTGGGTGCAGGGCCCCTGGTCAAACTTCAGTCAGGCTGCATTGCAGATGAGGGAACGGAGGCACTGACAGGTAGAGACAGAGTTGAGTGGCACATTCAGGGGAGGGAGCTTCAGGGCTTCCCCCATTATCAGACCACCCTACACAGTCTCTCCCCCTCCCCACTCTCTCAGATAGGCCATCAAGGCCCCAGATTACCTCTCAAGACCTCTGGAATGGGGAGGGAGTGGGGTTGGGAAGTGGGAAAGCAAGCAGGCTTCATCCCCCATTTAGCCCCAGCCCCTCCCACAATACCACTCCAGAAGTCAGGTGTCGAGCACCTGTTGGGGGGGTGGGGGCTTGACAGATCTAGGACACCCACCTGGTACACACAGGGCTTCTGGAATTTCCACTGCAGTGGTGGGGTTCACAGGTCAGGACCTCCAGGAGTGGGCAGAGGGAGGACCCAGACCAGGCCCACCCCTGGGGAGCTGATGGGTAGGGTGCACCTCCTACCCCTGAGCGTCCTGGCCCTGCTGCCAGTCTGACCAGGATGGGGAATAGAGGCCATGGGCCATGATGTGCAAAATGAAAATGCAGGCCTCTTGTTCAAGAAGTACTGAGTGTTAAAGTGGCAACACCAGAGGGTGAAATCAAGTGGGGGCCCTGTGACTGTACAGGTCACCGTCCTGTGAAGCCCCTCTGGTGCAGGGCCAGGGGGAAGGGGCGTGGGGAGGGCTTTGACTGCACAGGCCCACCCGGGGGGACAGGCCGAGATGGGTCAGCACAGCTCCCAGCCAGTCTTACACTCCGGCTCTGACACTTCCTGACTGTGTTGCTTCGGGCAAACAACTCAACCTTCCTGTACCTCAGTTTCCTCATCCATAAAATACAGATAATAGCCCCTTCCTCGCTGGATTATTGGGAAAATTAAAGGAGTTACATGCATATGTAAAGAGCTGGCATAGAGTAAACACAGGGGGGTGTTATTAATTTTTATTATAACCTTGCTATTATTATTACTGGCCCCTCCCTAGTGCCCTAGATCACCCCCTAGATGAAGCTCATGTTCTAGAGGCATCACAGGTCTTCTGTGGGTGCGCTGTTATGTTATAGGAATGAGGCCAGAGCTCCCAACTCTGCCGCTAATGAATCCCAGGACTGTGGCAAGTCCCTTCCCATCTCTGAATCTGTTTGTTTCTGGGTACAGGGAGGGTCTGGGCCACAGTCCTTCCAACTGACACTATAGAGCTTCTTCTCAGGCTCATCCCTTTCACCAGGGGTTGAGGATCATGGCTCTTCCTTCCCTCCAGTGGCAAAGACTTCTTTCCTTCCATTTAGTCCTCTAACCAAACTCCATCCATCCTTCCAACATGCATTGATCCATTCATCCAATACCCATGCAACATCCATCCATCCATCCATCCATCCATCCAACATCCATTGATCCCTCCAACCATTCATCCATCCGTTGTCCGAAAGCAAGCAGGATTCATTCCCCATTTAGCCCCAGCTAAATTCATATATCCACCCATCCATCCACCCATCCATCAATTCACTTACCCAATTCCATGCAAGTATCCATCCATCCAACAGCCACCCAATCATCTATTCATCTATCAATCCATCTAACATCCATCCATCCAACATTCATCCATCCATCTATCCACCCACCCACCCACCCAGCCTTCATCTGGTCAGAGATAGGTATCAATGCCAAGTAAATGGGCCCTAGAAACTTGTCAGGAATCTACAGTGAGTGGGCAGCAAAGGACCTTGGGCGTGGCCAGGGATCATGGTCAATTGTGGACACTCAACTTCTCTGAGGCTTGCAGAGGGCAGGGCAGATGTCTTGGGGGTCAGAACAACAACAACAAGATGATCCAAGGATTGAGGTCAGGCAGACCTAAGCTCAATCAAATCACAGTTCTGCTTTTCTGTCTGGTGAGCTGACCCAAGTGATCTCACCTCCCTGAACCTCAGTTTCTTTGTCTTTAAAATGGGCATAAAAGCTGCCTTATTAGGCTTTTGTGCAGATGAATTGAAAAGAAAATGACAATGTAAACCAAGCCAGAGAATGGATCTAAATTTTAACCCATGGTGGGTTGGGTGATTTGCTCACATCTCATAGCCCACTGTTGATAACAGCACCAGCCTTGAGTCCACTGGGACCTCCAAGTAAATCCCTTCTAGTTTCCCTAGAAGAGTCTCCAGGGGATTTATCAACACCCAGAGCAAACCTGGAAAAGCACATGATTAAAACCAGGGACCTTCTACCACACAGTGTGACTGCACTAGACCTCGAGACACCAGGCTCAATCTGCACTGGTCAGATAGGCCTGGGTGCAAATCCCTGCTCCATCACCAACTTGTGCCTGGGACACGCTGTGTACATGGTCCCCACCTCAGTTTCCTCATCTATCGGTTAGAAACATTTCAGGCTGTTGGAAGTGTTGCAGATAATGCCTGCAAAACACGTGACACATGGCTGTCACGGGACAAATGTCTGTTCTGATTAGAAACGGGGATAGAGAAGGGATGCTGCCAACCGTGGAAACGCATGAAGGTGCACTTATAATAGCAAAGGCGGTGGGCAATATAGCTCATAGATAATACCTGCAACAGTGTACAACAGCGTCCACGACATATAACATGCGCGCCCAAAGTGTACACGGGTACAACAGATGTACGTGTGGGCAAGTCCTGGAAAGGAACACGAACACACAAGAACAACCATGTGGAGTTCTCGTGTTCTGAGACGAGCAACTCAGGTGCTCGGGCACCTGGAAGGCAGCAGAAGAGCAGTCAGGATGCCAAGACTGGGTCTAAATTCTAAGCGGCTCCTCACCTTTCTGCCACCTATTTCCCACCTGCCTATAGTGCAGATGCCACCAAGAATTTCTGCCTCCAGGGAGCAGGTTTCACTTCAATACAGACCTGAATTTTGATTTCAGGTGTGTCCTCACTTCCCTAAAACCACTCGATGGAGGGGCCGCCACCTTCCTGCCTCCCTGGCTGGGTGTGCCCGTGGCGGCCAAGAACGGAGTGTTCTGGAAGCACTGCAATCCATTCTGCACGCTTGGAACCTGATCTTGTGACACTGAGGGCTTTATTAATAGCCCATTAGGGGGTAATTCATGCATTTTGATGAGAAATCATCTAGTGGTCGTTTATGGGGGAGGAGGGCTGTAGGGCGAGTTGCGGGGCGTGGAGCGGGGGCGTCATCTCCACTTCACTCCCCATCACCTCACTCCCCATCACCTGCCCAGGCGACAACAGCGGTGGAGCCCACTGCGGGCGGCGTGTGCGGTGTGTCTGGGATGCGCCCTTCTGACAACCCCGCCATCATTAATCTTGATGAGTTTTCTGCTGAGTATACTTCCAGGGCTTTCAAACCGCTCACTAATTGCAATTAATCACTTACCGAAACAGATGTCAGGAACAATGGGATTGGGAAGGCTGGAGGCTTGATAAAGCTGTCAGGAGAGGGTGCGTGGGTGACTGGGGGGTGGAGAGGGCCCAGGCACCCTCTGGGCTCTAGTCAGTGATGGCGAACCTATGACACGCGGGTCAGAGGCGACACGCGAACTCATTTTTTTTGGTTGATTTTTCTTGGTTAAATGGCATTTAAATATATAAAATAAATATCAAAAATATAAGTCTTTGTTTTACTATGGTTGCAAAGATAAAAAAATTTCTATATGTGACACGGCACCAGAGTTAAGTTAGGATTTTTCAAAATGCTGGCACGCAGAGCTCAAAAGGTTCGTCATCGCTGCTCTAGGTGCTTAGGGCGCCAGGCGATCTGCTCCTGCCAGAGTGGGGCGCACAGCAGGGCCACTCTAGGATGGCCAGAGGCGGGTTCACAGTCAAGGCCTGGTGTCAGAGGAGAGCCAAGAGGAAGGTTCCACAACACCCAGAGGCCAGTTTCCAGCCCTGATTCCCCAGAGTCAGAGCGGCACTGGAACCAGAGAAGCAAGCTCTGCCAACGTGGCCTGTAAACACCTGGGGTTTTGAGCGTTTTTCACCCCGCGGTAACATAAGAACTGTATATTCACATTAGTTGCCAACCTCTAACAATCAGATTTGACAGAAAAACCTGGACTTCTAGCTTCTCTTGAAAAACAAAGATTTTGCCATACGCCCCCATGCAGCAAATATCGGCTGTGTCTGAGCAATGCCCCATGTCCCCAAGGGCAGGGCCCGATGCTGGAGTTTGTGAAAGACTCTCCAGCCCCCACGCACACCCAGGTGGCTTCCGTCTTCCTTTGGCTCCTGTGCCTTCTTCCCAAGGCCCCCCAGTCAGGATAGAAGGAGAGGCTTTGCACATGAACACCCCTGGAACCCGTGTCATTCTGAGCGAAGCTTCAAAGTTTGAATACCAGACATAAGAGACCTGCTCGATGCAGGGGTTTTCAACCTTTGCTGCACAGGACCATTGCCTGCAAGGAGCTTTTATTTTATTTTATTTTTAATATATCTTATTCATTTTTACAGAGAGAAAGGGAGAGGGATAGAGAGTTAGAAACATCGATGAGATCAACTGCCTCCTGCACACCCGCTACTGGGGATGTGCCCGCAACCAGGGTACATGCCCCTGACCAGAATCAAACCTGGGACCCTTCAGTCCTCAGGGCCAATGCTCTATCCACTGAGAAAACCAGTTAGGGAAACGAGGAGCTTTTAAAAATCCTCACGCCCAGTGCCCTCTGAGGGGCTGGGATGGTTGTGTCAGTGTTCTCAGAGTGGGATCTCCAAGCAGCAGTAGCATCTCTGGGGGGCTGGCTGGAAATGCAGACTCCCAGGCCCTGCCCCAGACCTGCTGAGTTAGAGACCCCAGGCTGGGGTGGCAATCTGTGTCTGAAGGATTCCCAGGGGATTCTGATGCAGGTCTGCCTTGACCTAGGTGGAGGTCATGCAGGTGTACACTTACGATGCATGCCCCGGACTCCTACATCTCCAGGAGGTCTCTGCTCGCGGGCGGGGATGAGATGGTATACCCTCACTGCTCCATTCCCCAGGTGAGCAAACTGGCTTTAAGGTGACTCAACGGTAAGGGGAGTGCTGGGATTCAAACCAAGGTCTGTGGGACACACCACAGCCCATGTTCTGTTCCGCCCTCCCCCATCTTCTTCAAGCATAAGATCTGAGGATCGCCGAGTCCCCACAAGTGGCTACAGCAGGGTTAAATGAGCACACTTCAGTGACTGCAAATGCTTGGGGCCAAAGAGGCTATTCTTTTGTTGTTTATTTTTCCATCCATCCATCCATTCTCCATCCATCCTCCATCTACCCACCTATCCATCATTCACTCACCTATCTATCCTTCCATCCATCCATCCATCCATCCATCCATTCTCCATCCATCCTCCATCTACCCACCTATCCATCATTCACTCACCTATCTATCCTTCCATCCATCATCATCCATCCATTCATCCATCCATCCATTTTCCACAAATTCTTAGAAAGTGGAGGCTAAAACTACAGATTCTGGAGCAGGAACGTCTAACTAAGTAGCTGAGCAATCGTGGGTAACACTGCCTTTCCACGCCTCCGTTTCCTTATCTACAAGGACAAACATATCTTTAAGACATTAGCCCAAGGGGGTTGTAGTACAGGAAGTTCAGATTCCTACTTGCCTCTTACTTACTGTGGATTCTTAGCCCAGATAAGAGTTACTTAACTTCTCAGCCTCAACCTCCCCATCTGTAATCTGGGAACAAAACGCTCCTTCCGAGCCCTAAGAGGCTAGGGAGATAAGGCTGCCCAGCACCTTTGATAAATAGGCACTGAATGATTTTAGGAAGGTGAGAAGGGCGGTGGGGTGAGGGTAGCAGCGCAGGGCTGACAGGTGGTCCCTGCAGCTCAGTACCCCGGGGGGCATGCTGCAGTGCCTCTCTACCCCTGAGGTCCCGGCAGGAGGAGTCCGTGCCCCTTCACAGCCGAGAGGTTTGCTTGTCTCCTGAACATCACCCTGGCGGTTGCGCCCTCCCTTTCTGTCCCATAGGGGTCATTGTTTCTAGCTCTGTCCCCCACCCCCACCCCGCCCCACATTCCCAGCACCAGCCCAGCAACACGCCTCCTCCCAGGCCTGGCTCCCAGCTCTGTGGGTCCCTCCTCTGCTACGCTTCTGGCTTCTAGCAACCCCCTCCCCCTTGGTCCTGGGGTGCCCTGCTGCCCTCAGGTCCTCCCTATTAACCTATGTGTCCCCCCTGTTGCCTTATGGCCCTCCTACACCTGCTTCGCCAACGCCCTGCATTAAATCCTCTCTGTTGAGATACCTCATGTGGTTTCTATTTTCTGGCTGGCCCCCGACGGAGACAGCACAGCAGAGGCAGCTGTTCCACAGCTGTGATGACACAGGGCAGCCAAGGACACAGGGCACTGCCGAGCCCCCATCCCAAAATGCCAAGGAGGGGCCGACGGGAGCCCCAGAGCAGGCCCCCACCCGGCCCTCTGCCGCCCTGCTGTCCTCTGAGATGAAAGCCCCACTCCAGCCGCCTGTACGTGAGGCAAAGGCTCTGCCTGCACCCCGAGGAGGCCCTGAAACGTGTTAAAATAAGTATTCTGCGAATATGATGTTCCATATGTATGACTTCGTGGGGTGATGATTCTCCTACTGATCGATGTACGTGACAGCTGTGCGGGGAGCGCTGGAAACACAGGCTTGGGCAGCCCTCGCCGTGCCACGCGGCGGGGTGGCGAGGGGGGCGCCAAGGCACGGGAGCATCTGGCGACTCGGTATGCTCAAGGAGCCCACCGCCTGTCAGCGCTCAGTGCAGGCACATTAGCGATTCGAGGGACGGCTGGAGCAGGTGTTCCCGAGCAGACTGCTCGCGATAATTACTTTTAGATTGTTTTAAAGTATTTAAGCAAGATCCTGGAGGGCTGGGAGAGAGGGGAGAGGGGTGGAGCTGGGCGGAGGGCCGGGACCCCCTGAGGCCAGCCTTCCGGACTTGCAGAGGTGGGCAGGGGTCAGACCACATGACACAGGTGCGTCCCACGGCTGGAGGGTCAATGTGTGGCGTGTACGAACTAACCCAGCCAGGCCAGTTGTCAAAATACTGACTCCTTCCCTCCTGTAGCCCCAGCCCCCAGCAGGCCGCTTCCAGAAGGCCTGGCCTCTCTAGGAAACCCTCAGTCTCCCCATGACCGCAAGGTAAGGCAGGGCCACGGGCAGAACAGGTGAGATATCCTGACCATCAACCCTGACGCTGCAGCCACCCCTCCACTTCCAGCATGAACACTGGAACGGCGTGGTGAGGCTGGGTCTGAGGTCCCTGCCTTAGCCCAGTGCCGAGAACGCACAGAGATGCTCAAGTCCTCCCTGAATGAACAAGTGAGTGAAGAAATGGGAGACAACAGCTGCCTTTCTAAAGGCTCCTTCCAGAGAACCCAGAGATTTTCCCCGGGAGCCTGAACAAACAATGGCTCTAAACGTCATGCTAGTGCCCAGGCTGTGGGGTACTGGGTGCTGGGAGGGGGCTCTGGTCTCACCCCCGAGGTGAGAGCAAATGCCAGGGGCTCAAGGCCTCCCCTCAAGAAATCTGACCACACTGGCTGCAGCGCCCTGCCTGTGAGCAGGGAAGCGCTGTGCAGGCAGAAGGAAGAGCTGGGCAATGGTGGGTGGAGGATGGATGGACAGACAGATCACAGTTCCATCAGCTTAGCAGAGGAAGGATGCTGCCCACCCCTTCCGGCACCATGATCTACTTTCTCTTTTGCCCACAGCCCCTCTCTCCTGTGGTGAATCACAGAATCCACAGTTCTGGGCGTGTCTTGGGTTCAGAGCATAGCCTTCCCCTGGGGGGCTGTGCCAGGTCCCACCTGCTCCAGACCCGGTCGAATGGGAACCCCCTGCAGGTGGGCCCTGCCTGGGGTGATTTCAGAAGTGCTCCTGGAGGTCTGAGGCACAGAGGGGCCTGACCCAGCGTCTGCCCTATGGGACTGCTGCTCAGGGAGGATGGCCATGCAGAGCTGGAAACAGCTCCCCAGCCTGGCTGGGCCGCTGCCCCCTCCCTGCAGCGAAGGGTCCCTTTTGGCCATTTCCAGTCCAAAGGATGAGCAGAGGGGACCTCACTTCTCAGGGGTAGGTCAAGTGATTCAGATTCTTGCTCCCGAGTCACTGACTCTGCCCGCTTTGCCCTCTGTGGTGTCTGCCCTGGAGGCACCTGGGGCCAGGCACCCCTGAATGCCGCCCTCAGGCGGGGGTCAGAGGATGGGGGCTGAGAACAGGGGTGTTTACAGCTGGTATTTAAAAATCCAGGCAAGTTCAATATTAGCTCGGGGGTTTGTGCCATCTGCTGCCAAGATAAAGCTGCGGGCCGTGAGCAGGGTGCCGTGCGCCGTCCATCCCACAGAGCCCAGAGTGGCCCGTCCTGGTTAATGAGTAGCCAGCGGCCTCCAGCAGCCCCTCCTCCAAAGCCTCCTTGCCAGAGTCCACCGAGGCCAACTCCAGGGCAGGTGCTCCAGCCAGCCCCGGGAGCCTGGAAAGCTCCTTCCCTCTCCATCAGCAAAGAGGCCGAAGTCCCAATCCTGAGTGGCCCCTGAGGCCCTGCAAGACCTGCCCACTCCTCCATGGCCTCAGTTGCCTCAGCTCACTTCCCAGCCCCCAGCTCCAGCCCAAGTCTTTGTACCTGCAGTGCCTCTGCCTGGACCCTCTGCCTTCTCACCTCTTTCAGGCCCTATTGTCACCACCTGCGACCTCCTGCTCCTACTTGTGCCCTCCCGCCCCTCCCCCAGACTCACTGTTTCCACAGGCCTCCTCACACCCCGCCTGGCATTGCGTATGAATCTGTGCACATGCTTATTTTCTATGCATGCTCCTCCCTGAAGGCAGGGTCCTCGTCTGCCTTTTTCTTCCTCTTCTTGGCCACAACAGAGCCAGGCACAGAGTGGCTGCTCAAGAAACACTTGTGCCATGAGCCTGGACTCCGGGCCCAGTGCTCCTCCTGCCTCTCTTTCCTCAGCACCCCTCCCCCTCTACCTCCCTGCACTGCCCCACAAGCCTCCCCAGCCACGAGGCCTCTTGGGGAGGAAGCTGATATCCCTCATTTAGTGGCTCCGTGGGGGGCCCCCCCCCCCCCCCCCGCGCTCCTTCCCTGCGGAGCCTCTTATTGTCAGTCTTGCCGGGAGGGGAGCCTCGGTGGTGCAAGCAGGAGGATCCTGACAACCACCCCAGCAGAAGTCATCTTTTATTCATGCCGATAATGTAACCGGGACTGTGTCTGAAGCAAAGTCACTTAACTCATTAGAAGAAGCTGGTGCTGCATCACAGCCCTGGGTGGGGGAGGTAGGGGCTGAGGTGGGGAGACTTTTGGGCCTCAGATGCACCCTTGGGGACAGCTGGTCTCAGGGGTCCACAGATGGGCTGCCTGGTTTCAGGCCCAGCTTCCCCACGCTGAGTTAATCCCATAAATAGGACCACACAGGCAGGGTGCCCCCTGGAGGTGTTCAGCAAGGAGGCCTTGGGCTGATGAAAATGCCTGCCTCGCAGGTGCCCTGGGGGACTCAGTGAGTCGTGTGGGGAAAGAAAGCGCGCAGGGCCTGGCCCAGAGAAAGCCTTCTGTGAATTTTAACCATTATTGGTTCTTTTAGAAAAAAAGCCCTTGGGTCAGGCCCCCAGGAGGCCATTTTCCAAGAAAATAGTAAGGATGGAAATATAGCTAAGCCCTCTCCCTCCACCTCTGGGGAAGCAGGTAGGATATGTATAACACACACAGAAACCATTCACAAAGCCAGGCTTGCAGGAAGAGCAGCAGATAGTTTAGAAAACCTGCCTTCTCTCTGTCATCAGAAAGCAGCGGGCCAACTGTTTGTTGAATGAATACACGATGGCCTAGCTGGGGGGCCCTGGGACCCGGCTCTGTATCCTACTATCTCTAAGACCTGGACCCGTGCGCCTCCTGGGGCTCAGGGTCACCAGCTGTGCAGTGAGATTCACACCCGAGTTACAGACTTCGCCAGGTGAGGATTAAATGATACACAGAGAGCATCATAGTGGAATCAGTACCCCAGCTGGCTGTGCACCCTCCATCCAGGCCCTGCCCCTCTCTGTGCCTCAGCGTGCTTCCTGTTGAACATGAGGGAGTTGATGTCCTACTTGTTGTGCTGTTTTGTGCGGTGCATTTCCTGGGAGACTGGATGAGACAGGGAATCGGGGTGACCCTGTGGAAGGAAGACGCATGCATGATCCCTGAGCCTCTATCCTCCCACTATCTGGGGCCAGGTCCAGCGGGACTCCAGAAACATCCATCCTGGGCCCAGGCACCTGGGGGACCTCGTCCAGAAGAGACCAGGGCCTCTGTCTGCACCCTCAACTTTCCAGTTCCCTTCCAGATTTTCTCTATTTCACAAACACGTTTATAGGGCTCAATGCTTGTCAGACGCTGTTCTAAACATTCTACATATATCAGCTGTAATCTTCCCAATGTTTCCTGAAGTAGGTACTGTTATTATTCCTACTTGACAGAGGAGGAAACTCAGGCCCAGAGGGTCAGGTGACACAAACACGGCCCAAGCAGGAGGCCACAGGTGCCAGGCGATGATGCCCCTGCAGGGCAGGCCACATCTCTGTGGCGCACCCCTGTGGAGGCCTGTGGCATTGCAGCCCCAGGGCTGGAGGCTGGGTTCCCCCACCCTCCCTGGGGGGCCTGGTGGGAGGCTCTAACCCCCTAGTCAGGGCAACTAGAGGCCACCTGCCTCTTGCTCCCCTTACCCTCTGGCCAGCACTGACGTCACAGGAGAGCAGACATGGCTGAGCCTTGGGGATCAGGTAGGTGTCCCAGGTCAGCAGGGAATCATTCGTTTTCATCACTGGGGGGCCCACTCCGTCAGCCACAGGAGACATGATGGATGGGCTGGGAGAGCACAGGCCCAGGCGGACCAGAGGCGCTGGGCAGCAGTGGACACGTCCCCTCCCGATGTCCTCTGAGGTAAACAAGCGGGAGGATGGAATGAGGTGAGACTCAACAAAACCTGCTTGGCCCTGACGAGTTTCCTGTGACTGTTGTAACAAAGTACCATAAACCACATGACTTACAGAACCAGGAATTTATTCTCTCACAGCGTGGAGGCCAGAAGTCAGAGATCAAGGCTCAAGGCGTGGGCCAGGCGGCTCCGCCAGAGGCTCTGGGGGAGGAGCCTTCTTGGGGGTTGCTGCAACCCTGGCCCCTAGACGTGGCCTTCTCATAGGGATGCCAGTCTTGGGGTTAAGGCCCACCCTAACCCAATATGACCTCATTGTAACTAATTGTACCTGCAAGGACCTATTTCCAACGAAAGTCACATTCTGAGGTCCCAGGGGGCCATGCACTGTGGGAGGACACTACCCAACCCAGCACAGCCCACATTCAGCCATGACTCCAGGGCCAGTGCGGCCTCCCCCTCGGTGCCCAGGGCCTGGCCTGATCTGGTCTCTGCTGCTCCCTGCGGAGCTGTCCGCATTCTGCCGCTGCACCTCATCTTGAGCCCTAGCCACATCCCCACATTCACACTGTTTCAGACTCCAAGCCTTTACCCATGTCATCCCTTCCATCTGGAACGCCTCTAGTTTTCCATATAGAGAATGTCCTAGGCCTTCACAGCACAGGTCAGGCATCACCACTCTGAGGAAGTCCTCCCTGATTTCAGGTTGAATTTGCTACCCCCGGGCTCCCTGCTCATGGTGCCCATTTCAGCCACTGTGACGAGCATGATGACTATGTCTGCCGAGGTAACTGCCAGACTCCTCCAGACACCGGAGGCCAGGGGACTTGTCTTGTTTAGATCAACATCCCAGCCCTTCACGCAGGCCTGGGCATGACACCCACTCGTGGTAACTGCCGGCGGAAGGAACGACTGACAGGCCTAGCTGGGCTCAGAGGGCCCTTCCCAGGTGAGACCTGTCCCTGACTGTCCTCTGTCCCGCTCAGCACCCACTGGCCTTCCCAGAGCAGCAGCTCTCGGCCCTGGCCCCACATCACCATCACCAGGGAGCTCTCCACACCCTGCAGGAGCCCCACCCAGATCCGTTCCATCTGGACCTCTGGGTGGGGCCTGGGCATCAGAGTTGTTTTAGAATTCCTGGGGTGATTTCAACAAGCATTCAAGGCTGAGAAGCCCTGCACCACAGCCTAGGGGAAGACTGGGGGATTCTTAAGCTCTGACCCCCACTGGAGGTGGGGTCTACAGCGCCCTCTATAGTGTGAATCATCCATCAGGGCAGGGCCTGTGCACCCTCGCTGCTGTCTCTGCGTGACCATGCCAGCACCCCCGGTTGCCAGCACACTCCAGGGCTCAGTGCTCCCCAACTACCACTCACAGGCCCCCAGCTTCACATACCATCTGTGCTCCTGGGACCCCTGCATTCATAGCTCCAGACTCGAATACCGACTGCCAACTGGATCTCCACTTGGGTGTCTAACAGCATCTCTTATCGCGGCCAGAATGGAGCTCTTCCCCCACCCCATTCCTTTCCTCCTGGCAACGCCATCCTTCCAGTTGTTCAAGTAAAAAACTTTCAGGTTTCCTAAGTCTTCTTTCTCTCAAATCCTGACAACTCTACATTCAAAATGTACCCTGAACCCTGTCGCTCCCTCCAAAGCTACTCCTCTGGTCCCAGAAACCATCATGGTCTTGCTTTGACTGTTGCAACAGTCTCCCAATGGTCCCCTGTTCTATTCTGGACACTGTAGACTGTTCCCCAGACAGCAGCCAGGGGATCCTGGGCCAATAGCCTAGAAGGGATGGCACTGGGGCTCTCTATCCTCTCAGCTCTAGACCAAGTCCTCTTGGTGATGCCTGTCCCCAGCATCCTACAGATGGGTGGCTCCTTTGTGCTGGGAGGCTGGAGCAGTCAGAGAGGGCTTCCTGGAGGAAATACCAAGTGCTGATCTGGATGGGGAGCCAGGAGGGAGATGGGCAGTCCATCATGGGCAAAAAAAATGAGTCAAGAGGAGCAGTGGGTTGGTGGTTATCATAGACACAGCTGGGAGAACCAACCCTGGGGCCCCTGATGGGCCACCCTGCACCTGTCAGCCCTAGCTCTAAACTCTGCACTTGCCCTGCTTCACGGCAGCCCACAGACTCCTGTTCAGCCCATTTCCAGCAGCCGTGCCCCACCCTGCTCCCTCCTGCCTGTGACTCTCGGTGGTCACATGGGAACTTAGTAGAAAGGCAGAATCTCCAACTCCACCCAGACTCCCTGAGTCAGAAAGACTGGGGTGGGTCCAGCAATCAGGATGCTAACACACCCTCCAGGGCAGCGGTTCTCAACCTGTGGGTCGCGACCCCTTTGGGGGTCGAACGACCCTTTCACAGGGGTCGCCTAAGACCATCGGAAAACACATATAATTACATGTTGTTTTTGTGATTAATCACAATGCTTTAATTATGTTCAATCTGTAACAATGAAATTGGGGGTCACCACAACATGAGGAACTGTATTAAAGGGTCGCAGCACTAGGAAGGTTGAGAACCACTGCTCCAGGGGTGCTGATGGTGCTGATGAGGCTGGCTTTTGAGAATCCCCGAGGTAGCCTGTGGGAAGACTGTGGGATTCCTGTGACTATCAGGGGTGCAGATCCCCATCCATTCCCACTGGATTCAGGATCCAGCCTTCCAGGAATGTCACCTCAACGTACAAACGCTGGAGCAGCCTGGGGGGACAGAGCTGAGAAACCCAGTGGGGAGCCGCTCCGAGCCAGCAGGGGAGGCTGGCTTCCGGCAGCTGCTCAGACACACCTGCCAGCCCTTCCTGAACCCAGGAGGTTAGAGCCCAGCAAGGCAGAAAACCTGTCCTTCCGTAGGTGAGAACATGGGGGTCAGGAAAGTCAAAACCACGGCAGCGGCAAAGGGCAGAGCCAGAGCAGGCGCTCCTGTCCCCTGACGCTTAGTCGAGTGGCCGGACAAGGGCTATTTCCGTGGTTCCACTGGCGCCACATCATCCCTGGGGAAAGGGAGCAATGTCTGAAGTCATTTTTTCGTTGTCACAGCTGGGGAGGTGCCCAGGGATGCGGCTCGACTTCCTATAGTGCACGGGGTGCCCCAAAGGATGATCCAGCCCCAGCACTGGGTTGAGAAGCCCTGGGCTACTGCAGGTTCTTGGGTCTCCAAGCCAGCCGAGGAGTGGAACTCAGTGACCCCACAGAGCCCCAAATTCCTGCCTGATTCCTAGCAAGGAGACCCCCTTGGCTGCTGAACTGTCCAGTAAGAAGGGTCTGATGGGCATCTTGCGGGTGGCGAGGCACCTCATATCACCACCATCAAGTAGGGACCCTTTGAGAGCAAGTGGGCATATGCACCCTTCTGACCTGGCAGCTGGCCGTGCCCCTCTCCCTGGAAGGAGCTGGGCCAAAGCCTCGTCCCGACTTCCCACCTGCTCAGGGGTGGGCCAGCCTGACCCCGCTGCCCCCACACCATCACGCCACCTGCTCCCACTCGGGGAATGTGAACAAACAGCCCACAGAGCAGAGTCACACATTCAACCTTGAGAAATTAGGCGGCCCTTCCCCGCCCAGGGCTCCAAGCCCCCTCCCTCTTTCCCGCTGGTGAGCACTGGTTCC
>NW_006289713.1:5365742-5368280 GCF_000327345.1 Myotis davidii
AATAACGCAATTTATATTCCACTCTCAACATAAACTATTGTAAAGGCGCTCTAATGTAAAAATACATCTGGCTTGTCAATAGTTTATCTTCTAGATCTGCATCTAAATCCCTGGGCCTTTTTGACTTATGGCTGCACCACTGTCTAATGAATAAAAAGGTGCAAATTATAGGCCTGGCTTTAATGCTCATCATAAAATTAGACGATAGTTGCAAAAGCTGCATTCTCCTGCCCACAGTGCAGCGATGGCGAGCCATAAATAAAGTGTATTTAATGTATCCCAGAGCTGTGCAAACCCAGGAAACAGTGTGTTATTGCTTGGCCTTCGATGGGTCCGCCACAAGTTCAATGAAGTGATAACGGATCCATCATGTGAATTTATGTTAACTGTCTCCTCGCAAAGCCATGGCCTCAACACTGTAAATAGCCTACAATCCTTCTCGCAGGCCTGCCTGCCAATAAAACTGTCACTGCCAGGCTGGCAGCAAGCACCTCAGGACAGGGGAACGGGCCGTGGAGTTCTGGAGGCCGCCGGGGCTGCGCCTCCTGTCCTCCCCAGCTTTTCTGCGGTCCGTCAACTGCAAAGGAAATGAATCCTCTTCCAAACAGCAGATCCCAATGGTGAGGTCAACGGGGGCGGCTGCTGTAGAGAGGTTTGCTGGGGAGCATGGCTGGTGGGGAGACAGGGCCGGGGAGCCAGCTGGCTGCCTCAGTGGGGGCTGGGGGGTGGGAGCCTGGCATAGGGACCCGGTCACTCTCTGCCCCCGTCTGCCGGCTCTGCCTCTAGGATGTGAGTCTGGTGGGGCACCAGGACACCTCTGACACCTAGGATCTGCTGGCTGCACAACGGGTTCATGTCATTCATTCATTCATTCATTCATCGTTAATACTTTATTTAGCACTTTCTCTGTAGGGAGACACAACGATTGAGAAGACAAGATTTCCAACTATAAAGATGAAATTGTGCTAATAATATCTGTGTATCTCTAGCCAACAGGGACTTCTCCCTTCTCTGAGGCCCCGCAGCACCAACCCTCACATCTTTGTGGTTCAAACTGCGAGCTGAGACCCATGAAGGGGCTGTGAAATCGTCCTGTGGTTGGGGCAGGAATCTTTTTTCCCTGGTACAAAGCAACAGAAAATACCAGGGTCTCAAGCATTGTTTCTCGGGCCCATGTGTGCACGTGGGGCCTGGGTCATGATGTAAAATGTAAATTCATGCTCTGAGTCATTTACATAAAAGTTTGAGAAACACTTGACCCTACCATTCATTTGGCAATTAATGCGGTTCCTGAAATATTCGCTTTCTTGGCTTGTGGAACTTTTATAAGGTACAAAGCCTGTTAGGACAGTGGTACATGTATGTAACTGGTACATATATGTCCATGTACATTACTGTGCCATTGGGACATTCTTTTGCGTTAACAAAGTTTTTATAATAATCATAACCTGCATGGCTTTTTCCAAACGAACAACTGTAAACGTACTATTGCCCACCCCTGCATGTAGCACAAACATACGTGGCCCGAGCAGCACGTCCTGAAAACGATTTCATCGATATGACTTCAACGAAGTTTGGAAAGTGGGGAGCCAATGGGACCCAACGCACAGCGTCACCTAACGTCAGGTGTCACTGACGCTAACGATTGAAGATGGCGCTCCACACACAGCGGGGAGAGTGGGCTGCTGTCCTTGGGAGTGACAGCTGGGGAAGATGGTGACATCAATCTTCGCGCCTTCAGCCACCATCCTTCCTCGGGCCCAGGGACGCCCCCTGCCTTCCTCACAGGGAGAAGTCCTTGAAGCCACTTACCTCCCCACTTTCCCGCACCCTGGCCACACAAGCTGCCCTTTGGGAGACAGGAGCCCCAGGCTCACTGCTTCCTCCTCGCTCCCTGGGTGCTCAGAACACAGGGGCTCCTGCCCGGGGCGGTGCGGTATCCCGGTGCTGTTTGTACCATGCAGATTCCCAGGCCTGGCCCTGTGCTCCTGGGTCAGCACCCCTGGGGCTAGGGCCAGGTTCCCAGCTACCCACTGAGATGTGACAGCCACTAAGTGTCCTACTGGGTTGGCAGGACACACGGAAACACATGGGCTTTGAAATGAGAACCAGCATTCTGACCCCACAGGTCAGCCATGAGGCAAACAGACCAGTGGGGGTTTGGAGGGATGTTCCCTGTGGGTTTCTGGCGGCGGCGGCGGCGGCGGCGGCAGCAGCAGCAGCATGGAACCTTCCAGACGCCAGGCCTTTCATAAGCAGAATTCTGACTTCATACATGTAGGTCAACGATTCAGCTTTGTAACCTGCATCTGAGCAAACACCAGGGCTGCCTCCACAGGCGTGTGGCACAGGATCTGGGGCAGGCTGCCTAATGGCTCCCAAAGACATCCCTGCCCGAACCCTGCAACTGGTGAATACGTTATCTTATATGGCAAACAATAAAAATAAAAAGGAGTGTTTGCAGGTGAGATAACTAAGGATCTGAGACAGGAAGATTAGCCCTCAATGCAATCACATGCATCATTATAAGAGGGAGGC
>NW_006289713.1:5368300-5370960 GCF_000327345.1 Myotis davidii
CAAGTCTTAATTCTCAATAAAAAAAAACAGGGAGGTAGAGGGGGCTTTGACAGACACAGAGGAGAAGCCAGGTGAAGACAGAGGAGGAAGAAATCGGAAGATGCTGGCCTTGAAGACAGGAGTGATGTGGCCACAAGCCAAGGGACTCTGGCAGCTCCCAGATGCCGGAAGAGGCCAGAAAGAACCCTCCCAGAGCCTCGAAGGAGGGGGGCTGTCTGCACCTTGATTGCAGCCCAGGGAAACTGATTCTGGGTTTCTGGGCTCCAGACGATGAGAAAATAAGTGCTGTTTTAAGCCACCGAGTTTGTGGTCATTTGTTACGGCAGCTCCAGGACACTCATTCAGGGCCTCATGTTCCGAAGGGTCTAGTGCAGCCATGGGCAAACTACGGCCCACAGGCCGGATCCAGCCCGTTTGAAATGAATAAAACTATTGAAAAAAAAAAAAAAAGACCGGACACAGCCAGTTGGCATGGAGGTCAAATCCCCCTAGTATTAACTACAACAATCAAGGCTTAACACTGAGAAGCTGAACAATCATAATAGTTTTTCATTTTGTCTTCTCTTTTCCCCCTTGGGTTTCAAAGGCTCCATAGTCCATTCTTTTATGCTTTCTCCCCATTTAGATGTTAGTTATTTTGGTCATGCCACCACTGTAGCAAGGGCGGCGGCGGCTGCGGCGGCAGCAGCAGCAGCATGGAACCTTCCAGACGCCAGGCCTTTCATAAGCAGAATTCTGACTTCATACATGTAGGTCAACGATTCAGCTTTGTAACCTGCATCTGAGCAAACACCAGGGCTGCCTCCACAGGCGTGTGGCACAGGATCTGGGGCAGGCTGCCTAATGGCTCCCAAAGACATCCCTGCCCGAACCCTGCAACTGGTGAATACGTTATCTTATATGGCAAACAATAAAAATAAAAAGGAGTGTTTGCAGGTGAGATAACTAAGGATCTGAGACAGGAAGATTAGCCCTCAATGCAATCACATGCATCATTATAAGAGGGAGGCATTTCCCACCTAAGCCTACTCTTGCATGAATTTCTTGCATTGGGCCTCTAGTAGTATTATAAACATGGTCAAAATTTCCTTGGCTAACATGAATCTAATATAAAATTATTATAAGTATAAAAGATTAATTGGTTTTTATTTGATGTACCCAAGTCTTAAGTTTCTCAATAAAAAAAAACAGGGAGGTAGAGGGGGCTTTGACAGACACAGAGGAGAAGCCAGGTGAAGACAGAGGAGGAAGAAATCGGAAGATGCTGGCCTTGAAGACAGGAGTGATGTGGCCACAAGCCAAGGGACTCTGGCAGCCCCCAGATGCTGGAAGAGGTCAGAAAGAACCCTCCCAGAGTCCTGAAGGAGGGGGGCTGTCTGCACCTTGATTGCAGCCCAGGGAAACTGATTCTGGGTTTCTGGGCTCCAGAACTATGAGAAAATAAGTGTTGTTTTAAGCCACCGAGTTTGTGGTCATTTGTTACGGCAGCTCCAGGACACTCATTCAGGGCCTCATGTTCCGAAGGGTCTAGTGCAGCCATGGGCAAACTACGGCCCACAGGCCGGATCGAAGGGTCTAGTGCAGTGATAGCGAACCTTTTGAGCTCGGCGTGTCAGCATTTTGAAAAACCCTAACTTAACTCTAGTGCCCTGTCACATATAGAAGTTTTTTGATATTTGCAACCATAGTAAAACAAAGATTTATATTTTTGATATTTATTTTATATAGTTAAATGCCATTTAACAAAGAAAAATCAACCAAAAAAATGAGTTCGCGTGTCACCTCTGACATGCACGTCATAGGTTCGCCATCACTGGTCTAGTGCTTGGAATTTAATGCTCTGTGGTCACCACTTTTAAACTCAACAATTTATCTTTGGATCTGCATCTTGTAAATGAGGTCCAATGAGACAACAGCCTGCATTGGGGCTTGAAGCCTCGGATCAGCGATGGCCCCGCCCCCACTGCCTCTCTGCCCCCGCGGCCCTTCTCCCAGAGCAGCAACCGGGTGGGTGGTGGGGATGGGAGGCTCACATTCCATCATCACCACCACCCCAATTCCCTCTGCCTACCCCAACCCAGGTGCCCAGCACATCCTGGGGTGGAGGCTGTGATCCTTTGGGAATGTCCCTCCCTCAAGGCCTGGGGGGACAGGTCCATGGGAAGGTGACTGCACTGGGATCAGCAAGTGACGGAGCCAACCCTGACAATCAGACTTCCAGCCAATGGCGTGGTGTCTTGGACTCTGGGCAGCTTTCTTGGGAGTGTCCCTGCTCTCTGGGCCAGCCCCCTGGACAGCTCCTGGACCCACGGAGGCAGAAAGGGCTGCCCAGCAGCTCTTCTCACCTTTACAGCATGCACAGCGGGGGGCTGGGCCCTGTTTGTGAGAATTAGGATGAATCCGTCCCCCGCTCTGCCAGTTCCTGAATCTCCCTCCTTATGGAAGCCCAGGGGAAGCACCCCAGCCTCACTTGGTGCTCAGACACTGTCACCGTTTCTTAGGTAACAGTTCCCCCCACCCCCCACGCCCCCAGTCTCTAATGACTCCCAGAGTAGGAACAGCGATAAGTTTATTCCTCCCTTGATTGCAAGGTATGTGCATTAACACTACAAACTGAACACTTTGTTCCCATAATGCCCAGTGCTAGGCAGCTTTGACAG
>NW_006289713.1:5371312-5381084 GCF_000327345.1 Myotis davidii
CCCACACCCTTTCAGTGTAGAGTGGACCTGGGGACTGGCCTCTAAGGAACAGAAAATGGCAAAAGTGATGGGACGTCACTTCTGAGACTAGTCTACAAAGACTCTGACTCCCAGCTTGCACACCCTCTCTTGCTGGCACACGTCCTCTTGTTTTCTTGGCCTGCTCACTCCAATAAAGCTGCCATGTGGGAGAGGGCCACGTGGCGAGGAACTGAGGGTGGCCTCTAGCCAGCAGGGACTGAGGCCCTGGGTCCCACTGTATCCCACCCACAACTGTGTGAGTGAGCTGGGAAGTGATCCTTCCCCAGTGAGCCTTCAGATGAGACCGTGGCCCCACTGATACCTGCACCACAGCCTGTGAGGGCTCCTGAAGCAGGAGACCCATCGAAGATCTATCTACTCAGAGTCCTGACTTGCAGAAACTGTGAGATGATAAATGCTATTTGGAGCCACTAACTCCTGGTGTAATTTGTTACTCAGCAATCTCTAGCTAATAGACCCGGCCAGGCATTCCCAGTGACACCGTCTTTGGAAAGCACTATCCTGTGGTTTCACAGCCTACCGTCAGCTTAGCTTGCAGAGCCCCTGTCTCCTCACCCACACTCCCATCTCCAACCTCGGCTCTTGTAGGCTCAACCTGGCACTGGCTCTCAGTCAACTGTGACTGTCAGCATTCTCACCTGCGAGGCCAGCCTCTCGCCTCTGTGACCAGGCTCACTCCTAGGCCCACTCCAGGCTCCCCTTCATAGCCAGCTTTTTTGATCAACTCCACCCCAGCAACGTCTCCCCTGGAACCTTCAGCATCTCTGGGTTTAGCTAAGAAGATACCATGGCCCGGATGATAGGCCATTTCCGGTCTCCGTGTCTACTGGCTCATTTCACCTCCTCACCAGGCAGCAACAGATCATTCTTCTTAACCAGCTCAACACTAGACACCGTAGGGCACCTACTACGTGCTGGAAGCTGGGCTTAAAGATAAAGGGCATAGGATTCTTGCCTTCTTTGGGCCAATATTCTCAGATTTGGGGCTGGAGGATGTGAGAAGATGGTCCCACACTCAACATGTCTGGGTTCCGGTTTTGAGAAGCCCAGCACGCAGCACTCACCGTTGTCCCCAGAGGGGACATCTGCGTCCATGTGACTGCACGCAGACACAGGCTCTGAGTACGGGGAAATGCTCATCGACAGGGTGGTCATTCAGTAACCAGAATATGCTCATATACTTCATATTTAGACAACCACAAATGCGAAGCGCACAAAGTTTACAAGTTCTGGTATTGAACTGGAACCTAGATGGAGAAACACCGCTTCAATAGCAGGCAGAAGCCCCTTCGATCCAGCAGCTCAGGCCAATGCCAACGCCTGGATGTCCAGGACTCTCCAGGGGAAGCCCTCGGGTGGGACTCACATCTGCAGACGGGCTGGGAGGTGTGAGACGTCCAGACCAGGGCATGCCCAGGGGCCCGAGCCACCTGCAGCTGCCATTTCCAGACCCTAATGGGGACCTGTCTGACAATTTGAAGACAAAGGCACAGGCCAAGTGGAATAAATACCTGGAAGGCATGCCCTGCCCCTCGACCCTGCTTGCAGTGCCTATGTATACAGTAGGCGCTCGATAAACAGATAAACACTCCTCCGTAATTAGAGCCTTTTGCATACTCCCCAGTACCCCCCTCAGCACTCAGCCTCTGAGTGCTCCCATCACCCCTTCTCTCATCCTAACGGGGCGGTCCCCTCCCACCACCTTGTGGCCACAGCCATGGCCACTGAGCCAAAGGCGTGGGCAAGCAGCACCTTGGCCACCTGGCCATGGAAGGGGCACCGCTTTCAGGACTGGCTGCAGCCCCCAGCCAGGAGCCCATGCCAGCCAGGTAGGCTCCTGCCTCTGGGCCAGCTCCTTCACCTGGCGCCTGACTTCCAGGGAGGCACCCAAAGGAAGTCAACTGTGTGCTCTCCTGGGGTCAACAATGCAAATGGGGCCCCCTTCCGGCTGGGGCAGCAGCATCTTTTATTCTCCCCACCCAATGCCCCGCCCACCTCACCCCAATCCGATGGTCCTACGGATGCCCTAATAATAGCAATAGTAAATCCTCGAGGCCAATTCTGCTTCATTTCTATAAATAATGCAGAATCTTTTTATTTACTGACAGGTTGTAAAAGTATCAGGGAGAATAATGTGAAATCAGGAGCTGCTGAATAATGCATGACCCCCATCTTACTCCCTTCTCTTGCCTGGGCGGGCCCCATGGCCCCTCCAACAACGGTGCCCGCCCAGCTGGGGCTCAGAAAACTGAAGCTCCTGGGCCCTGGGTCCTCCTCCTCCCCATTCAGATGGTCACTGTTTGGATTCCCCTTGGGGTGCAGGGTCTCCTGATTTGTACCCTCTCTGATTTGGCTATTCAAACCAGGCCTCAGGTTTGAATAGACAGACATTTGCATGGTCAAAGCCAGGTCTCTGATACATCTCCTTCCTAGCACAGAAACATAGACACACAATCGCACACAGACACACACACACAGACACACAGACATACACCATCACACACAAATACCAGTACACTACACACATATAATCACATAAGATATACAGCCACATAGACAATCACAGATATACAAAATCACACACACAACTACACACAGAGACACATACTCACACAGACATATCAATCACACACACAGGCACACACAACCATACAGACACAATCACACAAGATACACAGAGACATACACAGTCACACACAGACATATAACTAGGCACACAATCACACGAGATACAAAACCATATAAACATACAGAGACACACAGACATACACAATCACATACACAGCCACACAGAGACACGTGCATACACACATAGACATACACAATCACACAGACATACAATCACACACAGACACAACCCACTGACATGACATACACCCCCCACACCCATACAAGATAACCTCATCAACGCACACAGACTTACACAAATGTACACAATCACACCCACACAAACACTCACACAGACATGTGATACATAACCACACACACACACACCGACACCCCTCCCCCCAACACACACACACTTCGTTTCCCCATATCTTTGATGATCTCAAAACCTTAGCAGAGGGCAGAGAACCTTTGGCGGATCATTCCGCATTTCCCTTGACTTTTGAAGAATTAGCATTAATTACAGTCTTCAAGGTGCTGGCTGGGTTAGAGGGCACCGTTGTTAACAGGCGGTGGCTCAGTGTGGCCATAGCACGAAGCCCCTGCGGGAAGCTGCCGGGGTTTGCTCTGGGCCTGTCAGGGGCCGCCCCCTGCAGCAGTGTGACGGGGCAGGTGTGCCTGCTGCTCCCAGCGGAGCCCTCTGGGGCCGGAGGGCGGTGGGCCTGTGGGCCGGATTCCTCTTAGCCATCCAGCGAACGGGTGAGGGGAGTGCTCCCACCTGCAGGCGCGATTCTAGGAGCTTTGCACGTATTCCTTATTCGTTCCTCCCCAAACACACTAGGATGCGTGCCCCACGGTGGGGGCTGTTGCACTGATGCTGTGTGCCCAGGGCCCGGCAGCACTGGGCACATAGCAGGTGCTCAGTAAATAGGCCCTGACTCGGCCGGCTGCCTCCCAGCCTCCAGCTCCTGACCTCGGAGGGACAGACCCTGTGTCCCTGCCTGAGTCTTTGGACCACAAAGGAGGGTATGACTAACACTCCACTCACACACCCAGCAGGATGCAGTCACTCGTCTCATCCTCACGACTATTCCATTGTGCAGTCGAGAACACTGAGGCCCAGAGAGGCGACACCACTTACTGAGACACTGGCTCCAGCGCCCTAGGAATGCCCAGTGTAGACTGGGGCTCTCGCCAGGGCGCATGCGGAATCACCCGGAAGCTCTAAAGTACACCCATGCCTGCCACCCTCCACCCTGAGATTCTGTGGGATGGGGCTTCGGGAATCTGTAAAGGGGGTTCTAAGGGGTGGCCCAGCTCTCCGGGGCTCCTCTGCTTCTGGGAGCCTCATGCCTCCTGTGAGGGCTTCCGGGGAGGGGCCCAGGGGAAAAGCCTGGATTAAAATCCCATCTGCTGAGAGGTCCCTCCCTGTCATCTCAGTCCCTAAACCCAAGACCACCAGCTCCTCAGAGAAGCGGGTGCCATGATGACCAAGGTGTGAAGCTCAAGGTGTCCTTGGGCGGCCCGGCCACAGCTCCCGGCGGCCGGTGCGGCCCACGCTGCCAGAAGCTCCGGGAGCCCCAGGGGCTGAGTCAGACGCCTAGGCTCCCTGCCTGGAAGGTGACTTTGGAACCTCGTGAGTTCGGATGTGACAGCTTCAGAAGCTGCGAGGAGCCCTCGGTCTCCAGAATGAGTCCCTCCACAGGCCCGGCCACCAGAGGCCGTGTGCTCCCAGCGGGGATGGTGCAAGCAGACACCAGCACCAGGCACTTGCCTGAGGGCAGACTCGCGCTCTTGTGAGTCTTGCTGTGTGGCTCTGGGTCCAGCACCTGCCTCTCTGAGCTGCTATTTACTTCCCTGCCTGGGAGAAGGGACAAAAACCTCCACGTGGTCACGGGGCTTACAGAAGACATTTGAACCCTGACCTGGCATGTGAGAAACCAAGCCTTACCCCTCCTCCTTCCAGCGGGACCTCGCGGAGACGGGGAGCTGGGAGGCCTTGGGGTATCGGCTTCTTCCCTTTATTCCCATCCCATAACTCCCCTGCATCCTCCCCCTACTCTTCAGCCAGCTGAAGGGGGAGCTCACTCTTCAATTTTTTGTCCCTGTTTCTCTCTCTCTCTCTCTCTCTCTCTCTCTCTCTCTCTCTCACCCTGTTCTCAAGCCTTGTGGGGTCACAGACAGGCTCCCTGGAAAGGACACCCCATCTCTAAGCACAGACAGAAAATGAGCACCCTCCTAGGTGGCACTGTGCCCCCCCCCCCCGCCCCAGTGCTGATGTGTTCCAGATGTGGCCTCCTGTGAAGCCACCCCTGGTTCCAGGACCCGGTGACCTCCAAGGGGTCCTGTTCCATTGGAGCAGCCCTCGGAAGAATTTGGAAATGGCCGGGCACCCTGTGCACAGCCCCCACTTTCTAAGTTGGGGAGAGGAGGGAGCTGCCCGGGCCCTGGGCCAACTGATTTCCTCAGCCAGTGCCGCCTGTGGCAGCAGCCTGGCATCGGCAGGCGCTGGCAGACCACAGGGGTGGAGAGACAGTGGGTGGCTCCTCCCACAGGGCACTGGAAGTGGGTGGTGGGGCTGAAAGGAAAGCGATCGGGAAGTGTTCTGGCATCACAGTTACAGCAAATCTGCTCGGTTCCGGAGTTCAAGCCGGGGCCTGTCTACAGGAGACCTTCCTGTCCCTCAAACACAAGCTCCGCCTGCCCACTCCCCATCCCCCACCCGCACCTGAGGGGCCCAGAAGAGGCTGGGCGTACCCCCCAGGCCTGGGGGTCCCGGGGAGCAGGAGGGGTGGATGTACTTATATCCCACCTTCTTCTCAGGGATCTGAGTGGGTTTCCACCTTGGAATGTGAGCTGTGGGTGAGCAGCTCACACGGAGGCGGAACAGCTGCCCGGCTCAGAGACGATGCTCTCGACAGCCCTATCAGTATCTGAGAGAACATTCTAGAGGAAGCAAGCCGAGGAGTGAAGGGAGAAAAACCCAGAGTTCATTCAAACTCAGTGGACACAGGAGCCAGAGGACATGCCGCCAGCCCCCTAGGCCCTGGCACAGAGTCTCGTAGTCTGGGGTGACCCTGAGTCCTGCAGGACTCACCCAAGACACCCCTTCTGCAGGGCCTGGGAGTTTGTGGTTTTCCTTTCTCTCCTGATCTATTCTGGGCTTGTTCTGCTCCCAGCCAGGCTGGGAAAGGGGCTGAGGCCTGGGCAGGGCGGCGAGTGGCCAGGAGGAAGCCGGAGGAGGCAGGCAGTGGACGATTTAGGAGCTGTTCTGGGCAGGCCCCTGGAGAGTGTGGGCAGCGGAGGGCGGAGGTGACAGATGGAAGGAACATTTACTAAGGGTGAGTCGAAAGATGTAAAGGGTTTTCTTAGAAGCCCTGGTGAGAAGGGAGGCTTAGAGCTGCTGTGGTGAAGGCCGGGCATGCTGCCAGGCCCAAAGCCAGAGCCGCAGAGCTGGGCACTGGCCACTGGGAGGATGTCTCTGGCCAGTGCACATGCCAGCCTGTGTCCAGCCCAGCTAGGCCTGCAGACTCTGAAATGCCCTTTTGCATTCCCAGTCTACCCCTGGGCAGAAGGACCCACTCTCTGGCCTTGGTTTGCCCACCTGTAAAATGGGCAGACTCTTGTCACCCTTCTTACAGGGAAGAGCCTGATGCACAGTAGGGACCTGATAACCTTAGTTTCTTCCTTTCCCTCCTGAGCCTGGCATTCAGGGCCTGCTCCTACTTGCCCCAGACCCTCCTTCCTGCTCATTGCCCACTTTGCCATGGCCAGAACCTCCAGCCTCGCTTGTTCAAGGTATCCAAGCTCACACTCCCCAACTGAGAATGTCTACCTGATTTCCTCCGCTGGGCTCATTCCCACACACGTCCTTCAAAGCCCAACTCAAGCGCCCCCTCCTCTAGGGAGCCTTCTAGATGCTTCCGGCCTGTCCTCACTGAGCTTCCCGAGTGCTCGGGCTGGGCCCACACTGAGCCTGGAACTGGTGTCCGTGAGCTGGGCCAGCACAAAGGGCGTCCTAGGTGCCTGGCGAAGGCTGGCTTCTGGAGGCAGTGGGAAACAGGATGAGAAAGGTTTAGTTTGCTGCAGGAAAAGAGGTGCAGGGAGGTGAGTGGAGGGGGAGAGGAGAGGAGCTGTCCAAAACAAACCCAGCAGCCCCACCAAGCGGGCACAGGGGAAGGTCCCGAGGGGAGAATCCCCCAAAACTGCTAACCCAGGGACCCACCAAATCATCGGCTTGAAGGTGACGCTCAAAGCCCTCCTGTCCTCTTTATGTTAACATGACAGAGGCAAGTCCCCACCCTCCAGGAGTATTTGGGAATTCTCCCTCTACACCCATCAAATTAGAGCAGTGTCCGATGGGGTGCAGGAGCCCCGACAGGTATGAAACTCTAATGAGCGCTAATGGCTTTGCCCTACTTTGTGAGCGCCAGGCCTGCATCTATGAACACTTAATTTCTCAGGCCTTGACCTCTTTCCGGTCCTCTCCTGCCGCCCCTCACTGGCTCCCACCCTCACAGATGTTTGTGGGCAGCAGGTAAGGCGGGAACCCTCCTGGACCACCTGACAGCTGGCTCCCCTTGCTGGGGACTAAATATCCATTCTTCCAGGAGAAAAGCAAAACTCAACCATTAACCTCAGAGCCAGCGGCCAGTCAGCGTGATGCAAGGGCCAGTGGCATTTCATTAATTCCTTTGCTTCCAGGAAGATTAGCGGAAGTGTGGGGAGGGCAACAGGTGGGGAGGGGTGGGCAACAGGTGGAGAGGGGTGGGGCAAGTGCATTTCACGCCTCCCTACCCAACTGCTGCCTTTATTACCAAAATCCCCCAAGCTCAGCACCATCCCAGGGGGCCAGAATCCAGAGTGAAAGACCCATGGTCGGCAGTCAAGCCCCTGCTGCCCCCTGGTGGCAATGAGGCCCACCTTCGAGGGGGATAGGGGGATGGGTGGGTGGGTGAGGCAACTGCAAACCCCTCAGCTCAGGTGCAGTCACCAGGCTGGGGGATGGCCTGGTTCTGGACCGGAAGCCCTAAAAAGATCAGAGCCCTGGAGTAGACTGTTATCTCATGTGTGGGGCCTGAGGCCTGCAAATCCCACAGCAGCCTGAAGAAAGACTGTTCCGGAAGATTCCGGACCCATCTCAGCCAGTGACAGATGGCTCTTTAGGCCCCAGGAGTCATCTCTGCAAAATGATGTTAACAAAACACACTCCCAGCTGCCTCAGCAGCTCTTCAGCTCCAAGATGGAGCGAGTCAATGCCATCAGCGCTTATTAAGCGCCTACTGTGTGCCAGGTACTGTGATATCAGACATCACCCCCAGCAGGATTCAAGACAATCACAGACATCAGGTCACTGGTGTAGACCAGGCCTCCCTCTGCACCTGAGCAGCCAGGGGCCCTCAGACACAGCAGAAGCTTCCATACTCATTCTTCTCTAGCAGGCAGCTGCAGCATTTCAGCTGGGCCCGTTAAAAGCAATGGGCACAGGCCCCGTGCCAGCAGCCTGCAGCAGCAAGGTCTGACTGGACCATCTAGCTGACCCTCCCCCCTCTGACTAGCTCTCATCCTGTCAGAGAGAGGAGGCCCAGCCCAATGAGGCAGGGAGGGGCGGAGAGAAGCCCAGGCTCTGCCAGCCACACCAGCATTCAGCTGCTCAGAGAGACACACGCTCCCCGCTGGGTGGATGGAAAGACATCGTCACGAAGGGCTCCCAGCCAGCCAGGGTCAGCCAGCTTGGACACTGTCACCCCCTCTGGCCTCAGGCTCTGTCCCCAGGAGATGTACAATGCTCCCTACTGGTTAAAGAGGCAAACTGTTGGGTTCCAGCCCCTTCCACCACCTCCTGACTATCTGGTTGGGCCTTAGCTTTCTTTCTCATCTGTGAATTGGGGACAGTGGGAGAACCTACACCCTACTAAGGTTGCTAGATAAAATACAGGACGCCCAATGAAATCAATCTGAGATAAACAACGAAGAAACTTTAAAATATAAGAGCTTCATTAAATTTAACCCACATACCAAATGATTCACCCGTTGACAGTATACAGTCCAATGGTTTTTAGTGTAGTCATAGAATTGGGCAACTATCACCACAATCAACTTTAGAAAATATTCATCACTCCAAGAAGAAACCTGTACTCATTAGCAGTCTCTTTCATCCCCCACCCCACCCCCACCCCCCGGCTGCTCTAGGTAACGAATACATTTTTGTATAAGTATATCCCATATATTACGTGGGCCATACTTGTCTAAAAGTGTATCTGTTGTTTATCTGAAGTTGAAACTTAACTGCACATTTTGTTTTTCTTTCTAAATCTGGCAGCCCTACCCCTAGGCCTGTTGCAGGCATGAAATGAATTACCTGCCTCATACAGCGTGTTGGCTGTTTTGTTATGATTTGTATTGTCTTAATTTGGGTTCCCCCAGAAGCAGAGCCCGAGACCAGGATTCGATTGCAAGAAGTTTATTTGGAGCCTCCAGGAAGAGAGGGAGCGGAGCAGTGAGACTGGGCAGAGAGGAAAGCCAAAAGGGGGCCATATTCCGTGGTCCTGGTGGGGACCCGGGAAGGGAAGTGTCCCTGAGAAGAATAGTGGACGGGGTCTTTGTCCAGCAGCACCTTTCCTTCTTGGGTAGGGGCTGCTCCTGCGGCTGCCAATCTCCTGTTTAGAGTGTGGACACAGTCAGGTAACACTGAAGCACGGAGATCCAGACGCTGTGGGGTGCATGGCACTCTCTGAACTCTGGGGTAGGTGGAGGAGATGCTGGCAGCCCCCCAACATCATCTACAACATTGACCTGGGGCAAGTGTACTGGCTGAATAGTGTCCCCTCCAAATTCATGTCCACCTGGAACCTGTGACTGACCTCACATAGAATAGGGTCTTTGCAGATGTAATCAAGATAAAACGAGTTATACTGGATTAGGGTGGGCCTAATCTAATGCCTGCCTGGCATCCTCATAAGAAGGGGGAAATTTGGACTCAGATACACACAGGAAAGGTGGTCATGTGAAAGCAGAGGCATGGATTGGAGAGATGTGGCCACAAGCCAAGGAATGCCAGGTGCCACCAGAAGCTAGAAGAGGTAAGGAAGGATCCTCCTGGAGCCTCCAGAGGGATGAATGG
>NW_006289713.1:5381175-5382794 GCF_000327345.1 Myotis davidii
AGGAAGGATCCCACCCTAGAGCTGCAGAGGGCATGTGGCCCTGCTGACACTTCGATCTTAGGCCTCTGGCCCCTAGGCCTGTGAGAGGATACATTTCTGTTGTTTTAGCTGCCCAGTTTGTGGCTTTGTCGTGGGAGCCAGGACACTCCTACGGCCGGCCACTCTATCTCTCTGTCTCAGTTTCTTCAACTGACAAAAGGGTTAAAATGCCTCCCGCAGAGGGGGGCTGTGCACAGAGGATTTGAAAAACCTACAGCGTTCAGCACGGTGCCCAGACGCACGCAATCCTGTGCAGCAGCAGTTATGACTGCCGCCGTGGTGGCTGCCGGCTCTGTCCCGGCCCCTTGTGGAGTGTGCTAGGCTGTCGGCTGGCCGAGGGGGCCTGGAGAGCTGACAGCATCAAACCGGTTAAGCCGCCCCGGCCAGGGAGGCTGGCGCCCTTGTTCTGTCAACTCCCAGGGCGCCAGCCGTGGGCCGGGAAGGCTCTGTAATAAAGTGGACCGCTATCAATTCCCTGTGGAGCCAGCTCTCCACCCGGCCCAGCCCCGAGCTTAGCATTCTGCCAGCATCTCGCATCTGGAGAGTGCAGACACAAAATGTAATGTCATAACATTCGCAGTCCAATAACCTTTGCTTCGGGAGACAGCTCCGGCTGTCACAGGAGCCGGGAGGTAAATATTTCAGCAGGCGGAGGCCAGCAAGGGGGTGGGGTGGCGGGGGAGTCTCTGGGCCAGGCTCCCTGAGGCAGGTGGGAGGGGACAGCACTGCAGGGGAAGGCTGGCTTCAAACTTCAACCCGCTTAAAATATACGCACAGTAAATCCAAGGCAAGTGAGCAGGAGCGGCTGAAGCCGGGATAAAATATGAGCAGATATAAAGCCAGACACCTTTATTGTCCTGAAATGCCTTCCAACAAGTTATGGGACCAGAGCGTGACCCTAACCTACCATACTGCTATATGACGGGACACCAACCTGGGTCTTGGAATGAGGGCTCAAAGGGGCTCACTGCCCTCACCAGGCTGCAGCCTTGCCTGCCCGTCCGGTGCAGGACCCCGCACTCTGTGGGAATCTGACCCTGACTTTGCTGCCTGAAAGCAGAGGACCCTCTGACCCCATGTTTTGCTGGGCCTTCCCCTTGGTTACGGGAATGATGTCCTGCCTATGATAGCTGAGGTGTGACCACGACCTCACAAAACGACAGGCACTTAGTGTTTCCTGAGCACCTATTATGCACCAGCCACAGTCGCAGATTCTGGGGACACAGAAGTATGTATAAGAGCACGGCCTTCCCAACCGGGTCGGAGGGTGAAACTCAGTGCGGGCCCCCAAGCACAGCTGCTAGCACTTTGTCCCCTCTGTCCCTTCTCAGGCGTCTGCGGGGCCTCCGTTTCCTCCCAGGAAATTCAGGCCAAGAGCCGGACCCGAGGGGCCTTCGTGAGACTTCAGTACTCTCATCTATCCAAAGCGCTCAGCCCGGGCCTACCCACCATGTGGCTGCTTGTGAGCGACACCCTCTCTGGGCCTCAGTTTGCCTCTCTGTCAAAGGGGGCAGCAGCAGCACGTACCCTACAGGGTTGTGAGGACTCAATGGTTAATACAAGTGGAGGCGTCCGTCAGC
>NW_006289713.1:5382831-5383457 GCF_000327345.1 Myotis davidii
CTCACACAGAAGAGGGGACCCTGGAGGCTCAGCCAACAGAATAGGCCATCCACCTCTCTGTTTTAGGGTCTCCAGGACAGTGACAAATGGTGGGTGGGGTGCAGGAAGAAAAGCAAAGACACTATCACCTGCAGGAGCTCTGAACAGGTCTGACAGCACCTGCATGCAAATCTGATGCAAATACACATGACCCCTCACCTCCACCACATGCCCGGGAATGACCCCCGCGGCTCTGGTTTCCTAGGAAGTTCTGCTCAACCAGACAGCCTCAGACGAGGCCAGGCAAGCCCTGGCTGGTGCCGGTGGCTGGGAGGCCTTGGGGCCTGAGTTCCCTTTCCTGATCAGCAAGGACCATTCTAAGGTTCAGAGAGGGCCCTCAATGTCACAGAGCTTTCCTCCCCACTGTAGGACTCACAACATACCTGTGACCTTGCCTGGAGGTGCTTCATCTGACCCATCTTCTCCCCACCTTGTCATAACCCAGCCTCCCCAGGGAGCGCCAGCCACCTTCCACTGGCCCTCACCATTGGTCAGAACCAGCTCTGGGGAAGCAAAGAAGCCCGGATGCTGCCTGCCTTCCTTTCACCTTTTCTTCCACCTACCCATCCATCCATCCACCTGCCCAC
>NW_006289713.1:5383853-5397991 GCF_000327345.1 Myotis davidii
CCATCCATCCAAATAGCCTTTCTTTCATTCAAATATCCATTCAAACACCAATCCTTCCTTCTTCTTTCTCTCCACCCATCCATCCTTCCATTCACCCATCTGTGCAGCCAGCAAGTATTTACTGAGCACCAGACACTGTCCCAGGTTCTGGGGACACACTGGCAAGCTAATGGGATGTATAAGCTCTCCCAATGTGTATGTTCAAGCCCAGGGAGATTAAAACAACACACTAACAGCAATCAATGAACAAGATAATTTTGGATAATTAGTGTCGAGTATGAGGAAGAAAGCAAATCAAGGAGATACAAGTGAGTGATTCCATGGGGGAAGCCATCAGATCGTGTGATACAGAAAGGCCTCATGGAGGAGGTGAGGTTTGAGCTGAGGCCGGAGGGCGGGAGGAGCCAATCACGCAAAGTTCTGGGAAAGGGCATTCCAGGTAAAGGGAACAGCAAGTGCAAAGACCCCTAGGCAGAACCAGGAGATCGGACCAGAGAAGATCATGCCGGTAGGGCTCGAGGGGGGTGGGTGAGGGGCAGGGTGGAGAGAAGGCTGGACACCTGGGAAGGGCCAATTCTGGGAAACTGGCAGGTGTGGGACTCCGCAGGGCCTGGAGGCTGGACTGTCAGGTTCTGGGGGAGCCCACACCCTGCTCAGGGCCAGTGTCTGCTGCGCAGGGCCCGGGCTGCCTGCGGGGAGGACCTGTGGCGGCTGTCCCCGACCCAGCAAAGCTATTGCGAGAGACCCCAGTTGTCAGACAATGAGTGGGAACATCCCAGCGACACTCCTTGTGGCCTTCAAGTGGTTCCAGAGGCCCCACACTCAGACTGCCAAGAACTAGGGGGAGCTGACACGAGAGGACCCTGTGTGTGACGCTGCATGTGGCCCTGGTGGGCCCAGAACCTCCGTGCCTCAGTTTCCCCACATGACACTATGTTACTGCAGGGCAGTGAGGAGCATCTGGCTCATGTGAACAGGCCTAGCCCAGAGTCCCACGATCCGGGCCTCCAGACTGGGAGCCCCCCCTTTTCTGCTTCTGGCTCGACACCAATGCTCACCCAGCAAGACCGCACAGTGCTAACTGGTCCTGGCTGAAGCCAAGGGCACCACCCACCCACTGCAGGGCCAGAGGGAGGGCCGGAGAAGGAACCCCTCAGGCTCACACCCAGCGGTGGCTCCTGAGGCCCCAGGGGAGGCGGGGTGCCCACCAGCCGGGCTTGGAAAGATGGCAGGTGAGAGGCCTGTCCTTCCACTCTTGGGGGCCCACTTCTGGAAACCCAGCCAGCAGGAGGGACCGCAGTGGGAGCCGCAGCCGCTCCCAAAGCCCACTGGCCAAAGCTGGCAGGTGGGGCTGCCCCAAGGGGTTCTAGGAGTATTGCTCTGGCCCCTCTTACCCCCCAACATCCCACGAGGGTGACATCTGTAAACGGGAACCCCAGGAGAAGGTTCTGGAAGGAGCTTCCCAGAATGGCAGCTCTGGGGGTGGGGGAGCGAGTTCCAGCCCCAGTCACACAGAGTGCTGACTCCTTCATGAAAAAGCCAGTCGTCCTCGCTTGGCCATTTTACCAGTGGAGAAACCGAGGCCCAGAGAGGGTGAGCATCTCCCTGAGGGTCACCCAGCTGGGAGCAGAACCAACGCTATAAACCAACGCTGCTGCTGCTGCTGACAACAACAGTAGGTCTCACTTCCACAGCGTGAGATACGCAACCCTGTTTTTAGGCATGTCACATTTACAGCCCATTTCATCATCACAGAGCTCCGTTATTATTATCCCATTTTACACATGAGAAGACTGAGGCAAGACAGCATAAGGGACTTGCCCATTTACATCGCAAATAAGACGGTGGGGCTGGGCTTTGAACCAGGCAGGATGGGCGCTGGCCCCTTTTAGAATCAGCTGCTCTTGCCACTGTTGGGGCAGGAGGGCTATAAATGTGGGAGTATCTGTTGCAATTTCAGGGCTGCACTGCTGAGGTGAACAGGGACAAGGGGGCATGTGAAGAATCCCACCTACAGTCACCCATGGTTCATCAGGGTGGGAGGGGGGGTGGTCTCTGAGCTGGTGTCCCATCAACCCTGCCTTATCGTAGAGAGGCCCTGACCAAAGGGCCCGCTGTCATGAGGCCACTGCAGCCCCAGACAGGCCTGCACAGTGTTGCCCTCACGGCATGGGGATCGTCCCCCTCAATTAGGAAGAACTGTCCTCCCCTGGCACCCCCCACAGAGTGTGAGCCAACCATGAAAACCTCCTGTGGCCCTCTCCCACCCTCACACAAGTTCAGGGCCGTGGCAGGCCCTCGCTGGAGCTGGAGCCAGAGCCGTCCTGGCCCGGGGGTCACCAGCGGTCATTCTTAATGGCTCCACTCCTCTGCCCAGCTCTGTCTCCGCAAGGGAGTGATCTATGACCCCATTACCCGCTGAGGCCTCTGAAGGCTCCAGGATGGATGACCAGCTGCCCTGGGAGAGCGGGGAGGCGAAAACACACGCAGGTGACAAATGAACTTCATCAGACTCCCCGGGTCTCATTATCATCCATCAGCAGCCAGCCCAACCCAGGGAGGGAGGGTGCTGCTTGCTGGGGGAGGGGGCTGTGGACACCCCCTCCTCACCGGGTCCACCTGAGCCATGGCTCTCAGCTTGGCCTCCTGTCTTGCCCCACAGGGTCCCTGAGAAGGAAATGAGGACCAGGGGTGGGGGCAGGAAGCAGTGTCCCCACTGGGCCCTGCCTGTGCTGCTGGGTGTCTCTGGCCAGGCCTCTGGGCAGTGGACTCAGATAGTGGAGGCCATGCTGGGAGACACACGGCTGACACGTTCCCCCTCCGCCCTGGCTCCTGGCCTCAGACAAGCAGCTACTGGCCGGCAGCACCCGCCCCAAAACACCTGCCCAGGTTGCCCTGCCCGCTGGGCCCAGCATGTGACAAAGGACCTCCTCAGCCAGTATGGGCTTGTCTCCCATCTGGCAGAGCCACCCAGGGCCTGGGGCAGGTGACCGGGAGCCAAAGGGACCTTCAGGGGAGGAGGCAGCTCTGTAGGCCGGGCAGGGTGGGCGGGGGTCGGTGCCCGGCAGCGGCTCAGCAGAGGCTGAGTAGTGGGGAGCACAGCAGGCCCCTCTACAGGCCAATCTCCCAGCCTCCACTGGTCACTCGCCAAAGAGCCCCCACGGCAGCCAAGGCCCAGGAGCCTAGAACAGGCCTGCTCTGTGTCCCCTCCTGCCCCCATCCCTGCGGGACCAATTTCGAGTCACTCCACTCCTCCAGGCACGCGTGTGTCCCCTCAGGAGGGCCTGGCCTTAATTAGCTGGAGCTCATCAAGGTCGCCGTAGATGAAGGCTGCGGGGCATCCAGACTGTTCCACCCACACACCTGGCCTTCGTGGGCTGAGCTGCTGCCTGCACAGGTCCCAGCTCGCAAGAGAAGCAAAAGTGAGACCCAGGGGGCAGGGGGACGGGGAAACCACATCTTTCCTCATGATAATATTTGAGGCCACTTCTTCAGTGTCTGCTCTCAGGCTCCGTGTGAGCTGTAGCAGAAGCAGCGTGAGCCTCCTGGCGAGGCCGTGGGGTGGGCGCTAATGTTAGTTCTGGTTCATATGTGCAGAAATAAAGTTCAGAGAGGTTGGGAGGGTAGTCTGAGGCCACACAGCAAGTCAAGAACAGAGCTGGGAGGAAGCCAGCATCCTCACCCCTGTGGACTAGTTTTGGGGCCACAGAGAGGTTCTCCAAACTGAGCCCAGCCTCCAGACGACAAAGACTTGCAGCTCACTTGTCCTCACAGAGGGGGTCTTGGCCAGTGTGGGCACATGCCTCCTCTCAAAGGGGGCCTCCGGGCCCTTGGATCAGGGGGCCTATGCTGGGGGGTCCCCACAGGCACGGCCCTATCCCTCCCTCAGCCTGGCCCCATCTATGAAGGGAGGCGACGCTGACTGCTTCTGAGCGGAGTTCAGGCCAGGCGCTCTGTGAAGCTGCTTTGGAAAATAAAGGCTCCCAAAGTGGAGGGATTGTTGGCGTAAACTGGATTCTGAGGAGACAACCAACCGGGATCTGAACCGAAGATGGGGGTGGCTGCCAAGCCCTGCAGGGAACGGCCAAGGATTGATGACAACAGCCTCTGGGCCAAGGACATAATTCTGCGGGCCCCATGCCACCGGCCTAGGAACCAGTGGGCCACTCTGACCCCAGCCTCTGCAGGTAAGGAGGACCCCCCCCCCCATGACTTTCTGCCCTCGGGGGTTCCCTTTAATGGCAGACACATATTTCCTCAGCTCCACCCTCAAAACCCTGCTGCTGTCTCCTCCCAGCCTCTACTCCCCTCCCCAAGCAGACAGACACCCACAGGGCAATTAGAGGGAAGCATGAATAGTCAATTGTGGGCAGCGACTAAGGAAACTCACTGTCACCCAGGCTGGTGGAGGGAGGAGTGTGTGTCAGAGCGACGCCATATGAGCGTGTCTGTGTGTGTGTCTGTGTGTGTGTGTGCGCGCGCGCATGCACATGGATGTGTGTACTTGAGTGTGAGACAGAGAGTACGTGTATATGTATGTGAGTACACACGTGTGCTTGCGTACTGAGGATTGTGTGCCTGTGTTGGGAGCCGTGTGTGTGTATGTGTGTGTGTGTGTGTGTGTGTGTGTGTGTGAGAGAGAGAGAGAGAGAGAGTGCACACTCGTGCAGGGAGCTCTCTGTGCCCACACCAGGCCCAGAAGGTTATAGTGAAGGGCCCAGTGACAAGCCCAGGCTGGATGGTGGGGGTACGTCCCTGCTCCCAGATGGGCCGACGTGGAGGAGGGCTCCTAGGATTTCTGCTCTTACTCGGAAGCACTTAGACCTGCTCTGCGTCTCTGCGTCTGTGCTTGAAAACAGGACAGCCCCGGGCCCTGTCCTTCCCGGTCACCCGAGGGGTCTGAACATGGGAAGATTTAGTGGTCCCTGCTTGTCCTCTCAGACACCAGTGCTCACAGCAGGACCTCATGGCTGATTAGCCTTGGGAGGGGCGTAAACCCTGTCCCTGAGGGTCCAGGAATACAAAGGGGCTGGCCCCCTCCCCACCCAGGGCTGTGGATAAAGGAAGGGCCGGGATGCCAAGATAAGGTTGGATGCGAGTGACCAGGGAGGGAGCAACAGGCGGCAGAGATAAGCCCCAGGAGCCCCTCAGGCCGGCGGTGGTGTGTCGCCAGGAGATAACCACATTTCAGGGGGTGGCCCCGGTCCGGCCCAGGACCGCGTGATTGATGCACTGTGGACAAGCCGCCCGCGTGCAGGAGAGGGGAGCAGCAGAAAGCAGGGGCTCTGCGGAAGCCCGGGAGACCTGGAGAGGGAGCTGGCAGACAGCCCGCTCTGTCATCTATTCCTGGGCCTTGGGCGGGACTCTCTTGGGCACCCCAGGCAGGCGAGCACTTGGCCTGCCCAAAGTCAGCGAGGCTCTCCCAGGCTGCTGTCAGGCCGAGGGACCTGACACTGAGCCGTCCCCGCCTCCAGTTTGTTCCGTGATGACAATTCTCTCTAAAAACAGACACAGTGGCCTCAGGTCTACCCAGCAGCTTCTTGAGAGGTGGTTAGCATAAGCGAGTCCTCCCAGGCCTGGCCAGTGTTCTGAGCCCTCTGACCCTGAGAAGCGGCCACAGCGTTGCCAGCTTCAGTTCAGCGTTAGCGAGAACTGCCACGGTCTGGCTGCCTGGTTTGAATCCTGGCTGTCTAACTGCCAAACCTCAATTTCCTCATCTGTAAAATGGGCTAATGCCATCTACCTTCTAGGGATGTCATGAGCGCTAAATCGGCACCTAGTAAGAGCTTTATGCACCTTACTGAATAAAATTAATAGTCTGACCTAGCAGATTCCTCTCCTAAACATATACCCAAAAGAACCGAAAATAGGTGTTTGAAGTCCAACTTGCACAGGAATAATTACAGCATCATTATGTATATGAGCCAAAGGTGGAGATGGCCCGAATGTCCGGGAACGGAAGAAAGAACATGTAAAGTGTGGTCTCTCTATACACTGGAACATTATTCAGTCGTGAAAAGGAACGGGGCACTGATTCACTCTACAACATGGATGAATCTTGAAGCCACGATGCTGAGTGAGAGAAGCCAGGTACAAAAGACCACACAATCAGGATTCCATTTATACGAAGCGTCCAGAAAAGGCACATCCACGGAGACAGGGGAGCTTAGTGGTTGCCAGGGGCTGGGGGAGGGAGAATAAGAAATGACTGTCAATAGCGATGGGCGTTTCCTTCTGGGGTGATGAAAATGTTTTTGAACTAGATAGTTGTGATGGCTACACAATATTTTTTTTAAAAAATATGTTTTTATTGATTTTTAGAGAGAGAGGAAGGGAGAGAGATAGAGAAAGGAAACATCAATGGAAGAGAAACATCAATTGGCTGCCTCCTGCACGCCCCCTTCTGGGAATCAAACCGGTGACCTCTTGGTTCATGGGTCAATGTTGAACCACTGAGCCATGCCTGCCGGGCGGTTGAACAATATTTTGAATGTACTAAATGCCACTGAACAGTTTATTTCAAAATGGTCAGTTTTATGTTATGTGAATTTTACCTCAATTAAAATAAATTAAATAAACATGCATTACATGGACTTTCCCAGACAACCAGTGTGTTCCCACACCCCCCTGAACGTTCACAGGTCCCCAAATAAAAGGCGAAGGGGAGGATGTCCCACCCGGAAGCAGAATGGTGCCTTCCGGACGCAGGAGCAGTGGAGAGCTGGCTTTCAAGCCGGGTGATAGGTCAGGGGCTCGTGAAGAAGACCCCCCACTGAGTACTAATTGGATCTAATTAGATCTGGGCCGCACCAAGGGGATCCAATTTGTGAACTGTGTTTATGTCAGGATTTTGAATTGCTACCATCTAACGCAGAGCACAGAGCAAATGTCTAAGGTCCAACCCTTCACCGAGCACGATGGGGAGCTGTGGAGATGGGGAGCATCGCCCAGAATGGGGTGCTAGGAGGTAGGGGCACCTAGGCAGCGTGGAGGGTCCCTCACCTCACCTTGCCCCCACCTCTATCTTGCTTGTGACTTTGACCAAGCGGCTCCTCAGGCGTTATAACCATGGGGGTTGATCCAGGGACTCAGGGAAGAGATGCGGGTGTCGCAGTGACTCCACCATTCAGATGGAGCCCTAGGGCATCACCCCTTCTCCACCCCGGAACCATCTCCCTCTGTTTCCAAGAAAACCTGGACCCCCCCTCCTTTGCATCCCTCCTCCTCCAGGACGCCCTCCTGAGACTGCCTTAACCCTCAGTGTGCCCACCTGGACTTTAAGATCCCCGAGGACAAGACCCTGACTGCTGTTTCCATGGTAACCTTCCATGGTAACCCTCCATGTGGGAACTTCCTGGCCAGTCCTGCGGTCCTTGTCATCCATCAGAATGTTCAGGAAATGGCTTTCTGTGTCTGATGTTCTGTCTTTGGGTTGGGAAAACAAGCCCCTTGCCCACCACCCCTGGCAGGGTTGGGGTGCCCAGTAGATAAGGACTCTGGACTCTGCAAAGATCTTATCTCCAGGGAGGAGGAGGAGGAGGACAACCACAGCAGCCCACTTCCCCTGCCTCCTGGGCCACGGCCATGGGGCTCTGGCCAGGCAGGGGTCAGGCAGCAGAGGGAGCATGCGCCTGGTGGAGGGAGACTCTAGGCCCCCTCATGCTGGGGATGTGGCAACCCCCCAGGGAATAGCCTGAGGCAGGGCAGCATGAAATATCCCCAGGAACGAGGCTGCTCATTCTGGTGAGACCTGGGCTGATCCACAAGAACCAGAAGGCCTGGGAGTGACTAGTGGCTCACCACAGGGCTGGGGAAGAAAACCCACGCCTGGAAGCACCTACTGTGTGCTTGGGGCACCTAGCTGATCTCTTCAAGAATACGGTATGGTATCAATCAATAATGGCTAAGAGGAAAGGGAAGAAGAAACTATTTTCTTATTTTGCTGATCCACCTGTCCATTCATATCGGTGGAGCCTACTCGGTGCCGGGCACTGTCCTGGGTGCTGTGAGGAAGAGAGGAACAGTAACATTGGGGCAGCAGACCACAAGCAAGGAAAATCTGTGAAATACGCTACTAGATGGTGACATGTGCCCAGGACACCCCAAAGGAAGGACAGGGATGGGACATGGTGGATGTCGTAGAAAGGTGGTCAGGAAAGCTAGAAGAGGCAGGGACTTCACCTACAGACCCGAGGGAAGTGAGGTGGGCCTGTGGCTCTTTGGGGAGCGGCCGGCAGCAGGACCAGGGCCTGGGGTGCAAGCTGGAGCACCGAGGGGGCATATGCTCAGAGGGCTAGGGGGCTTGTCCAGATTTGCCAGCCAGTAAGTGCCAGAGCTGAGACTGGAAGCCAGAAAGTTTTATCCTCTACTCCTCTGTTTGCACCGGTGGGCGGGGTCCGATTCTGCTACCCCCACCGCTGTTTCAGCAGAACGTCTCCCGAGGGGAGAAGACGGCAGAGGCACGAAGGCAGCCAGATGGCTGGGGACCAAAGACGTGAAGGGAGACGGGTGGCCATTTTCCATGCCCAGTGGCCTGCCCAGCACACCCAGAGCCCTAGGCTGTGCATAAGGTCACAGGGCACAAAGGCTGACCCAGACCTCAGCCTCCTCGTCTCTAAGATGGGTTCACCTACCTCTTTAGAGGCCTGGGGATGATTCAAAGATTGAATCTGTGCAAAGCATGGAGAGCAGGCCTCCTCTCTGTCCAAGCTCCCTGCCCTGGCCCGCCTCATCCTGACCTCCAGGAGATGGGCAGCCATTCCCAGAGAAACCCACCAAGCCACAGGAGTTCCCAGGAGGGCTGGGGCGCAGATGGCCAGGCTGATAAGCCCTCTCCTAGGGACAGGGCTGCCTGCAGGAGGCCTGAGATAAGGCTGGTGGCCACCACGGAGCCTGTGGTTTCCTCTGTGCCAGCACAGAAGTTCTAGCACAATCTCCACAGGCCGGGACGCCTCGCCCCCAGCTCCCACGGACACCAGAGGGAGGCCTCCCCCTGCAACCCTGAAGGTGTTTATGAATCCAGGGCTCATCCCTGCTGCCCTGCCACCCCTAGGGGACAAGAAAGGTGAGCCCCAACCTCCTGCCTGCCAGGACCTCCAAGTGTTAGAGTAAGTCTCTACCCAGGACCCCTGGAGCGAGAAGAAGTCATTGGCATTTCTACTCACTGTCCCTGCTGCAAGTGCTTTCCATCATTATCTCATTCCACCCACCCACAACCCTCCACTTTTCAGATGAGAGAGTGAAGGCACAGAGAGATTAGGTAACGTGCCCCAGGTCACACAGGGAGGAAAGGTTTCTACTGGCGTCAATTCCCAGGTTCCGTTTGGCCAGCAGCCCAACTGTGAGCCCTTGAGTTAAGACTTTATGTTTGGCAAGGGGGGCCAGGAGCCAGGGAGGGACCGGCGGGGGCCGGGCGGCAGGGTGCCCACCAGTTCTGCCGCTACATAGATGCCTGTGGTGAATGGGTGCACAGGATGTTCTGAGACACACAGATGTCCCTCTGACCTCTGAGGACTAGACAAGGCTTTCTGCAATGCCCCCAAACCCTCAGACCATGTACGGCCCACCATGGGCGCCCCTTCATCCACAATCACTCACACACATCACCCCCACCAGCATTCCAGGCTTATGATCAAAGGTAACCAGAATTCCAGACCCAAAATCAAACTGTGGTCGGTGGAAAAGATGCGAGGGAGGCCCTGGGCCACTGCACGACTCAACCTGAACGGCCCCCGAGACTGCGCAGCACACGGCCTGCCTGACAGCAGAAGCAGTTGGAGACCATTAGGACCCCCAGCCCTGGTGGTGGTGGCCATGCAGGGGGTATGCTGATGGCCTGCGTCGCTTTAGACAAACCTCTTTCCCCAGAACAGAACAGCTCTCCCTCCAAAATGACCCCTCCTTGCTACTCATCATGCCCCTTCACAGTGTCCCCTTACCCAGCCCAGCCCTTGCCCAGTGGGACCCCCACTCAAACCTTGTGCTGCGGGGGCACCTGTGGCTTGGCAGGACCTGGCAGTGAGGGATGAAGGCTCAGACATCTGCCGCCCCTCCCCCACGCCTGGGCGCACCTCCAGCTCCCGGCTCCCGCGGTGACAGCCTGCCTCCCACAGCTCGGAGAACAGAGCCAGGCTGTGTTCACGTGTCCCCGCTGGGACCACAGGGCGGGCGGGTGGGAGCAGAGCCACCACCCCACATCGCCAGGCCACAGGCTCTGTCTGTGACCAAACCTGCCATTAGGGAGACGCAAGGCGGGCCAGACCAGCCCACCCAGCCACCGAACTCACCCCAGACCTGCCCCTGGGGGCCGGGACTGTCCCTAAAGATGGGGCAGGGGATAGCGGCTGAAGGGCAGGGCTACAGCAGCAGCAGCATGCGTAACAGCCCAGCATCCCCAACCCTAGAGAAGATGGAGATGCTTGGTCATCCCCATTCTACAGATTGGCAAACTGAGGCTCAGAAAGCATGCACTGAACTGTCTGCACACCTAGTTCCTGAGACTGTGCTGTGGGCCATCTCGCTGTGCTCTGCTTCCTGGGGGCAGGAAGAAGAAGCCAAGGGTTCACCAGCTGTGGGGGGGAGGGGCACTTGGGGACATAGGGGGTTGAGGGCGGTTGCTCAGGCCCAAGGAGGCAGGAGGGAGGCGACCCAGAGTGCAGAGCTTGATGCCTGGGGGGGATTTCTGCTTCGGAATTGCTGGGCGGGTCCAGGTCCCGAGTATCCCGGAAAAAGCCTCCCACTCTCCCGAGACTGAGTTTCCTTATCTGTAAACAGGCGAATGGCTTGAGAGCTGGCACGCACTAGGTGCTTAATAAATGCTTCTTCCCTTCCCGGACCCGCTGGGTGAGGAGAAGAGGGCCAGAGGACCAGAGGCGGGGAGGGTGGCCGGGGGTTGCCCCCGGGGTGGCATTTTCTGACGACTTCTGAGCACAATGGTTCTGGATGACGGGCTGTGTCTCACCTCGGTGGCCTGGGCCTGGTAAGGGTCCAATGTGGTCCTCCCTGGTCCGGCCAGGGTCCCAAGGTTCCTGCGTTTCTGCCCACTTGGAGGAGGTGGGCTGGGGTGGTCCAGGAGGTGACACTGGGACTCTGATGGTCAGACAAGAGCAGCAGTGATGACGGGGACAGTGACAGCCAGGGTGCTGCCAGTGCACACGGCCAAGCTGGGCTGTCCCGAGGGGACCCGCTCCATGCTGACAGACCCGGCCAGCGAGCTTTACGGCAGGAAGTAGCCCAGAGAGGCTAGGTGGCTCGTCTGGGCCACACAGCTCTAAGTGGCAGTGCCAGGATCCCAACCCAGGGCAGGTCCGGAGCCCCACTTTCCATGCCATATTTGGGAAGTAAGGGGTGTCTGGGATGGTCTCTCGGCCCCCATAGGAGAGGGCGTGGGGCCAATGTCACTGAGGGGAAGAGTCTGGTTTTTCTCTCAGCTGTCCTTGCTCTATTGAGGACAGGGGACTTCTTCCTGCCTCGGGGGGGTGGGGTGGAGTGGGATTTGGGGTCCCAAAAGCTGGCCTCAGGGGCCTCTTCTTCCACAGCCCCCACTGAACCAGCAGGTCAAGTGTGTCACGTCTCCACCCCTCCCCGCCTCCAGGGATGGTGGGCCTGGCCAGCTGCCAAAGCCACTGTCTGTTTACTAATGCCCTCGGCTCAAAGCCACAGGGGCCACCTCACATGCTGGGCCTGCTGGACGCACACACTGTCACGCACACAGAACCACACAAACTCAGAATCACTGACACACACACACACACAGAGAGAGAGAGAGAGAGAGAGTCCCCAGAGAGGCTGGATAAGGAGCTGCTGATCTAGAAATCCACTTGACCTGTCTGTCCTGAGGTGCCAAGAGGGAGGGTGAGAGGGTGGCCTGGCAGACAACACCCGGCCATGCAGAGAGAATCTGGCGCTGCCATGGCAGCGGGGGGCCCTGGGGACAAAGCACAGTCACACCTGTCCCCGACTGCCTGCTGTCAGTTGGCCAAGGTCTCAGGGCCTCCTGGGAAGAGGGGAGACACAGCATTCGTTCATTCTTCATTCAAGCCTCCAACACCCATGCACCCTTCCCGCCCAGCCATCCTCCACGTCCACCCACCCACCTGTCCTAGGAATGGTTAGTGTGCACACCCTCTTCCAGGCAGCAGTCTGCATATCAGAGGCTCACCTGACACCACTTGGTGCTGGAAGGAGACGGAGGTGAGGACAGGACACTTACCGGCAACAGCCATACTGTGATTAAATGTTTGCTATGCACATTGCCTCATGTAACCCTCGCAGGGACCCTATGCGGCAGCTGCCCGCAGCAGCCCCACTTTACAGATGAGGAAACTGAGGCCCCACTAGCAAGGAGCAGATACAAGAGCCTGAGCTCTTAATCTTTCCTTTCCCTTTCCTGCCCTCCCTCTTCCCACTTTTGCCTGTTTTGTTTGACAAGAAAGAGAAATAACCAGAGAAGGCAACTCCAGAATAGCTCATGATTGTGTTATAAGCCACGCAACTGTTATGTCCTGATTTGCCAGGGACAGGCCCAGTGTCCACCTAACATCCCCATATAATAAATAATACCACCTCCTATGCTCTCAAACGTGCCCCACTTTAGAGCTCGTTGAAGCCAAGTAAGCTTTCTTCCCTCTTTGAACCTGGGGAAAAGATATTATATTGAAGGAAAAGGGAAAATGGGAGGTCCTGAGCAATCACGGAAGGCTTCCTGGAGGAGGCAGGGCTGAGTTGCACCTGGAATAAGGGAGACACCTCCCAGCAAGGCTCTGTGCCAAAACAATCCAGGCCAGTGCTCAGCTTTTTTTAAGATGGTCTGGATCGCAGCAAGTGCAGGCATGGGTATCAGGAAGTTTGGGAAATGGGGCCTTGGGCCACCTGGGGCGAGTTTGCCACCAGCCATGCAGGCAAGCAGGTGGGCCCAGGCTGGCCAGCTAAGGGAGTGAGGAAGGGGCCGGAGTTGAGGCTGTGCCCAAGTGATGGGAACAGAAAGCACCTGATGGCCCCGGGCTGTTCTCCCAGCACCCATGAGGCAGGCAAGATCTGATAGTGCTGCCCCAGCACCCCCTGGGTGGACAAGGTGCCCACCTCCCATCACCACAGATGCCTCATTGCCTGGCACCTGCTTGTCCTGGCAGGTCTGGGGTTGTCCTCAGCCTAGCAGAGGACATGGAAAGCCACTGCCCACTGTCCTCCCAGCCAAAACTCTGCGGTGATTCTAGAACCTTCTGGACTTCTCAAAGTCCAGGAAACATTTTCCTAAATGGGGCTGAACTTCCCATAATTGAGGCTACATCTTATCCTGCATGGTGGTTCAGGGTGCCAGCTCTGTGCCACATTTTGCACCCTGGTTCTGCCACTCAACGGACCATCACCACATCATCTGGCCCCATCACCACATCATCTGGCCCCTCTGTGCCTCAGTCTTCCCATTCGGAACATGGGGAGGAGAAGAACAGCATCTAGCTCCCAGGGTGTTGTAAGGGTTCAATGCACTGGCTCCTGCCAAGTGCGGCAGAGCCTTGGTATACAGTAGGTGCTTGCTAAATGTCAACTGCTATGGACTGGCTTCACAGATGAGGTGCACAGAGGAGGATAGGCCTGGATCTGAGACTCAAAAAGAAGATTTTCCCACCTGACCTCTGCCCCTCCTCAGCCTCTCCAAAGGTTTGGTGGATCTGACTTGACTACTGCTGGGGACAGGAAGCTCACCATGTCACAGCTGGCCTGCTTGTGGGTGGCAGTGTGTCGCTTCTTAGATTAAATTCAAGCCAAGGAGTGGAGGGTCAGGGTCAGAGTCTATGCCTCCCGCCTCCCAGCCTGGGGCCCTGCATGTCACCTGTGTTGACCAAGAAGCTGGCTGTGATGGGAGGAAGGGGGATATAGAGAAGACCCACCCCCACCTGGTATAGGAACGAGAAGCTCCAGGGCTTTGGTGTCACCTGTCCCCACCCAGGGTCTCCTCGGAGGCTTAGACCCATCCTTGGCCTTCTCCACCTGCTCCTCTCCCGGCCTCTCCCGCTCTTTCCTCCCACTTCTGGGAGAGGAGGTGGCTTGGGAGACGGGTCACCCAGTTTCTAGACCAGGGGTCCTCAAACTACGGCCCGCGGGCCACATGAGACCGGCTGAAAACATTTATTTGGCCC
>NW_006289713.1:5398037-5405379 GCF_000327345.1 Myotis davidii
AGAGACCCTGCTCTTTTCCTGATGGCTGGGTGGCCCCTGGTAGGAGAGCCCCCTCCTCGGTGTCTCAGTTTCCCCCTCTGTAGGAAAAGAGGGTGGATTCAGTGACCTCTGTAGGCTACTTGGCTCCCAGGGAGCTACCTCTGCCCTTGGTCCCTGGCGGCTGGGATGATAACAGGCTCACCTGTGCTCACCCGCAGGTGCCCGGTGCTAGGCCCTGTGCCAGCCTGTGTTCTGTAACGCACAGTGGGAAGAGGAAGCTGCCCATGGCAGGGCCGGGGGAATATGCCCAGGACAGGTCCCCAGGGGCTGTGGCGCTTGCTGCCATGCCTCAATGCTCTGCCCAGAGTCCCCCTGGGCTCAGACTGGGGCGCCTGGGGATACGATATCTACCTCCTGAGCCACGCTCATGCTCCACACACGCACTGTGTGCCCCTGCAGCCAGGACATGCACCCCTCGCCGAGTCACAGTTCAGCACTCTGCCCCCCATCAGCACCCCAGCTCAGCTCCTGGAAGTCGGGAGCCCTGTCCCAGAACCCACATCCCCTCCACGGCCCAGCATGGGGCCATCCCGGGGAACTCACCCGACAGGAGCACTTTCCACTTGGGGCTCTTCTGGTCCATGAGAACTGACCAGTCTGGCTCCTGGCCCCCTGGGAGCAGCTCCCTTCAGCCTGGGGACAGATGAGGGGGGTGGCGCAGTGGCTGAGGAGCAGAGGGAGACTCCCGGGTCTGCCGTGCAGGTTCAGGAGCAAACTCCTGAGAAGTCAGTTGAGAGAGAAAGAAGGCATGCAAGAGAGAGCAAGCCGCAGCACAACCAGCACACACCCTGCGCTGCAGACAGGAGCCTGAGGGCTCCGGACGGTGGCGGGAGCTGAGAGCTGCGCGGCCACTTCCTGCTTTCCCTGCAAACTCTGGCTGTACTTTTCCCAGCAGGACCCAGTGGCCCGGGGTGTTTACTGCACATGGGAGAACTGCTGTGCCCCGGGGAGCAGAGAGGACCCCAGACCCCACGAGGGTCTCACAATGTGACCCCTCCCCCGATCAAGGGCACCTTTGCTCATCCACATAATCATTCAACAGTCTATTCTGAGCACCTGCCATACGCTAGGCAGCAGTCCCAGAGGTGCTCCACTGTTCCCAAGCAGCAGGAGCCATCCATGTGGGCATTACTGGAGGTCATCAATGCCAAGGGCAAGTACCAGAGAGAAAGGGCCCGGGACAGCTCAGCTCAGGTGGAAGGAGAGGGCGCAGGCTCCACGCCCTGGACGAAGGGGACTTCGGGTGCCCTGTGGGAGGAGGGGCTGTAACAGGAAAGGGAAGGCAGGAGGATGCAGGGACTGTGGGCGAGAAGGGGGCTGATGAGCAGGCAGAGCAGGGTGGGTCACAGACTCGGAGGGCAACTCCAGGGAGGGTCTGCCCCGGACCTGTGGTGTCTGGGGAGACTCCACAGACGAGCTCCCGTGGGAGACTTGGAGAGGGACATGAAGGCCAGTGCAGGGAGGGAAGAGGGTTACCATCATCTGGGACTTAGCTCTTGGTCTCCTCCCTGAGAGACCTCCTCTCTGCCTTCAAGGGTCCAGATACCCAGTTCAAGTGCTGCCTCCTCCCTGGAGCCCTCCTGGCTGCGCTGCACTTTCTCTGCCATTCTGCCCCTTGTGAGGACTCCTCTGGCCTATTTGGGGGCAGAAGGGCTCAGCGTTTCCTGGGGGTGGGGAACGCTGCTCAGTTGCTTTATGGCACAGGCTGGGCCCAGGAGGGTGCTCAGTGTGTGCCCGAAGGTGGGCCCACAGGCTGCTTCCTGGGGTGTGGTGGTAGGAGGCCACGGGAGAGCCTTATTTGGGTCTTTGGGTGAATCAGCTCTCCCACAGCCAGCAGGATCAGGGGACTGGGGTAGGGGCGGCCCAAGGGCTGTGCCTTTGGCCATGTTCCCAGTGCTCTGTTGCACCACCTGCTGGGCAAATGCCAAACTGCACCTGAGACCGTAACTGAGAACCCAGCCCTTCTTAGGATACCCCCAGCCAGAGCGGCCCCGGGACCCCCATCCCTGTTCTAAACGCGGTTAGTAACTGAGGTCATCTTCACAGCAACAACCCCGTGAGGAAGGTGCTGCTATCCCCGCGTTCCCGCTGACTCAGAGTGGCCCAGGCGCTCCTGCTGGGGTTAAATCAGGACTTTTCTGGCGGAACGGCCATGAGGCCTGAGGGCCAGTCCTGGCAAAGCGCCTACAACTGTGTGTCTGGTTCAAAGTCAGTAAATTCCTGCTTCCGGGGCAGTCCGCACCAGCCTGCCTGCTCTTCTGTCGTGAGCATGGACCCCACGCCCCGCCCGCAGGCTGCACATGGCCTGCTCAGCCGGCCGAATGACTAGTGTAGCTGGTCAAACAATGCCTCTTAAGATATCCACGTCCTAATTCCTGTAACCTGTGAAAGTGGCATTTTCTATGGCAGAAGGGGCTTTGCAGCTGTGATTACGTTATGGACACTGGGATGGGAAATTATTCTGGATTATCTGGGTGGGTCCAAGGCCATCCCAAGGGTCCTTAAAAGCAGGAGAGGGGCCATGAGCCAAGGCATGCAGGTGGCCTCTAGACGATAGGAAAGGAAGGACACCGATTCTCCCCTGGAGCTTCTAGAAGCAACACAGCCCTGCGACACCTTAATTTCAATAAACTTGTGTTGCTTAAGCCAAGTTCATGGTGGTTTGTAACAGCAGCCACAGGAAGCCAAAAGGACTAAGAAAAAAATTGTTCCCAGACTCACAGCACCTGACATATAGCAAGGTCAGCCCTCAGGGCCCAGGAAGTTCAGGAAGACACACATCCCCTTTGCTGATAAGAATCTCATTTCCTCTTTACCTCTCCCCGCTATCCCGCCCCCCAGCACCAGCTGACTGAAAAGCGTATATTCACTCAACAAACACCAAGAGCAGCTGTTATGTGCACCGTGCCAGGCACTGGAGAGGTAGAGAGGGCAGTAAGGTACGGTTCCTGCCTTCGTGGAGATGGTGAGTGTGCTGAGCACGGGCTGCCTCAGGGCCGTCGCACTTGCTTGTCCCTTAGGCTGGAGCTCTTGGCCTAATGCCACTTCCTCAGCAAGGCCCTCTGGGACCACCCTGTCTAAAGTCACAGCTCTCATGTCTCCTACCCTACTTGTCACCACCTGGTATCACACATCAACTTGCTTATTCGTGAGTTATTTGCCTTTCTCTTAAATGAAAGTTCGTGGGGGCAGGATTTTGTGCCTGTTTTGTGCACCAATGTGCCCCGCAGTGTCCAATGCAGTCTTTGGCACATTGTAGGTGTTCAGTAGATATCTGTGAGCAAATGAACACGTGAAGGGCAGGACAGAGGTGAAGACAGATGTGTGAACGAGTAATCGTAACTGCGTTGGACTGGTGTCCTGGTGGAGATACAAGCAAAGGGCGCTGGGAGAGAGGCCCAATGTTCAAATGGTTTCTGCTCGCAATTAGAAGGTCATGAGTGAAAGTTGGTGTGGGCACAGCCGGAGCATTACAAATGATGCTTTCGGGCCAATTTAACCCATATGATTCCAAACTGTGACAGCGCAGGTCCCCAAGGGCCAGCTTATCAGCTTGAACCCTGTGGAGGGGAAAGCAGGCCAGTGGGCAGGTACAGACCACAGCCGGTGGCGGACAGGTGCGCCACAGTGCAGTAGCCACGGAGGGCTGGCCTGTGCGTGGTTACGGGGCTCCAGCACCCCATGCAGAGTCCCCGAACAGTCATATCTGTGGCTCCACTGACCTCTTCTTTTCCACCTAAAATCCTGACCACAAATTATTTGGAAAGAAATTAGACCCCAAGGCAAACAGCCTCCTTTACCAGCAACTGTGCCAGGTATATAGGCCACTTTTATCTTTGTGCCATTATGAACTGCATTTAAGTCAGTGCTCAGTTTATCAGTTTATTAAGTTGCCCAAGTTAATTTCTTTATTATTTCATGGAAATCTGAATCAGTCAGACAGACAGTCACACACTAGCCAAGGGGACCAGCTGAAAGCCACCAGACCTGGGCAAGCAGGAGCAGTAATACACAGAGAGGCGGGAAGCGTCTGGAAGGCCCAGCACGGAAGGGGGCCCAGCACAGTAAGTCCCACTCAACATTCGACGAGGCTTCTGGGCAGAGATCGACTTACAAGTGAAGAGCCTCCAGCCTGCCTAGGCTTCCAGGCCTCCTGCCCCGACTTGCAAGCTCTGAGCTCCCCAGTGTCACAAGAAGCTCCTAAGAAGATAAACACAGCCCCAGTCGGAGAGAAAACTGACACTGGATCCCAGCGTGGCTGGAGACGCACAGGGGAGAGGAGTGACAGAGAAGGGCGGTGCTTGTGCTGCATAAGACGCCTTTCCCTTAAAGCTGGGAAGAGGGGAGCTTACCCGCTGGGCTGGAGAGGCTGCGGCCAAACTCGGCCGCCCGTGCCCTCCAAGCAGCTGCCGCCTGGCAGTGGGGGCTGAAGTCCTCCAGCGCCTTCATCAAAGCACTCAGCACCAGTACCCGCTCCAAGCAAGACCTGCCAAGGACTTCTGGGGGCCTGAGCCAAGGACCCAAGCGGAGGCCCTGCTTTCCTGGCCAAGGAGACCCAACCCTGGCCAGCTGGGAGCTTGTTTGCCCAACAAAGAGACAAAGGCCTTTGTGGGGCCAGGACTTCGGGTGGTCACCAGCTCGTGCTCTCGGCCGTTCCCACGTGCTAGGCACTGTGCTGGGCACTGGACATGGATCCGCTCTCAGAGCCTCAAAACTGGGGGAGCTGAGGCACAGAGAGGTTGTCTGCCTACAAACCAAAGCCCGGAAGGGGCAGAGGCAGGATTTGTACTCAGGGGTCTGCACGCTCGAAGACGTCCACACCCTAAGCACACCCAACACACACTCATTTAAACACACGGCTACAGGGGAAAGGAGGAGGAAAACGAAGTGGGCCCAGGATGGACGTCGGCTCCTATAAACATTCAACGCCCAGGCCCTAGGAACGTGGCTCTAACTGGAGACTCCACCCCCGCCTGGTTTTCTGTGACCTGACCCCGGCCCCATCAGTGGGTTTGCAGTTTCCACTATCTCAATTAATAAAGATATTATTTTTAAAAAGACTTTTTATTGATTTTAAGAGAGAGAGGAGGGGGAGGGGGAGAGAGAGAGGGGGGGAGAGAGAGAGAGAGAGAGAGAGAGAGAGACAGACAGACAGACAGACATTGGTGTGATAGCGAAACAGATCAGCTACCTTCTGCACGCAACCTGGCATGTGCCCTGATCGAGAATTGAACCAGCAACCTTTTAGTTCATGGATGATGCCCAACCAACTGAGTCACCCTGGCCAGGGCTAATGACGATATTATTAACCACGTTTAAAGCCGTCCCATAGCTCAGAAAGGACATCCAGGGCCCACATGGCACAACTATGGGGCCGCCACTCAGCGAGGCAGCAGGGCAGCCCTAATGGCCATGCAGGGAGCACTCACAGAGACCACAATGAGAACGGCACCCCCTGGAGTTGTGCAGTGTGTGACCTGCACAACCTTGCACGGCAGCCCTGGGTGCCTCCTTGGTGTTCTTCCCATCACTGATATTAAGCTACAAGGAAGATTTCATTTGTATCACACTGACTCGGGCAGCTAAGCTTTGGGAATGTTCTGAACCTCGCAGAAGTCCTGTGGCTGGGAATCGGCAGTGCTGAGACTCAGGAACTTGAACCTGGGTCTCTGACACCAAGCCATGCCCCTGCTTATCCCCAGATGGTGCTGCATGTCTCCTACGGAGGCTGCGACAGCACCAAGACAATTGTCCAGGATTGCCTGTTCCCATCAGTGATGATGAATTAAGAGTGTCCTCTCGCTGGATTTTATACCACATGCAAGTGACACATGAGAAATGGAGCTTCCTTTGACTAAACGCGTAAGAAGATTGGAGAGAGCTGAGCTGGGGGCTTGCTGCCCTTCAAGGGAAGGATGCCTCATGGCACGAGTTTGGTTGCACCCTCTCCCACCGGCTGGAGAAGATGTTCAGTCCAAGGTTTGTGCCTTGCCTTCCAGTTCCCCCACAGCCCTGGAGCAACACTCCCTGCAGCCAGCAGGTGACCACACCCCAGGTGGGCACTCGGAAAGCTGTGCTGCACAGCTTTCACCTTGACCGAACCACCGGGCCCACAACCAGGGTTCTTGGTGTGACAGCTTCCTTCCCATGGCAAATGCTGCTGTCCCCACGTATCAGACATTTATGGGGAACTGACGGACTGCAATGGGTAATTACGCTCCAAGGCAATAGGTGTGTCCCCTGACCTGACCGCAGCCCACTGTCCTTCTCCAAAGGCCCTGCCCCAGCTCGCACTGTGGTGCAGGAGGCAGGGGGAACAGTGGAGAAGACAGAAGGACTCAAGAGCTCTGGAGAGAGGAAGCGACAGGGTTGCCTGCCTGTGTGTGTGTGTGTGTCTGTGTGTGTGTGTGTATATAAGAGAATCATGGTGCCCGTGTGTGCGTGTGTAGCTGTATGTATGTGCCTGTGTGTATCTGCGTGCTTGTGCGGGTATCCTTGTATGTGGGGCATTGCCAGGTTCGTCCCTGTGTGTCCCTGCGTTTGTGTGTGTCCACATGTCTGAACGTGCTCACCCTCTGTGCCCGCCCCGCTGTGCAGCTGGCAGGGCATAGCTGGCCCAGGGCTGTGCCCGCCCACCGGATGAGAGGTGGCAGGTGTGTAATAAACCATTAGTCACTGTCACGTTTCTGAGCAGCAGCGGCCTCCCCGGGAGAGGCTGGCAGCAGGATGGAGCTCCTGGCGGGTCTCTGGCTGTGAAGCTGCACCCGCTACTCTCCAGGCAGGGCTGCAGCCTGATGGGGAGCAGCTGGCAGACGGGGGCCCTGTGCCCTGCCCTGCCCCAGGCAGCCCCAGGGCAGGGGGCTGGGCCTTGTGTGTGCCAGCCGGGAGGGTGGGTAGTGTCCCTGAGGGTCATGGGTTTGAAGGCTATTACCCAGAGCTGAGGGGCAGCTGGGTGGAGGCAGATCACGGTAACAGCCTCAGGGATGCTCCACGCTGCCTGGAGGAGGCGCCAGCTGGGTAACTAGGCATTATAATAACAATAGTGCTGACACCAGCCAGCACTATGGGCACTCAGGGTGCCAGGACCTGCTGGCACTGAATGCTCTTCATGTCCCGGTTAACTATTCTCACACCTGCCTTCATTCCCACTTCTCAGATGAGAAAACTGAGGCATGGAATGGGAGAAGACATTCATCCAAGGCTCTGAGTGTGCTGGGGAGCCGGGGGAATGGCTCCCCCTAAAGCATCCCTGCCCACCACCTGCAAGCCCCCCCCCCCCCTTGCCCCCTGACCACCTCACCCC
>NW_006289713.1:5405438-5420371 GCF_000327345.1 Myotis davidii
CCACCTCATCCCCATCTGCCCATAAGCTCCTGGTCAGCAGGGTCTGTCCCTGGCCCGAAGCCCAGCCCCTTTCCTAGCTGAGTCCACATCACAGAGAGAAAGAGGTGGTACTGGGGTTGCCTTGGAGATGAATGCCCCAGATGGAAGCCCCAGATGACAGGAGAACAGGGCAGGCCAGCTGCCTCAACACCCCTCCCCCGCTGCTCTTACCTGCTCCCGGACTCCTCCCAGCTCTGGCTCACTCCGCAAACAAGCCGAGCTTCCAGCCAGCTGTCCGCACAGTGGGCCAGCACAGGAAGGCAGGCTGGGGTCTCGGGACTCAGTCCTCTCAGGGGCAACAAGGCAGGACACACACGGGAACCCCCTCAACTGACAGGAATATGGCCCAAGGGACCTTCCTGGGTAGGAACGGGGGTGTCCACCACAGGCTGGAGTCCAGCTAAAGGGCCCCACCTGGGATCCACTCACTGCCCAGCCCAGGGCCCACAGGCCCCACAACCAATGCCGCAGGATCCACACGCACAGGCCATCAGCCAAGGAGGGGCCGGCCTCTGTCATCGGGACACGGAGGATTCCGACGGTGCCCAGAGGGGCAGACAGGGTCTCCGTGGCTGGCAGCGTGGGAGTGAAATGCCCACAGCAGAAACCAGTGGGCATTATCTTCCTAAAGATAATGTCCTCACCCCACCTGGCCCAGCTGAGGTAACTCCTGTGAGAGACTGTGCGGGACATGGCGCATTCACAACCGAAAAACCCAGGAATGACCCCTGTGCCATCGGCGGCGAGAGAGTGGGCACACGAGCCAAGCAGTACAACACGGAACGGTATATGGCAGTGAAACGGCGCGGCAGCTTGCGACATTCACAGACGCACCTTGGAACACCAAGTGAGGGGGCCTGCCCCTGGGACACAGAATTCAAACCTCCAGCAAAGCTACGCCGTAGGATGGTTAGACAAACACAGCAAACTTGAGATGGTGCTTCCGGCGGGGGGCGGGCAGGATGCATGAGCATCAAGGCCGATGGGCCGTCTAATGCCTGGGCTGGGTATCAGGTTCATGGGTATCCATTACATTAATTTTTAAAATGATTGAGTGCGTATAATAAAACATAGAGATAAATAAGTACAGCACAACAAACAAAGGCTGTCTGTGAATCAAGGATGAGCGGGTGTCGAGAAGCAGGGATTCTGATTAAATCACAATTTGGTTTAATCCCCGAGGATGATAAAAACAAAAACATCCAAACTCAAGTCCGGGAGACTCTGCCCCCAGGCTCTCAGCCAGAATGCGGCGCTCACGGGGTGGAACTCTGAGCCAGAACTGGCTTTGGGCCCCCTCCCTGACAAGGCAGCACAATCCACTCCAAGCCCTAGAGAGACAAAGAGCTGGCATCTACCTGTGCCGGCGAGGTCTGGTCCGGCCCCGTCCAGGCTGCTCTGCTGACACCGGGCTGGCCCCAGCTCCTGGGCGGTCTTGGGGCCTCTGAGCAGGCTCTCCGCTGGGGTCCCCAGCCAGGGCTCGGGCTCCCGGGCAGGAGGGTGGGTGGCTGCTGGTGCCTCAAGAGATGCAGAGGTGACCTGGAATGACAGGAGGGTAGACATGGTGAGTCTTGGCCATACCTGCCTGGAGGTGCCCCATGGGTGGGACCCGCGGGCTGTTGAACACCTTCCTCCCTCACGATGGCCAGGCCTTTGCAGGCAGGATGGCCTGGCTGGCGACGGGCAGTGGAGGCCTTGGTTCCCGGCAAAGCCAGTGCAATGTCTTCCCCTCGCAGCAAACCCTGCCCGGGAGCACCAGGCCGACCGCTGGGCACTGGTTCCATCTACAGGCCCCGGCACTACCCGCGCCCACGTGGCTCTGCATGAAGCTGGCAATCACTGCCTACTAGGTAGCTACAGCTATAAAGATAAACCTACCCACCTTCAGCTCGCCCAGCGGGGTAGCCATCCTGTCCCCTTCGCCCCCAACCCTTTTCCCGCATTTTAACAATTGTGGGAAAATAGACGTAACACAAAATATACCATCTTGGCCATTTTTAAGTGTATAGTTCAGTGGCATTAAGTTCATTCACAGTGTTGAGCAACCATCATCACCATCATCCTATTCCAGAACTTTCTCTTTACCCCAAATGGAAACTCTGTCCCTATTAAACACTAGCTCCCTACTTCCCTCCCTCAGCCCCCCGCGACCACTGTTGTACTTTCTGTCTTTTTAACTTTGACTCTCCTGGTCGCCCCATCCCTTTTTCACACCCGGGGAAACGGAGGCTCAGAGAGGGGGCGGTGGAAGCCTGAGGATGCCATGACGGGGTGAGCCCAGGTCAGCAGGGCTTCAGATTCGGGGCTCTCCCCTCCGACCTCAGAGGCCTGGGCAGGAGGGGTGAACTAAGCCCCTGGTGGGTTTCAGGGCCTGAATAACCAATTACAGCTACCTCGGGGCCAGTCCCGGGGACCGGCAACCCCCATTTCCTGATTATACGCCCCAGGGCCAGCAGGGCTGCAGAAAAGCAGCTTCACGTTGATCTGTTTTTTTTTTTCAGGGATTAGGGCTATAAAACCAGAGAGCCTAAGAGAGATGGATGGCTCAGAATTCCTTGGGTGAGCACAGGCCCCAGCAGCCCTATGTGCGAGAGACGGATAAATTTACCGTTCGTTTCCGGGAACGCTTTAATTTATGAGATCCATATGGTGACACAGCCCAGACCGCAGCCCCCGCAAATCCCACAGGCGTGCTGGCGGCTTAGGCTGGAGCCAGGAGGAGGCAGCACCTTGGCCCAGCACACGTCATTCATTCATTCACTCACTGGCTTGCTGGGGACCCAGGGAGGGGGCGTCAACATGGCAGGGACCCTGGAGCCCGCTGCAGATCCCACCCTGGCAGGGTTCAGCCGCTCTTGCAACCTTGCCCTAATCTTCTTGGGAAACTGTCAGGGCTGCTATGTTCGCCATTAGTCATAGGATGACCCGGCCTGCCAGCTCCAGGGAATATTTGGGATTTGAACCCAAGTAGTTGGGAGAGAACTTGGCTCTTGCAATGCAATCAGGGGAGGGAGGTGCACAGCTTTTAATTCGAGAACAGCAGGTGAAGGGATGCAGAGGACAAGCTCTGCAGGGGTTTCGGAATGAAAGACTCCACAGGGCTGGGGAAATCCAGGCAGGCTTCCTGGAGCAGGCAGAATGTGAACTAGGCCTTCAAGGGGAGCAGGTTTGAAAGGAGTGGGATATGGAGGGACAAGAGATTCAAGCACACATCCTGCTGGGGGCCAGGAGGGTTAAGCCATAAACCAGGCACTGGGTGGGTGAGAATGCAGGCAGCCCCTCTCAGCACCAGTGGGGTGGTTGCACGGAGGGACTCGAGCCTCATCTTGCCAGATCTGATTTTTCAAGAGGAAACCGGGCATCTATTTTTAAAAGCTGCACTCTCATGATTATTAAGTGTTGGCAACTAATCAAAATCATGTCAGAGCAACCCCCTCCTGCCCTGCTGGTGGGATGGTAAAATGGCGTCGAAGTGCCTGGAAATTGCTCAAAAAGATCAAAGCTGGAGTTAGCATAGGACCCCACAATTCCACTCCCAGGCAGATATGTAAGAGAACCAAACACGTGTGTCCACACAAAATCCTGAATGTTCATTGCAGCCCTCAGTCACAGAGATGAATGAATTCTGCCAACAACACGAATGAACCTGCAGGTGGGTCAGGCAGGTGGGCGTGCAGCCGGGACACACCTGGACGTGCAGCCTGAGCAGAGGACCCGCAGAGCCGTGTGAGGATAAATAATGGGTTGGAAGCAGCTGAATCTGTATTCGTTTGTTACGCAGCAGTGGATAACTCATACAACCCGCGAGGCTCTAGAATCGTACCTGCCCAGCTGTCAATGCTCCCTAGCACACTGTGTGCCAAGCCACATGCCACAAACATAAGGGCACCACTGCCAGTCCCTCCTCTGTTCTAGCTCTTCCCGCTGGTCAATGCTAATGGATGGGCGAGGCTGCCAGACACAGGAAGTGCTGTGAATACGGATTAGCGCATGACAGCCTCGTTTTAGGTGGAGGCACAGGCTCTCCGACAGACCAGGCGGAGGCCGAGAGCCGCCTTTGCTCATCCTGCAGAGCCGAACTTACCATTCCTCGCTAATAAAAAGCAGGCCCGTGGACCAACACATTCATCGTGCCTTCTCGCTACCAGGGCCACAGTTGGGGTCAGGCATCATTTAAAATACTATTAGGACCAGGCCTGGGACATCCATCCCCCACCCCACCCCTAAAGCGGCAGCATCTCGGAGCTCATGAGGTCCCACAGTCCGGGCTGGATAAAGGCTATTGTTTCCTTTATGTCCCGGGACTGGGGCCATTACGTTTAAAGCAAGTCAGTTAATGAGAAAAGGACAAAGCGCATAAAGGGGGACAGCAGCCCACTCCTGGGCACCCTAATGAGCTCTCGAGGGGTGACACTTTCTCCAGGGAATACGGGTCTCTGAGCACCACTCAGGGCAGGTTCGGGGAGAGGGTGGCGTGGGGGAGAAGGCGGACACCGTGCCCTGCTCCAAAGGGGACGCCGTGTTGTTTTCAGTGCTGTTTGATTTTATTAACTGCATTAGTCCACAAGATCCCACTGAGGACTTCTGCTCTATTGTGTGTTTTTTAAAATTGTTTTATTGAGATATAATTCACATACCATACAATTCACTCATATACAGTAAAGTGTACAATTCAATGGCTTTTGATAGATTTGTGGAGCTGTGTAACCAAACCAGACTCCATGTTACAACATTTTCATCAGCCCAGCCAGTGTGGCTCAGTGGTTGAGCACTGACCTATGAACCAGGAAGTCAAGGTCCTGTCAGGGCACATGCCTGGGCTGCAGGCTCCATCCCCAGTAGGGGGCAGGCAGGAGGCAGCCGAGCGATGATTCTCTCTCATCTTTAATGTTTCTCTCTCTCTCTCTCCCTTTCTCTCTGTGAAATCAATAAAAACATATGTTTAAAAAAACTTTATAAAATAAAAGAACATTCTCACCTCCCCTAGAAGAAACCCCACGCCCACTAGCAGTCATTCTCCACTCCCCTCCCCAGCCCCCGGCATCGGCAAGCTCCGCTGTGTCTCTGTTTGCCTGTTCCGGATGGTTCAGATGAATGGAATCTACAACATTCCAGGCCCTTTGTGTCTGGCTTCTTTCACTCAACATCATGTCTCCCAGGCTCATCTGTGTTGTAATGTGTAAAACACATATTTTTAAAAACAAGAGAAGTTCCAGTTTGAGGGCCCATCTCATCCCAGAGGTTGCTGGACAGAAGGCTCAGGATTCCTCTCTCCGGCAGGACCTGGTTGCTGTTCCTGGGGCCTGTTTCCCTCTCCCTCCTGGTCTCCAGCCGGACTCCATCTCTCAGCCTCCTTGCAGCAGGGTGGGGCTGGGCACTGAGTCCTGGACACTTTCCCCAGCTGGGAGATCTTAGCAAAGTGACGGAATGTCTCCCAGCCTCAGTTCTGCAAAATGGGAGTGATAGATAACACAGGGGCTGCCTGCCTCCCAGAGGGACGGTGGGGGGAATTAGATGTCATTTCTGTTATTTAGCACATAGCAGGTGCTCAAGAAACGACAGTTGATTTCATGACCTGACAGCATAAGCGTTAGGAACAAAAGTCAAAACAGCACAGTGGCTGGGGGACCCCAAAGGTCTGGAGGGGTGTGTGTTAGAGACGCCTTCACAGCCGTGGCCTTGTGCAGTTCAGCCCCACCTGCCAGGACTGCCTTCTAGGCTCCTTGCCAGCTGCTGGCCTGAAGGCCCAAGACAGCCCAGGGGTCCCTGAAGTGAGGGGGAGAGGATCTGAGTCATATGCTTCCCCTATTTTTCCTGATCATCCTGAGTCTTCCCCCCCCCCCCCCCCCCCACAATAAGCTCAAGATGCACTACAGGAAGCTGCCGTGCCGATCCTGAGTAGAGCAGACTTGGGACAGAGACTTCCCAGTCATGACTGATCTGACCTCAGTGCATGCCTCTGGGAAATGGGCTAGTAGTGCCTACCCTCGATATACTGAGCACCTACCATGTGCCAGGTGCCCACTGGGCACCGGACATCCGTAGCCCATTTAATCCTCCCAAGAACCCTACCTTAACTGCCACTTTGTCAAGGAGGAAATAGGCACAGAGAAGTTAAGTCAACTGCCCAAGGTCCCCCAGCTGGTCAAAGTCAGAGCCGAGGTTCCGGACCAGTGCTTTGTCCTCTGTCAAACACCTAGAGCCCACAGCGCGGATGAGACAGGGAACAGGCTGTAGGAGACAGAAGAGGAGAGGCCGGCACCCAGTGGCACAAAACAACGCAGCAACACCTTCCTTTCGCCCGAAGAAAAATCAGGCGCAGGCAGGAAGCCAAGTATGGGGGGGGGCACCCCCTCCCACCCGTCCATGGCAGGTGCAAGCCTTGGTTGGAAGGGGGGTGGGCAAGGCCGAAGGGTACCTCATGGGCTGGCAGAGACCTCTGCCACCTGCCAGGGACCACAGGTCACAGGACTGGTGCCATCTGCCAGGAAGGGAAATAAGGGGACAGCCCTGCACGGAGGTCGTCCCTCTTCCACCTTTCCTGGTCCCCACCAGAGCCCACCCACAAAGACTTTGTGCTCAGCAAGCTCTGGTGGGATTTCCTGTTCTGTGCTGTGAACTAGTGCGTCAGAGGCCGAAAAACAGTATTTTATGCCCCTTAATTCCTTGTAGCAGCTCTGTAATGGCAAGCGGTGAGCTCCAAATTCTGCAATAAATGGACTGATAAGGCTCTGGGTCAGGGGGAGATGGAGCTGCCGAATGTACAGTCCCCGATAAGCAGACAACTAAGGGTTATTAAATGTTCGGCGCAGACCCGGCGTAATTGGGAAGTTATTAGATATGGAATACACACAGCACCCAGTAAATGAGTAATCAGGGACTAATTAAGCTTGTACGACACAGCAGATCATGCTGGAGAGGCTGGTGGCTGCCACATCTGTGACAGCAATTAGGGGCGCGCCGGCTGCAGCGCTCCGTGGGAGGGGGGGGGGTCACAGGCTCCAGGCGACTGGTCCCCACCCGAATTCCCCCAGGTGTTCCCACCTCTCGGGGGCCAGGCTCATCGAGCCTTGAGGACCCCAGAAGCTTAAGCAGACCTAGGGGCCAGGACTCAGCAACACAAAATGAAGGCTTTCTCCCTGGCTTCGAGTCTGGACGTGTGATGACTCACTGCGGCCGCTGGAGGGGACAGAAATAGTCACCAGTATCCACCTGGACACTGCACAGTGTGTGCACAGAACCACCTCCTGGAGCTTTGCACTGGTTCTGTCAGAGGGGCCGGGGTGGGGGTGGGGAGCAGGACCAACGTGTTTCAGAGATGGAGAAATGGAGGCAAGAGGACAGGACGAGGATGGAGATGGCCCAGCCTGGCTCCCCTTCCAGCAGGCACAGGGCACCTCCCCTGGGTATCCCAGCAAGAGGAAGACAATGGCATTTCTCAGGAGGTGGCAGCCGAGCCCAGCTGAGGAAAAGGGGACGGGTGTATATGTTGCCAACGTTTTGGTGCATGGGACGATGCTCCAACCAGCCGAGCCACCCTGCCAGGGCCTTTAATGTCTGAGTTTCAGCTTCCTCATCTGAAAAAGGGGGCGCTGAGAGTCATGCCCACAGTGGGGGTGGGGGTGGGTAAGGAGGATGCCTGGGTTAGAACTTGGCAACCCAGCACAGGCCTGACACAGGAAGCCCGTGCATGCACCTGTTAAAGAAAGAACGAGGGAAGCCCAGCCCACCTGCCACAGAGACAACCAGAAAGTCCTGATTCAAGACACGGGGGCTGCCAGGGCTGAATCGAACCCCGTTCTTTCCAAGCCAGAGTACAAGGACCATGATCCTAAGGGTCATGGAGGCTGGGGGCAAAAACGGGTGGGCCTTTCAGTGGTCACAGCCATGCAAGGATTGCACCTACTAAGTGCCAAACCCCAGGCCAACCTTTGCAGGCATCAAGCCTTCGGACAGCGCTTGGGTCAGAAACTGTTAAGTCCCATTATAGAGATGAGGCAACTGAGGCACAGAAAGGGTTAGTCACCCGCAATGTTTGGCCCACTGTGTGGGATGGGCAGTTGGGGCACGATGTCTCCGAGATGCGTACTGTAAAGTGGGAGTTTGCGGCTGACAGCACTGTCTCAGGAGACACACCTGGGCAGGTTTGGCAGAGAAGAGTGGGGCCCCAGGGAGGCCGGCAGGATATTTGGCAGCAGTACGAGTTGGTCAGAGGCAGGCATGCCCAGCTTCTGCTGCTTTTGTGGCTGAAGGGAACATTCTAGAAGGCATGACCCAGGCCCCTCCCTCAAGGGGGCTGCAATGGAGGAGTTCTTTGTTTCCAGAGGCAAGAGTGCCTCCCCATGGCTGTCAGGCAACAGAGCATGCGGGTGGCACTGGGGATTCCAGGGTGGAGGAAGAGCCTTAGAGACATGGAGGCACCAGCCTCCAGGGCCGCCTCCCCGGTCCAGTTTAAGAACCCACTGTGGCCCTCCAGTCAAAAAGTTTGCCCACCCCTGCGCTAGACTGAGCTCAGGCCAGTCACTGCAGGACTCTCCTGGGGTTCCCCATTCCATCCCTGCTAGTGCCTGTGTGCCTACCAACCTCCTCCATGCCCTCTCCACCCCCAACCAGGCCTGGGCCTAGTGGTCTTTCTAACCACCACCCTCAACCTGCAAACCCCCTGAGTAAATCCTCTACCAAAGTTCTGACCCCTCCCCATGGCATTCAAGAGCCACTTGATTTGCCCACATCTGTCACACCTCACATCCACCCACCTTCTCCACCAACCATGCATCTCACCAGCAGTCAGCCATCTGTCTGTCCGTCCAACTGTTCCTATGTCCACTTACCCATCTGACTGTTCATCCATCTGTCCATCCAACCATCCATCCATCCATCCATCCATCCATCTATCCAATAAACATTTATTAAGCACTTATTATATGACAGACACTGTGTTTGGGATACAGCAGAAAATAAAACAGTTAAAAATTCCTGCCTTTAAGGAGCTGACATTCTGGTTGGGGAGAGAGACAATAAAGAAAGATGTATTCACATGTCAGCTGGTAGGAAGTGCCACAAAGACAAACAGAAGGGCTAAAGAGGAGGGTGGGTGGTTAGAATTGTCCATAGGCTTGCCCAGTGAGAGGAGGATATTTGTGCAAAGACTTGAGGGGACAGGGGAGCCAGCTGTGGAGGTAGGTGTCTGGGGGAGGGGTGTCCCAGCAAGTTTGTTTGCAAACTTTTTCTGAGAAGGCTGACCAGTGTTTCCAGCTCTGTGGGCCAAATGGTCTCTGTGGACTCAGCTTTGCTGTTGTAGCACTAAACAGCCTTAGACAATATGAAAATGAAAAATGTGGCTGTTCTAATAAAACTTTATAGGCACAGCAATTTGAATTTCACACAATTGTCACGTGTTGTAAAATATTGTTTTACCTTTGATTTTTTTTTTTCAACCATTTAAAAATGTAAAAACCTTTCTTAGTTCAGGACAAACACGGGCTATGGTGGGATGTGGCCTATGGGCTGCAGCTTGCTCATCCCTGTTCTGGAAGCAGCCAGGAGGCCTGTGTGGCTGGGGGGGTGTCTGTGGGAGGAGGGGAGTGAGGCTTGACTCAGAACACAGGCAGGGCTGGGAGAATGGATGGTGGGGCTGCACGCCCACTGGTCTACTTGAGTCCAAATGACACACCCCGAGGGACTGCAGAAGGTCGTAAGGTGCTCACATGTGTGTCTGTCTGTACCACTGAGCTCATTACCTTCGGGCCTCCCCTCCAGGCATCCTGTGGGGGTTGGGTGCAGATGCAGAAACTGGCTTGCCTGGTTTAAATCCCAGCCCCATGCCTATGAGCTGTGCGCCTTCAGGCAAGTGAGTCTACCTCTCTGGGCCTTGGCGAGGACTCCCTGGGCAGGCTGAGCCACTGTCAATGCCCCCCCAGCCCCCTCCCACTCCACAAAGCCCTATGCCTAGCTCCTGCCTGACATGTCACCCCCTAATTCTCTGCCTCCTCCTCAGCCAAGGGTCTGCCCCCCTTCCCTGGACTCTGCCCCCAGCTTCCCTCCCTAGGCAGAGACAGGTGCTCCCCCAGCTCACTTTCATCAGTACCCTCATCCTAGTGCCACAGGTTTAGGGGCTACGCTTCTGCCTCCCCAGAATGTCACACCGCGCCCCCCCCCGCCAGGTAACCTGTAACCCCAGCCCTGGCACAGTGTCCTCAATAGAGCTGATGGAGGAGATATCTGAGTTACGGAAGGAACTAAGTGAAGGCCTGGGGAACAGTGTTTTGGGCATAGGGAACAGTCTATGCAAAGGCCCTGAGGCAAGAATGTGCCTGGTGTGTTTGAGGAAGAGCACAGGGGCTCCTGTGGTTGGAGACGAGTAAAGGAAGCCATGGGGCCACATTTCAGGGGGGTCTGTGGGTCTCTGTGGGGACTCTGACTCTCACTGGAAGTGAGACAGAAGCCCGGAGGGTCTGGGCCAAGGAGACTCATGATGCGATTTTGTTTTTGTTGCCATGTTAACTTTTTATGTTAAGATGCTTACAGACTCACATGCAGTTGTAAGAAATAATACAGAAAGATCCCACATACCCTTGACTCAGTTTCCCCCAGTGGCAACATCTTACCAAACTACAGCACGAGGTCACGGGCAGGATGGTGCACCGATGGCTCACTGTCTCATGCAGATTTCCCCAGACTGACCTGCCCTTGCCCGCGTGTGTTCCGTCCTTCGCAGTGATATTACTGGGGGTGGGGGCGGGGGGCGGGTTCCCGTATCCGTCTCCATCGCCTCGGTACAGAAGCCCCATCACCAGCACAGACCCCACGCCTGGCAACCGCCCACCTGCTCTCCATTTCTCTCACTTTCTCACCTCAAGCATGTCACATAAATGCAGTCACACTGATGCCAGCCTTAGGGACTGGCTGACCTCTCAGCACGGTCCCCTGGAGCTCGGCCCAGGTTCTTGGGCAGACTGGCAGCAGGTTCCCATGGCCTGGCCCTGCCACAGCTTGGTGGCCCATCCGCCTGATTTAGGTGGAAGGAAGCTGTCCATCCCACCACAGCCCTGTCCCTGCTCCCTCCTGTGTCTTCAGCGTCTATACCTAGCTTTACCTGCTAGCTCCCCACTCAGGGCCTGCACCCTCCATTTGTGAATCGATGTCCCATCAACCAGTCGTAATGCTTCCCCTACCCACCTACCCTCTGGCATGACCTCCTCTGACGTCCTAAGCTGGGGAGGTCAGGTAGCTTGTTAACAGTAACCCTCATGACACGCTCCCTGTCCAAATGTGGATCAGAGGGGTTTAGCAACCTGCCAAACACCACACAGCGGGAAGATGGTGGGCTTCAATCATCGCAAAGACAGATGTGGAAGCAAGGGCAACAGCCGGGGGAACGAGAGGGCAGCTCTGCCCTGGGCTCCGTGGGGCTCCGCTCCACCCTGTGCCTCCACCAAAGGGGCCGTGCCCGCTGCAGGTGGACATGACATAATTACTGTGGAAGGAACTGTGCCGCCTCACCCAGGGCAGTCAGTTTATCAAGCACTGACAGTGCATTAGCTAAGTGATCACTAGACTATTAATTTTTCCCCCAGCCCTTGCCAGGGGTATTACAGTGAAAAATGGCAGCTTAACCGCAGGGAAATTCTTCAGGGTGACAAAAATAAAAATAGCTCTAATTGAAGCTGATAGAAATTATACCCTTTAAAAACACACGTTGGGGTGCACTGGTTATAATGGAAATTAACGCCGGGGCCGGGTTTGTCATGGGACGTGAAAACACGGTGACAGCCACAGCCAACAGCCTCACGGGGCATCACATCTGCTTGGCTGCCACTTGGCTGGCCTGGTGGTGTCGGGGAGGCAGCAGGGACAAGCTGGAGGCTGGTGCCAGGGGCCTGCAGACACAACCTCGCCTGCTCACCCGCCCCCCTGCACAGGGACAGTGGGCAACAGAGTGCCACGGGCCCTTCTCGACTCCACTCGGGAGAGAGTGGGTATGTCTTAGGCATCCTCCAGGCCTGGGGGGGGCAGAGGTCCTGGGACCCTTCACAAGCCAAGTCGGTGCCCCGGCCGCCAACGCCAGGCCCCCTTGTCCTGGCGCCAGATGCTGACTTGAAACTTATACATCAAAACACATGATGTGTTTTCAGGGCCCAGAAAATGTAGAAAGATTTTGATGTTCTGGCACCCAGCGGTGAGCCATCTTTCAGCAGCCGAAGAGGTTTCAATTAAACATATGAAAAAATAACAAATATAATGGCAATAACATTAATAAACACACGGATAGCATCTGCTTTGCGCTCTGCACTGTTTTAAGCACTTTCCACATATTTTAATTCACTTAGTCCTCGCAACAACTCGTGAGGTAGACACTGCCATTATCGTGCTCATGTTCCAGACCAGGAAAGACCATGGAGGCCCAGAGAGGCTGTGGAGCCTGCCTGGGGGGCCAGTGGGGGCAGCCAGGAGCCGGGCCAGCTACACAGCCTCCGGGCCGCCTGGCCTGAGCGAGGATGAGCCCCAACCCGAAGACACGCAGCAAGTACCCAGCTCGTCCCTCAGTCCCAACTCCGAACTCACATGCTCCACAGCCTCCCGAGCTGGCTCTGCACACTTACACTTATTTCTGAGTGATTTGTACAGAAACTCTATTTCTATGTTGGCTGCACGTTTACCTGTTGAGACTGACAATCCCCCTAAACGTCCTGCAGCCCCAGGCTGAGCACAGAGGTGCGCTGGTGTTCTCGGGGCAGGGGCGTGGCAAAGAACAAAACAGACCCAGCAGTTCGCGTTAGAATATTTACCCGGGCTTCTGCCCTGTGCCAGGCACTGTTCTAGGCACTGGGGACTCAGCAGTGAGCCAGACAGGGGTCCGCAGGCAACAGGAAAGTCATTGAAAAGGAAAATTCAAACAGGCTCACGGTGTAAAGACGAGATTCAAGAACCTAAGAATCTGACTGGCAAGGAATAAAGGGAAAGATTAGGAAGACCCTCTCATTCTCTCTCCCTCTCTCTCTCTCCACACACACACACACACACACACACACACACACACACACACACGGAAAGGAATCTAATCCTGGAAGAAACATTGAGAAGATAGCGATTTTCATGGCTTTTCACTGTGCTTCTCCCTGAAACAGTCTGAAAGGAAGCGTTAACTGGAGTGAGTCCCGACCGAGGCAGAACGGGGAGAGTAAGAGTGGGAGACAGGTGGGAGCTTCTAGGAAGGCTGCGTCTTGCCAGGGCCTGGTCAGCTCTGCTGGGCATTTGTTCAGAGACATCACGGAGAGCAGATCCCAGGGACGGGCGAAGACACGTGCGCCCCTTTCACAGGAGGGAAGAGGCCAGCCAGCTTGGCATCGATACCCGGGGGGTCATCAGGTGAAATCACAATCACATATAACAGTGCAAGATTAAACGGCTAGTGGCCCGGGTCCAGGAGGGGAATGACACCAGAGCCAGCTAAGCCCCTTCAGTCTGAGAGCGATGCTCCGGGAAAGCAGGCCCAGGTGCCCGATGTGATCCGGCACCGCATTAACTCTGCCCGCAACAGCCACCTGGGCCACCCGGGGGCACACATGCCAGCTGTGACCTCACGCAAACACCTGGCCGACTACTAGACCCCAGGATGCTAACAGGACGCGCTGCCGTGTGAACTGGTCTCCCACGTGCTGGGCCGAGCTCTGCACCATGACCTTGTTGCATTCTCAAGCAACAATGTCAGTAATAACCTGGACGTGGCTAGCAGCCCCCATCCATTGAGCTGGCCTGACTTCAGATACTGACTCCTTCACTATGGGCTGTGTGACCCTGAGGAAGTTACTAAACGTCTCTGAGCCCCAGCCTCCTAAGCTGTAAAATGGTCAAAATGACTCAGAAAAAAAAGACCCAAGACACACATGCTTAAAACACTGGCTGGCCCTTAGGGCTGGCTCATTAAAGCCTTGCTGGTTTTATTTCTCCTTATGGCAACCCCTTAAGACAGCGATTTTCAACCTTCTTCACCTCATGGCACACATAAACTAATTACTAAAATCTGTGGCACACCAAAAACTATATTATATATATTTTTTGCCAATCGGACCAAAAAAAGAGGGCATAATTCTGATTTATTCACACCAGACAGCTATTATTGTATTGCCTGTTATCCTTTTTTTCTTTATTACTTTTTAGAGAGAGAGGAAGAGAGAAGGAAAGAGAAACATTAATGTGAGAGAGAAACAATGGTCAGTTACCTTCTGTAGGCATCCTAACTGGCGATTGAACCCACAACCCAGGTATGTGCTCTGACTGGGAATCGAACCCACGGCATTTCAGTGCACAGGAGGGCTATTGTCATTTTTTTAATTTGACAATCGAAGGCAAAAGAGGTCAGTGCCCCTGACTAAATAGTTAGATATTGCATGTTTTAAAAATTCTTGTGGCACACCAATTGAAAATCACTACCTTAAGATAATTATTTAATAACATTTGATGTATGTGCCAAGCATCATTCAAATGCTTTACAAATCTTAACTTGCTCGATCCTACTAATGGGCCTTTGAGATTAAGTGCTCCTATTACACACCCATTTTATGGATGAGGAGACTGAGGCACAGAGAGGTAAGTCAGTTGCCCAAGGTCACACAGCCTTCTCTCAGTCTATACTGTTTACTCCATGCAAAACTGTCCCCCCCCGACCCCCAACAGCCCAGGAAGTTGTGAGAGTACTTAGGGCACTCCCATCGTACAAAGGAGGTTAAGCAACTGAATACAAATAGCTGGTTAGAGGCAAAGCAAGAATCAGATGGAGGTATGTCTGGAGATGACCGTAGTACAATGATCAGAAGACAGAATAAGGTGAGTATAAAATGGGGAGGGAGGTAATGGAGGCTGAGTCAGCCCTTTCCCACAAGAGAGAGGGAAAG
>NW_006289713.1:5420416-5425427 GCF_000327345.1 Myotis davidii
GGAGGGCGGGAGAGAGAAAGCATTCGAGAGCCTGGAAGTAGGAGCTTCGAGGAGCAGGAAGGGACCCCCCTCTGTTCTGCATCCATTTTCCAGATCTTTACTCTGATAGTGGGTTTTGTTTGATCACCATGAAAAAGGAACACCAGCCCCTGCACCTGAGGAGGTGCAATCCGGGCTGCGTGCCACGGACGCAGAGACGGCGGCGGAGCGGGGATGGAGGAGCTGGCTTTGTTTGTGTATTCCCCGTCTCCTTGCAAAGATGAATGAGTGCTTAGGGAGGGCTCCATCTCCCCCAAACCCCAGAGGTGGGAAGAACCTGAAATGTCAGCTGTCTCATGTTTCTCAAACTCTGGGATGTGTCCCACATGAGAGCAATTCTTAAAAAGGGAAATGGAAGAGAATAAAAAATACTGGAGTAAAAATATCATTTTGTGAAATTTCTTTTCAGTTCCCGAATGTATGTCAGTACAGCCTCAGACCAAGCACCAGGACCCCTGCCCAGGCCCTGAATTTAGAGGCCCTCACCGACATGTCCCTGAGGACAAGGAGTTTTGTGGGGCCAAGGGCCACCCCCCACAGGCTGCCCCTGCTCTTAGGCCAAAGCCTCTGTTCTAGGACCCGGGCCTCCCTGCTAGCATGCCCAAGTCCACGTCCAGAGCCGTGCAAACCCCCTCCAGTCTGTCCTCCTGAGGGGGCTTGTCCGCTAGAAAGCCTGTGCTGAGGGTGGCCAAGGGCAGGCACTGCAGCCGGAGCTTGGGCTGGGTGTCCACATGAGTGACGCCCTGTGTGCTGAGGGACACCCTGGCTGGGCAAGAGCAGAAACAGGCACAAGTCTCCATTCACCCTGTGTCCCCAACCCTTCAGATACTCAGGCAGTCCTGGGTGTGTGTGCATATGTGTGTGAGAACACATGCATTTGTTGTGTGTGCATGCCTGTGCCCGTGTGCATGCGTGTCTGTGAGCATGCACACACTTGGGTGACATGTGTGCACACACATGTGAATATGAGCATGTACCTTGTGCAGGTATGTGTAGGCACTGTGTACATGCATGTCTATGTGCACATCCTGTGGGCATGTGCATGCGTGCACATGTGGTTTGTGTGGGTGTCAGAGCATGTGGATATGCATGTATGTATATGTGCACACGTGCATGTGCACACACTATGTGCATGCTGGGTTGTGAGGTCCTGCCCGTGTTCAGTGGCTCACAGCTAGCACGTGGAGAGGGCAGCACAGTCCATGCCATCCACCAGGCGGTGGGTGGTCTGATTCCATGGCACCTCTGTCTTCCCAGAGGAGCTCCGTTAATGTCAGCGTCTGTGAAACTCTGTCTTCAAAGTCTGATGCTCAGACCTGGAGCTCCCTGAGCAAATCCTTGCCAACCCTCTGGCCCAGAGCCAGGCTTCATAAACGTTTGTTGAATGAATAATCAGGGAAAGGAACAAAGGCTCAAATCCAGCGGCCAAATCCCAAACATCATTGGGTTTCACACAGCAGGAGAACGGTTAAATGAATGTTGTCAAATAACCTGGTGATCAAGGCCCAAGGCACAGCCCGGATACTTCCAGAAGGACCCCAGCCCTCATTCCAGCCAGTGCCAGACCTGAGACATGGGTCCCAGGATGGCCTGGGTCTCCCCTTGTGCAGGGCCTGTGAGCCTTGGCTCTGCCCTAGCACAGCCTTGGGGGGGGGCGGTTGGAGGGGTAGGGGGCGGGCATGAGGCTGCCCAGACCCCACTAGAACTCACCCCGGCGTCAGCCATGCTGGAGGCTCTCAAGGGGGCACTGAGGTGAGCAGGAAACTCGACACAAATATTTACTGGACGTGAGGGTTGGAATGGTCCACACCTGTTCCCAGGCAGCCACTTCCACCAAGGCCCCGTGCAGGGCCTGTGCTTTCCCCAGGCCTCGGGGTCCCCACCCTAAAGCGAGCGTGCCGCTCCTGTCTTTTCCTGTCCTCCTTCCCGCCTGTGTCCCTGGAACCGGTGACTCTGACTGCTGCTGTGGCTGGCGCAGAGTGCCCGGTCACCACTGTCATCAGTCATCAGTGGCAGGGGCTCCGCGAATCCAAACCCATCAAGGGGCAGCCTCACAAACACACATTTTATTTTTTAAATATATTTTTCTTGATTTCAGAGAGAGGAAGGGAGAGGGAGAGAGAGAAACAGCAATGATGAGAGAGAATCATCGGTTGGCTGCCTCCTGCACGCCCCCTTGCTGGGGATGGAGCCCGCAACTTTGGCATGTGCTCTGACCCGGAATCGAGCCCTGACCTCCTGGTTCATGGGTTGACGCTCAACCACTGAGCGACACCAGCCAAGCCAAACACACAGTTTAAAGTTAGATACCTGATCGGGCTGACGAAGATTCAGGGGGACTAAGGCACCGCACAGCCTTCCCTCTGCACTGATGTTCACTAAGTGCCCAGAGAATGAATATGGGGCACCACGGGAACGTACACGCCACCCACAGAAATGAGTCCTGGCCACCAGAAGGAGGCTCCCGGGCTGCTGGGCAGGGAGGAGTATGGTGAGCAGAGCTGGGTTTCCAGGTGTCAGTTGTATTTTGCCCCAAAGGGCACCTTTTCCTATGGTTGCAGAGCCACCTTACCCACTAGTGGTGGCCCTGGGCGAGTACCCTGATCGAGAGGATCAGCAGGACTGTGTGTCCCTGCTGTTCTGTTACATCACGGTGGCATCTCACTCCAGCCCTGTGAGCAGAGGGCTAACGGCCCCAGTTTACAGATGGGGAAGCTGAGCCGGAGAAGGCGGTTGCCGAGGTGCCCTGGCTGGGGATGGGGAGACAGGAGCCAGGCACCAAGCCTGGACCGTGTGGATACCTGTCCCTGGTGATGTCCCTCAAACCCCTCAAAAATAGCCGCCCAGGATCTTCAGGAGCCTGACCTGCACAGTGCGGCCTCTACCTCTGCCTCCTGCAGCTCGAGAGGCCCACGTGGGTACGGGCTCAGCCAGGCTGTGAGCCTGCCAGGGTGCCAAGTTGCTGGCTCCTGGCTAATTACTCATTTTTGCAGGATCAAAGGCCTCGTTTATTACAAAGCAGATTGAACTTGGCTCCCTCGGAATCAATGCTAAGACAGCCTGAACCTCGGCCTCAGAGGCCTGCCTTCCAACACCCTGCTGTGCAGACCCAGGTTCTGGGAGCAGGTGTGGCTGCGAAGGGCTGGGAAGGCCTGGAGACAAGCTCACCTGCACCAGGTGCCCTGCCTTAGTGTGGGGCTGACTGGGCTCCGTGAGGGCGGGGTTTCCAGTGATGGGTTCCATGGCTGCAATTAAGGGTTCCCCTGTGAGTAGATAACCCACACTGAGGGCCTCTGGAGGCCAACGCCCTGCCCTGCACCTCAGAGCTCAGCCTCTGGTTAAGATGCCAGGTGAGGCTGGTGCTCGGGGAGCTCAGCCTCCAAGAATGAGCAGGACTTTGCGGGACAGAGACAGGAGGAAGGGAAACTGAGACGGGGAGAGCTCACCAGGTGTGGAGACACTCAGCCCCAGTGTGGAAAAGCAGCGATGGTGGCCCGGTTGGTGTGGCTCAATGGTTGAGTGTTGACCTATGAACCTAAAGGTCATGGTTCAATTCCCGATTAGGGCACAAGCCTGGGTTGCAGGCTCGATCCCCAGTGTGGGGCATGCAGGAGGCAGCCCATCAATGATTCTCTCTCATCATTGATGTTTCTGTCTCTCGCTCCCTCTCCCTTCCTATCTAAATCAATTAAAAAAAGAAAAAGAAAAAAAAAAGCAGTGATGGTGTGGAAGCCAGAAATGGCCCTCACAGGGGCTCTGGGCAACAGGGCAGTGATACCAGCAGCCCCTAAGGCGCTCTTCCCCCATCCAAACCCTGCTCCAAAGTGTGGGTAAGTGTGACTCCCATTTTCCAGATGGTAAAACCGAGGCCACGAGGCCTAGGGCCACCCAGCTGGCAAGCAGCTGCTCCAGCTCAGAAATCCTGCTCTCGACCCCCCTGTTAGAGTCCCGTGAGGTCTTGGGGACCAAGAAGGGCACAGAGGAGAGCCACCATCGCGTCTGTGCGGGAGGAGAGACCTGGAGATTGAGGAAGCAGAGTGGTCAGCGATGCAAAAGGCCCAGTTAAAGCGACAAGAGTAGAGAACAGAGAAGAACTGGATCCTGGAAGACATGGAGGACTGGTGCCCACACCCTGGAGGAGATAAGATGGTCTTCAACCCTAAGTGACCACCCTTGGGTGGGTGGGGTGCAGGGGCTGCCAACAGGGGTGACATCTGGCCTTGTCTGGAGACATTTTTGGTTGTCACGACTGGGGGTGCCATTGGCATCTAGAGGACACTGCACAGGACAGCCCCCTCCCCTGAGAATGATCCGAACCCAAGTGTCTACAGTGCTGGGGCTGAGAAACTGGGGACAGGAGCGCCCTTGGTCCAGAGGAGGACACACGAGGAGCAGGTGTGGGCAGGTGGGGGTGTGGTGAGGAGGAGCCTCGGGACCCCTGCGTTCCAGGGAAGCGGTACCAACAGGATATCTGTGAAGAGATGTACAGGAAGCAGCTGGAGGCGCGACCCCAGAGGACCCGGTGATCCTCCCGGGGAGCTCAGCCACTCACACAGCGCTGCATGCTTACCGCACTCTAAACCAGCAGCCCTGCACCCAGCTGGGGGCGTGTTAGTGAGACTGAAACATTCATCTGAGTGTTGCAGGGAAGGTGTCCGCAGATGTGGCGACAGTCCATGACCAGCTGATCTCCGTGAGGGAGATGGCTCTGGACCACCTGTGTGGCCTGAGCGGTCAGTGGGAAGGCCCAGAGCGGAGCCGAGGCTGCCCGGGAGAGAAATCCCGCCTGGGGACAGGGCTCCCGCCCGGCTGAGAGGTCCAGCTGCCCTTCCGGGGGCTGCCCGGTCAGCTCCACCCTCACTAAGCCAGTCTCTGGGTGTACATTTTTTCATATCCACCTCTCACTTCTTTTTTTTAAAATTTTTATTGATTTCAGAGAGGAAGGGAGAAGGAGAGAGAGATAGAAACATCA
>NW_006289713.1:5425678-5476425 GCF_000327345.1 Myotis davidii
TGGGCCCAGGTCTCCCGCCCGGCTGAGAGGTCCGGCTGCCCTTCCGGGGGCTGCCCGGTCAGCTCCACCCTCACTAAGCCAGTCCCTGGGTGTACATTTCTGCATATCCACCTCTCACTTCTTTTTTTAAAATTTTTCATTGATTTCAGAGAGGAAGGGAGAGAGGCTGCCCGGGAGAGAAATCCCGCCTGGGGACAGGGCTCCCGCCCGGCTGAGAGGTCCAGCTGCCCTTCCGGGGGCTGCCCGGTCAGCTCCACCCTCACTAAGCCAGTCACCAACTCCCCAATTGGCTGTGAGCCAGACCACGGGCTGCACCTAGAGATTGGGCCTGCCCTCTGCCACCTGGGAGCAGCCCCCCGGGATCAAGCCCACAACCCAACCCGGGCATGTGCCCTGACTGGGAATCGAACTGTGACCTCCTGGTTCATAGGTTGACACTCAACCACGGAGCCACGCCGGCCAGGCTCCACCACCCACTTCTGCTTCTCTGGTTGGACCCTGCCAGGTCCAGCAGGTTATAGAAGGGCCAAAGGCTGCCCGGATACCAAAGGGGAGAGAGGCCAAGAATGGATCACTAGCACTCACTAGAGGCTGCTGGTGACCTCTGAGAGCACACACTTCCCAGGAGCAGGGCTAAAAGCCTCCCGCTGGGCGTGAGGACGGGGCGGGCCGTCCCTGGGACCAGGCTAGGAGTGCAGTCTCCTGGGCCCCACCGGGCCGGGCCCTGCTGTATCAGAACCTGCTCTTTAACAAGGCCCCACGGCTCAGATGCTCATCACAGTCTGAGAAGCCTGGTGCAGGCTTCTGGCAAGACATTCGCTGGGAAGGGAAGGTGAGAGGAAGTTCCTGAGGCTGGGAGCACCCAGAGAGGCACAGACGGGAGGCGGCAGAACCTGGGGCAGTGATAGCGAACCTTCTGAGCTCGGCGTGTCAGCATTTTGAAAAACCCTAACTAAACTCTGGTGCCGTGTCACATATAGAAATTTTTTGATATTTGCAACCATAGTAAAACAAAGACTTATATTTTTGATATTTATTTTATATATTTAAATGCCATTTAACAAAGAAAAATCAACGAAAAAAATGAGTTTGCGTGTCAGAGGTTCACCATCACTGACCTGGGGTTTTCATGTAAGGAAAACACTACTAAATACAGTGTGTGTGTGTGTGTGGGGGGGGGCGGGGGGAGGGGAGAATCACCATCTCCATGCTCATATGAAGAATGGGAAGGGAGGAAATGTGTTCAACAGTTAGAGCACACCTTGGCCCTGGTTTAACTGACTGAAGAAGTAGAGGGGCGGTAAGGGGAGGGGACGACTGGAGGAGGAGAGGAGGTACCAGCAGGGGAGGAGGAGGAGGAGGCTTTCATTATACTAATCAAGGCTCTGCTCTGGAACTTCACAGAGCTGGCTGGGAATCCCGCTGTGTGACCTTGGGAAAGTCACTTCACCTCTCTGAGCCTCAGCTGCTCCGTCTTTTGTAGGATCCTTGTTTGGTGGGTTACTGAGGAACCATACGAGCTAAGAAGTATAAAGTACCGGAGTGTGCTCCGCATATGCTCTCACTGGATTTATCTTTATTTGTAAAGGGGAGGGGGAGGAATTACACACGCACCCTGAAATCAAAGCTTTGACGCGGCAGCCCCATCTCGTGGCCGATGAGGACAAGGCCCTAGAACAGTGGTTCTCAACCTTGGCTGCACATTAGCATCACCTGGGAATCTTTTTACAATCCTGATTTCTGGGCCTCATCCTCCAGAAATTCTGTTTCTTTGTTATTAATGTTGTGGCCCCATCCCATAACAAAGAAACAGAATTTCCAGAGGATGAGGCCCAGAAATCAGGATTTTAAAAAGATTCCCAGGTGATGCTAATGTGCAGCCAAGGTTGAGAACCACTGCCCTAGAAGATAGCACACAGAAGCAGTGTGTTTTTCCATCTCTAGGTACTTGCCCTACTGGCCCAAAGTGACCGAGAGTCTGGGTCCCCACCCTATGCCCAAGGCTGCCCCTGGGGCCGCTTGCCCAGGAGAGGGGCCCCGGGGTCCTTGTCAGACTCCCAGAGCCTGGAGCAGAGCAGCTAAGAGATGCTCAGGTGCAGCCAAACTGGTTCTGCACCTTGAGGCTTCATGTCCAGGCAGAAGGCACCCTGCGGGCATAGAATCGCCATAAAGGTGACTCAGGTGTACATCAGCTCTTTCATCCAGAGGTCCCAGGGCCTGGCATACACGCTCATTAAGTGTCTCAGGCGTCTACCTGAGGAGGAAGAGGCCCACACCCACACTTCCTGCGCCCAGCCTGACACCCGCAAGCAAGCTGCAAAGATCAGAAGCATTTCCTGGTTTTCCACACAAGAAGGCTGAGCCCAAAAAGGTTCGGTGTCTTACCCAGGGTCACCCAGCAGGGTCTGAACTTGGTCTCTAACTCACAATCTGATTGGCTGGATTAACTCTTGCCCCATAGCCAGGCTGGGAAACTGAGCCGTGAACAGCTTCTTTGTGCCTCAGGCTCTTGATGCAGCCAGAAAGGAATGATTCCTACCACTCATTGCAACTCCTAGGACCAGTCTAAGCATGAGCCCAGGCCTCCCTCCGGAGCTTGGAAAAGACCCATGCAAAGCACCTGCTTCTGGGTCCAGGCATCAGTTTCCTGTCGCTGCTGTAACTTAGTGCCTTCGAATACCAACTCATCCTCTTCTGGTTCTGGAGGACAGAAGTCTGACACGGGGCTCACTCAGCGGGCTACAATCAAGGTGTGGGCAGGCAGGTTCCTTCTGGGGCTCTGGGGGAAAATCCATTTCCTTATCTTTTCCAGCTTCCAAAGGTGCCTGCATTCCCTGGCTCATGGCCCCTTCCTCAAATCCCTCCAGCCTTACTTCTGTCATCCCATGCCCTACCTCCTTTTCCGTAGCATCCCCCTCTACCTCCCTCATACAAGAACCCTGTGATGACATTGGTCCCACCCTGAGAATCCAGGATCATCCCCCACCTCCAGGTCCTTAATCACATCTGCAAAGCTGCTTTTGCCACGTAAGGTCGCACAGGCACAGGTTCTGTGGGTCAGAACAGGGACCTCTCGGGGACCGGTATCCAGCCTGGCACAGCAGGCATTTCACAAACATGGCTTTGTTCCTGGTCTTTCCTACTCCTCCCTGTCATAGGACGAACACGTGAACGCCGATGAGCCCACCAGAGACAGGGAACACTGGCAGGTGCAGGCGGAATCCAAGAAGTAACAGCTAAGGGGCCAGTCAGAGGTCCAGGCTCAGGGTTCCGGGTAAGCTCATTGGAGAAAGGGGTCCTGCACCTGCCTCCCGTGCTCCTGGGGTGGGGGTGTCTGTCCGCTCTGCCCGTGAGGAATGCTCCGCCCAGGTTCTCCCTGCACCCCTCCTTCTTCCCCCCAGCCCTCCCTCCCAGCCAGCCCCGAGTTACTGTTTTAATGAATTCCTTGCCCTCTAATTAGCAGGTGCGGCTTTGAAAGGAAGCGCCTGGTGTTTACCTTGAACGGAGCCTTTAATAACCAAACCCAAGGAATGGCGGGCTGGCTCCCTCCTAATCCCCATCTGAGCGGCAGTGCTTAATGAGCCTTGGCACCAGCGAACCTTCTCCTGCCCTCTCCCAGGCGCCCCGCAGCGCCCCGGGGCCTCGTTACTCAGCGGCTTCAGGCCTGCAGGAGACGCCCCCGCAGCCCAGCAGAGACGGGGGGAGGACAGCTCGCGCCGCATTGGGTGGCATCCCCGAGTCAGCAGGGCACTCTGGCTAACACTTACCAGCACCCAGCGGGAGCCCAGGCTATTCTGAGGTTTCACCTGTCCATGGGGCCGACACCCTCACGCCAAGTTTTCTGTCATCCCCATGTCACCCCCAGAGGGAGCTCAGGGGAGCTGAGCCCTGTATATACAGGGACTTGGGCGCTTTGCAGGTACCTCCTGGATTAATTTCACACAACAACCCCAATAGTCAGACAGTGTTAATCCCCATTTTACAGATGAGAAAACTGAGGTACACAAAAGAAGAAGACTGCTGGCCAGTAAAAGGTGGTACTGGGACTCCAACTAGGGTCGGTCTAAGACTGCAGCTCTTTCTGCAAAACCCGGGGGGAGGAGTGGGGCAGAGAGCAGAGTTCAAATGTTAAGTTGTGAAACCTGCCCCTCTGGTCCCACTGGGGTTGAGGCAATGGCCTCACCCTAGCCCACCACTGAATGCCGCCCTCACTGGAGGGGTCCAATCTTGGAGGGCCAGCAGCCATCCTCCTGCAAGTTTGAGGTGGGGTGGGGGCGGGCTGCAGATTGTGGCAAGATGTCTGGATGTCTCCTCCGTCCCTATTCATACAATGAGCTGCGGAGGCCGGGGGTACAGCTGGGGCCCCAGAAGGAACGGCCAGCTGCAGGGCCGGGTGGCAGGCCGCCTCCTAAATCACAGGAGAGCAGAGCCCACAAGAACCCAAGGGGCGGGGAGCTGGAGACAGACGCAGGGACCCAGGCCCATCCTCTCTCTCCAATCCCCTCCCCAATGTATACTCTGCAGGGCCCAGGAAGGGGGCTGTACTCTGAGAAGGAATATGAGGTTTTTTGTTTGTTTTCTTTTAAAATAAATGGATCGGCCTCTGGGTTGCTGGAGGAAGGCAGAGGCGCCTCCCACCCCATTTTGTGCGGTCGTTACCTCCCCCTCTCGCCTGTGAATAGCCCTCGGGTCTGCCAGGGAGCTTGCAAGGCGCTGGAGTGTTTAGGCGGGAGAGAAAGGCCTCCGCTACTTCCTTTGTCGGCAAAGCCCCCGCTGGGCCTTTATCTGGCTCAGGCGCTCTTCCTGCAGCCAGAGACCATGCAGAAGGGACGCAGAAGCCAGGCCCATGTCCTCCTGGGACTCAGGGCCCACGAGGTGGGGGTGGGGGTCGGGGAGGGGGGCAGGGACCTGCCAAGCCCAGCCACCCCAAGGGCTCTGCTATCCTGTGTCCCTTGGTCTGGCATGGGTCAGGCAAGGGCAGAAGCTGAGCACTTATTGCGTGCAGCCCCGTGAGGTCCACATGAGAGAGGGGGGAAGCTCAAGTTCTGACTGGCCTTCTGGGACATGGTCCAGGGGCCGGCTGGATGAGGAGTGGCCAGGGATCTGTGCCAGGCATTTGGGGGACACGGGGCACAATCATAAAAGATGACTCAGCCCCTCCTCTCCAGGAATTTGCTATTAAGCAGGAAAGATAGTATCCTTCTGCATCACCTGATGTGCTGCAGAGAATCTGTGACCTTGAGAATTCACTTTCCTCTCAGGACCTCAATTTTCCCCATCTTTAAAATGGGTGTTGTTGTTTTTTCTGCCTTAACCGGTTTGGCTCAGTGGATAGAGTGTTGGCCTGTGGACTGAAAGGTCCCAGGTTCGATTCCAGTCAAGAGCATGTACCTTGGTTGCGGGCACATCCCCAGTAGGAAGTGTGCAGGAGGCAGCTGATTGGTTTCTCTCTCATCGATGTTTCTAACTATCCCTCTCCCTTCCTCTCTGTAATAAATCCATAAAGTATATTAAAATGGGGTTTTGGAGGGAGCGGGGAACCTGTAGGAACCCACCCAGCACTGACCCTTTATGTTGTAAGAATAGATTCTATCTTCCAAAATGGCCACAGTGGTATTTCCCACCCCACACACTCTTCCAGAATCTTCCCATCTGCTGCCTTCCCTTGAACATGGGAGTGTGGGGCGGGAGGCCTTTGTGACAGCCTCCCCGATGTAGTACGGCGGAAGGGGCGGATGCTAGGTGACTAAGGAGGCTTGGCCATAAAGGCGACATACTTCTGCCTGGTCCTTTCTCCTGGGACATTCGGTTTTGGGGCCATGCAGTGTGTGGTGACAGAGCGCAGGCTATGCGGGGAGCCTAAACGACGGAGCGCCTGGCGGACAGCCTGCCCCAACCTGCCAACCAGGTGAGTGTGTCCTCTCGGAGGTGGGCCCTCAGCTCTACTTGACTGTGGAGCACAGAGGAGCCCTCCCTGCCCAGCCTCGCCCAAAGTGTAGATTTGCGAGCAAAAGCAATGCTGGCTGCTGTGTCCTGCTCGCTGCTGAGTTGTCACACGGCACCAGTGCACACCAGGTGCCCACAAACCCTTGCTAATGATCGGCTGACAAACATGAACTGAAATTCACAAAGTAAGTGCTTCCTAAGTGCCAGGCACTGTTCTAACCATTGAACTCATTTTTGTCCTAACAATGTTCACTCTCATTTCCCGGGTGAGAAAACTGGGGCACAGAGAGGTTAAATAACTAGCGTGAGGTCACATAGCCGGCAAGTGGTGGAGCTGGGATTCAAACTCTGCCAGTGGCTCCAGAGTCCTCCTCACCTTGAAGCTTTTGGCTTTACCGCCTCTTCCCTTGTGATGCTCCCAAGGCCTGAAAAAGCCAGGAGGGCCCTCACTCACTCCAGAAAACTGTATTCTTTCCAACGAAAAGATGTCAAGTGCAAATTTTCAGGCCATTGCTCTGTCCCCATGTGAATATATTTTTTAAACCCATTACAAAGTATCCTGTATCGGCCCTGGCTAGAGCTCCTCAGTGGTCAGAGCTTCAACCCAGGCACATAGGGCCATGGGCTGGATTCCTCGTCAAGGGAATGCACCTGGGCGGCAGGTTCTGTCTGTGGTCCCATTTGGGCAAGTGCGGGAGGCAACCAATGGATGTGTCTCCCTCACATCAATGTTTCTTGCTCCCTCCCCCCTTTCCACCCTATCTAAAAGCAATGGAAAAATATCCTTGGGTGAGGATTCACAATAAATAAATACATACCTACATACATAAAATATATCCTTTATCAGATCACAGGACCCAGTTTTTGGTTTGAAAACCATGCTCATGATAGAGCGAGAACATGGAGGAACAATAATGAGCCCCGAGGTCAGAGCAGGGTGGGACAGAGAGACAGAAAGCACGCAGTCCAGGCCCCAAGCGGTGCCCTCACCACTGAGGCTGTTTGAAAACCCGAGATATAATTTACACATCATAAAACGCACCACTTTAAAGTGGATAACTTGACGGCCTCTTGGGAATCTGACTTGCACAAGCTCTGGCCCGCCAGTGCCCGCCCCCACCCCCACCTCTAACCTTTCACTCTTGGGGCAGCTGAAGTACATAGGGAACCCAATCCCGACATCCCACGGTCTCCAGCAACCATCAGAAGGTTCCAGAAATGCCACGCTTTTGGCATGAAATACCGTCTCCTACTCAGTTTGTGTTCTGGCACGGAAGTGCCTGTCAGACCACGTGGCCTCGTGTTTGGTTCGGAGACTGTGGTCCTTGGTGACCCAGGCCTACCTGACGCCGGCTCCCGGCCGCTCTCCGAGGCTCCGTCCGCCCCGGGCCACCTCTGCTCACAGCAACAGACAGTGGAGCCCTGTCCTGTTTTCTCTCTCAGCAGCTCTTCTGGGAGGCCGGAGACGCCGCAGGAACCAGCGTGAGCCTTCCCCTCGGAGCAACCAGGGGCTTGTCGCCGCAGGCCCCTCACCAGCGGTGACCCCAGAGTTATCTGGACCTTGGTTTCCTCAAATGTGAAACGGAGACACGGCCCTCCCCATGCAGAGCCAGCCAGGAGCTGGGAGCGATGTCCCGAGGGCACCACGTCTCGGGGCCTGGACCCGGCAGACCCCCGGGAATGCTAGCTGTTGGCACGACCGCAATATAAACAGCCCGCTGGTCACCGCATGTGGCAAGTTCAGGTCTGATTAGGTTTATGTATTTATTTTTCTTTGCAGCAGAGTTTGGAAGTGCAAACAGTGGCCGCCGGTTACAATGTTGCCAGAAGGCTCAGGGAGCTCTCAGCCACTCTGGGTGGGCGGTCTGCCTGTCCCCGCACCCCGTGGCTTGGAGGTGCTGACCCATCCAGTGCTATCGGACCCGGACTGGCCGCCAGGGATGGCAGAGGACGCTCTACTTCCTGGAATGTGTGCCATGTGACACTGAGTTGGCCTCTGGCAGACGGGCGATGTTGAACTTGGAAGCTGACACTGTGCTGGGGAGGCGGGGAGGGCCCACCCAATCTGCCCTTCTGACCTGTCCTTGCTGGGTGCAGAGCCCCGGGCGCCTTCCCACGCAAGCCGAGGGCCAGCCCCGAGCAACGGTCACCCCAGGCTGCCCAGGGAGGGAGGAGCTGCGGTCAGGCTTGGTGTGGGACGCCGCCCTGGTGCCAGGGAGCCGGATTCTGTGTCTGGCTCTACCCAACTGGTTCAGGGACCTTGGGTGTGTCCCTGGCCCCGCCCAGAGCCGCACTGTCCTCATCTGTAAAACAGGGCTGTTATTCCAGATTGGAGATTCCATTGGCAGTAGAATTCAAATAAGCAATAGATAAAAGCGGAAGAGCTCCGCAGTCAGGGGCGGGGAGTGTGGAGCCGAACCCTTTGCTTCACGTCCCCTCTCCTCCCTGTGCTGTGGCCCCGAGGCTCCCCTGCTGAATAAATCATGATGTTAAGGACACCATGGTATTCTGTAAAGCTTGAACACTTGAGTTACATGAGCATGCATTTAGGCTACAAATTGATTGAGCACCTACTATGTGCTAGAAACTGTTCTAAGAGCTGGAATACAGCTGTGAACAAGACAAACAAGGCCTCTAGGCTTCCAGACTCCTAAAGGCAGTAAGATCTCTACAACAGATGAGGCGACATATGATATAATATGAAACATGCGACATGCAGGGGTAAGGAGCATGCAGCAGGAGGGAAACGAAAGACGTCCTCATGGAACTGAGAGTGATGGGCCATTGGAGGGGATGCCTGAGGAATGTGAGGACGGAGCTCTGAGTGCCTTCCAGGCGGGGGAACCAGCAGGTGCAAAGGCTCTGAGGTGCTTCGGAGGAGTGGCTAGAGGGTGTGTGTGTGTGTGTGTGTGTGTGTGTGTGTGTGTGTGTGTGTGTGGCTGAGGCCACCAAGGAGAGTGGGAAGAAAGGAGGCAGGAGAGAGAACCAAGAGTCAAATCACACTTTGACAGGCTAAGTGTATTGGGTTGAATAGTGTCTCCTCCCTCCCCCCAAATTCCTATCTCCCCTGGAACCTCAAGATGTCCCCTTATTTGGAAACAGGGTCTTTGCTGAGGTCATATGTTAACATGAAGTCACGCTGGACTGGGGTGGGCCTTAAGTCCTATGACAGCGTATTTACATGAAGAGGAGAGGACACAGAGACACAGAGGGGAGGCCAGGTGAAGACACAGGCAGAGGCTGGAGCGATGTGGCCACAGCCAAGGAACAGGAGCTGGAAGAGGAAGGAAGGCCCTCCCCTGGAAGGCCAGGGGAAGTACAGTCCTGCTGGCACCTCGGTTGGCCCTCTGGCCTCCAGGACTGTGAGCGGGGAGGTGGCTGTTGTGTAAGCCCCCCGGTTGGTGGTCATTTGTGACGGCAGCCCCAGGACACGCTGTCATCCGGGAGGACTTTGGCTTTGTCAGGGTGAGACAGGGGTCCTTTGAGCGTGGGCGTGGCAAGGTCTGACTGGCATTTTAAAGAGTCGTGTTGTGTCACAGTGCCCACCACACCAGGCTCCTAGCCTCAGAGGAAGCTAAAGGGCACAGCATTCTGGGGGAGAAACAGAAAAACCACTCAGGGCCTGTGGCCACCTAAGAGCCCTCGGGTGGGTGACACATGTCTGCTAAGCCACCCGCGTCTCAAGAGTTCGCTCCCTCTGTGGGAAGGTGACCAGGATCCTGCCCAGGTGGGGCCACGGTCTTCCACCCTGCTCTCCACAGGGCCCCTCCGGAGGCCCGGCCCCAGGAGCAGAAGCAAATGGGTTCCCTGGCCCCGGCTGGTTCCCCCGGTTGCCTTATTTAAAGTTTCCCAGACAGAATTTCTCCTCTGGAGATGTGGACCTGTCATTATCCATCTGAGAACCTGTAATTTTTTTTAAAGGAACATAGCCCCGCAGGAGACGTGAGTCAACCAGATAGCGTCAGCTACACTTTGAATGGGGACAGGGACGGAGGGAAGGTCAGCCAGTGACTCAACAGCACTTATTAAGTGCCTCATGTTTGCCACCTGGCAGACTAAATGTACCCAATTTGTGAAAAGCCCTTCAAGGAAGGTGAAAAAAGCGTGCGATCCAAAGCCCACCTCAAACAAGTGGGCTCAGGGCAGAATGTGCAAATGCCCTCGGACAGGACTCTAGGGGTCAGGGAAGTGTAGAGGAAATGGAGTGAAATAACATCGGTCTGGTACTCAAGGCCCCTGTGGACTTTTGTGTTCTGGGTATCGCCTCAGCTTGCTCACCTGTGAAATGGTCGCGATGAATGTTCTGAGACCTCGCAAGGTAACTGCCAAGCTCAGCTGGGTTGTAGCTGGGGAGCCCATCCCATAGTGACCTCATTGGCCCAAAGTGCAACGCCCACCCCCCCCCCCCCCTCACCCCATGCTCTTTCTCTGACAATAAAGGATGAGGCCATCTGAGTGCCCGGGCCCCCCTGGGCCCTGCTGGCTGCATAAGAACACTGCCCGACTCACAAGTCACTCACCAGCCACGGTGCTTAGGGACACTGTGAGGTTGCTGGCCCATTTCAGAGGTGAGAACATTAAGGCCCACGGCAAATATCACAGCTGAGCCAATCGCTGAGTAGCCAAGAGCTGACAAGAACTGACAGTCTCCCCCCCCCCGCCCCCGGTTAGGTTAGGTTAACTGGCACCAGCTCTGGGTGGTTATGGGGGAGGGAGGAGCTGAGAAGCCACATCCTCATTGGTGGTTTGCTACAGAGCCTGCCTGGCAGCTTGCCGTGGTTGTGCCGACACCACCGCCAATACTGACCCTGATGACAGCCTCCACTCCGTGTGTGTGCCGGCCACGGCTGACTGCTTCCGCACCACGCACGCGATCCCCACCGGAGACTGCGCTGTCATCCCATTCTATGGATGGGAAAACTCAGGCACAGGGCGGCTCAATGATTTGGCTTCCAGGGGCAGCAAACCCCAAAGAGAGATGCCCCTATCTAAGATGCCCCTTCCTCTTTCTTGCAAAGGACCAGCTCTCCCAAGGGAACACATGGCACCTGTACTTGCTGGGTGCAGAGCTCTGGGCACCTTCCCATGCAAGCTGAGCAACGGTCACCCCAGGCTGCCCAGGGAGGTCCCTGCCCCACCACCAGGGAAGGCCTCTGTGCAGCCCCTCACCTGCCCTGCCCAAACCTTGCCCTGTCCCACTGCCAACCTGTGCAACTGCTGCTCTCCCCGTCTGCCATGCCAACCCCCCTCATTCTCAGCTTTCTAGAACCTTCCTAGTTCTTTTGAGGCTTGGCCCCAGTCCTATCTTACTCAGGAATTCCAGTCCTAGGGTATTCAAATACGTCATAACTGGGAAGACAGGGCTTTTGTCCTAGTTTGGCATCCGCCCCCTCCCGTCCCCCAAGCAGACCCTAAGATAAGGACTGGAGTGGAGGTCACTGATATGGGAGGGACCAGGTACAGGGGTGGGAGGTGAGATAGGAAGCAAGGGAGCTGCTCACCACACTATACTGTGGGCGACTGTGGCTCAGTCTCACTGCTGAGGGGGAGGGGATAGGTCAGGCCATGACCTGAGTGGGAGGAGGGAGGAGGGTTTACCCTGCACCTTCTGTTGGCTGCTGCCTGAGGCCTGCTCCTGGGACACTGGTTCCCAGCACAGTTGGTCAGAGAAGGCAGAGAGAGCCCCCAGGGTGGGCAGCTTCAGGTGGGAAGTGTGGGTGAGCCCCAGAAACCTGAGAGCCCAGGGGCGACAGTGGGGTGTCCCCCACCTACCGGGACTGTCCAAACAGAATAGAGGCCTGCGGTGAGCCGTGCCAGCCCTGGCTTCACAGGTGGTCCCACCAGACAAAGGCCCAGTCCTGTTCCCATGCTATCCTCGGAGCACAATACCTGAGCAGCACACAGTAGGTGCTCAGTAAACGCTCATGGGTGAGTAAGCATCGCAGGTGGCAGCAGGGACCTTGCCCCAGGGTTAGAGAATAAAGGTAGCCTCTGCCTTAGGCCCCAGCACAGACTGAAAGCCCCCGGTGGGCCGGGGCCCTCTGTGTGCCCTGCAGGGCCTGCCCTGCACCCTGTGAACGCAGGACCCCCCCCCCGACATAAGCACCAGGACGCCACGTGTGGGGCTCCTGCTGTGATTACCGTTGACTCCAGTGGCAGCTCATTCAGTATTTAGACTGTGAAGCCTGCACACACCTCACTGGGCTGCAGCCAAGCGGACTGGGTTACCTGAGCACGACAGGCGTTCACACCTGCCCAGGGTCAGCTCCGCATACCCCACATTCCTGATGAGAGAACAGATCATCCTGCCAAGAGGATGCCGCCTCCCACCTCCCAAGCCACACAGGGAAACAAGCCACGGCGCCATCATGGCTGGTGACACCTGCAAAGCCCCTGGGGGTCGGGGCGGAGAATGACACATGAGGGGTTCCCGGCCTTCTCAATCTGCTGCAAAGACCACTGGTTATTTCCGTGGCCCGGCTGCTGGGAGCTGCTTGCTGTCTTTGCAGGTGCTTGGTCTGTGGAAAGGCCCTGGGCACTGACCTACCACTGCCCCCTACTGGCCGATGGTCATACGCACATCCCTTCCCCTCTGAGCAGCCCTTGTGCTTTTTGGGGGCTCATTCCCCTGGAAGAGAGAAAGGAGGTGTGGGTCCCAGACCCGCTCGTTCAAAACAGTGGCCAAGGGCTATATGTGGCTGTGGAGACCTCAAAATCCACCCTGTGTTCATTGAGACGTGTAAGTGACACACTAGGTTTTAAAGACTTGCTAGGGAAAAATAATATCTCACTAATAATGTAATATATTGATTATATAATGAAATGACAATATTTTGGATATGTTGGGTTAAAAAATATATTAAAATTAATTTTACGTGTTTTTTACTCTTTTCCAGTTTTATTGAGATATAGCTGACATAAAACACTGTATTAGCTTAAAGTATCCTATATAATAAAGAGGTAATATGCAAATGAACCCTCACACCCTCACAAAGATGGCTGCCTACGACCAGGCCAGCAAGGGGGTTAGTGAGGGACGACCAAATGACTGAACAGCAGGCTGTGTGGGGCAACCAGGCCAGCAGGGGGGCCATGAGGGGCGACCAGGACGGCAGTCAGACACCCCCCGAGGGATCCTGGATTGGAGAGGGTGCAGGCTGAGCTGAGGGACCTCCCCCTCGCCCCCCCCCCACCCCCCGCACAAATTTCAGGCATCAGGTCTCTAGTATAACATAATAATTTGACATATGTATATGTTGTAAAACGATTACCACTCTAAGTTTAGTTTAACATCCATCCCCTCACATGGTTACAAATGTTTTTTTCTTGCATTGAGACTTCTTTACTTTTTCTCAATGTGGCTACTAGGACGTATAGATGGCTCACATGACTGGCCGTGCATGTTCCCTGTACAGCGGCCAGCTCCAGAAGCTGCCTGGCTGCTGTGGAGTTTCCAGTAAGTCACACGGCCTTTTGGAAACCAGCAGACCGATCAGGTGGCCTTGCCATCCATCTGCCCACCCAGGACACTCTGTGGCCCTGAGCACGGGCTCGGGAGCAGCCACAGTGAAGCCCACAAGCCCGCAGCATGCGGCCACTGCTCTCAGTGCGGCCAGCACTGTTTTAGTACAAGCACTGAAGTGTCATGTGATATTTCAGTTCCAGCCGGTGCAGTCTGTGCTCAGTGACTGTCAAGTAAATGAGGGAAACCAGTGAAACCAGTATCTCCTCCAGGAAGACAGCTGCTGACCTAAGACCCCTCCCCCACTGCATGCTCCCTGGCCCTCAGGCTGGGCTCACTCTTCAAGTTAGCCTGACTGCCTGCAAACAGCCTCCAATCCCCAGGCACACGCAGGAGAGGTCTTGGCAGAACTGCGGCTGCGCGACGCCCAGTCAGCAGGGTCTGACTGCTGCTGTGGGCCCCGCACTCCTGCTCTGGGTCTGGGTTTAAAGACGGGCCTGGCTATTTGACCCTCAGGGCTGACCGGTGATAAGTGTGGCCGCGAGCCTCCCTTCCCCTTGCTGTTAACCCACCGCTCTGTCTCCTTCTCAGTTGTCAAAGGCAAGCTCCGCAGAGGTGCCCTTGGAAGTTCTTGGAGGAAGATGCTAAAGACAGACAGAGTGGGCAGAGCTGGGTGCCCATGAGCTGGCCTCTGCCCTGTCTCGGGCACGCATGGCAGGGTGTTTGAGCTGGCCCTCTGCTCTGTCTCGGGCATGCACGGCAGGGTGTTTGAGCTGGCCCTCATTTGAAACACTGTGACCAGTTGTCCCTCCAAACCCAAATGTCCTGGGTGTTCCGCTAGGTCAGCAAATGGCAAAGCAGAGACTGTGCCAGTTTGCATCTTGATCGAGATACAAAGGCCCCGCATTCTCAGCTGGGAAGCAGAAGCCCTGAACTGCGCTGCCTCTCCTCCCAGATGCCCCGGGAGATACGAGAGACACAGAGACCACACTGGTGCCTGCCCTCGGGGCATCTTGTTTGGGGAGATAAGACTCCAGAAACAGCAGGATGAAAATGTACGCTGGGGACAGCTACTCAGTGCTGTGCGGTTTCTTAAAGAGAGAGGGCCCTGGGCTGGTGGGGCTACGGAGAGCAGCCGGAGGAGGCAGGGGAGGACTATGGAACCGTGTGTGTGTGTGTGTGTGTGTGTGCGCGCGCGCGCGCGTGTGGTTGCACTTGTGCGTGCGTGTGTGTGTGTGTGTGTGTGTGTGTGTGCGCGCGCGCGTGTGGTTGCACTTGTGCAGGGGACAGTGCGGGGAGCCAGCCTGGCTGCCTCCAAGGTCTGCAATCTCCCCGGCCGCACTGAGCTCGCCGCCCTCCATCTGGCCCCAGCTGTCCTGTGCCCGGTGCTGGCCAGGGCACAGCACGCCATGTGCCTTTCACCTCCACTTCCCACCCATGAGTGTGAGGTTAAAACTGAACACGCAGAGCAGGGCAGAGAACTTCCCAAAGGGCTCCTGGGAGGAGGCAGCATCCATGCCCCCTGTTTTGGTGAGATGAGTGCAATGAGCCTCTGGGTCGGGGCTGTGTTTGTGGCAGAATTAACTTCCTTGTCTCCTCCTCCCTTCAGCTCCACGTTGCACTGCCAGGGAGGAGGGCGGCTGCAGAAGAGGGGCCCCCTCTCGGAGCTAGGCTGTACTTCTCCCCTCCCCCCCACAGCTGGGATCTGCTCATATCTCTTGGCCTCCTAACCCCCCGAATGAGCAGGTGTGGGGTCCAGGGTAGACTCTGTCAGCTCAGCCCTGGCTGGAGGGTGGCAGAGACCAGGCCTTGGCCATGAGAGCAGCCCAGCATCTCCCACACCCATTCACCCGGCTGTCCAGCCACCTAGGCCTTGGGGCCTACCGCCTCCAGCCCTCAGTGCCTGCCGGAGCTGGCCCCAAGTCCTGCTTCAGGCCGAGGCCTCGCTCCCCTGGCCTGATGCCCCTCCAGCTGTCCTGGGGTGACCGGCAGGGCAGGAAACCCTCTCACAGCAGAGGGCAGGGGCAGGAAGGAGAACTGGGGGCCGGGGGGGATTATTCTGCTTGGCTTCCTCAGGGCTGACATAAAAGGGGCCGTTGTCCACATGAGCGAGAAGGCCAAGATGGCCTGGCCCTGGCCCAACCAGGCAGGCCAGCCCAGGACATCCACCAGGGTGGTCTTTAGGCGGGGCAGTCCCCCCAACATGGAACCACACGGGACAAGGGCTGAGCAGGCTGTCTCTGGGCCTTGAAGAGGAGATACGTGGCAGTGGGCAGCCTGCCTGAAAAGGAGGGTGGTGAGAAGCCCTGCTAGAAAAACATCGGGGATTAACAGCCCTTGTGTCCTGCTGCAGTTGGGGCCACTCCCTGGGGTGACAGGCACAGCCAGAAAGGCACGGAGTGGGGACTGGAACCCAGAGGCCACCTGGCTGCACAGACTCCCAGCTGTGGTTTCAGGGACAAGCCACTGCCAGGCCCATCCCTCTGAGAGTGTGCCCAGCAGCCCACGGGCCTCCCTCCCATCGGATGGCAGGAGATCTACTCCCCCACACGTGGCCGGGCTGTAGGGGCCGGTCACACACCGAGTATCAGTCCTGAGGCCTCTGTGAGCATCAGTGGCCTGGCCCGGTGCCCCTTCATCTCCTGCTCAGTGGCCCAGCACCTTGAGAACCGCTCCAGCCCAGCCAGGCCTGGGCCACAACAGGAGAGGGGCCTCAGCTGTCCCTTCTCTGAGGCCAGCTTCAATCTGGATGGACAAGACCTTCCCCTCCTCCTCCTGCTTGCCCTGGGGTGCCCCTCCCCAGCCCCAATGCCTGTCCTCCTGGTACCTGTGACTGTGACCTGATTTGGAAATAAGGTCTTTGTAGATGGAACCAAGTTAAGATGAAGTCAGACTGGATTAGGGTGGGCCTTGAATCCAATGACAGATGTCCTTATAAAGGAAAGGCAGAGGGAGATTTGGGGGCACAGAGAGTCACAGGAGAGAGGCCATGTGATGATGGAGGCAGAGATCGGGGGGATGTGGCCACAGCCAAGGAACACCTGGGGCCCCCAGAAGCCCTGGTGGGAGCCCACTGCCTGGCAGGGGGCACCTCCACTTGTGCCAGCATCTGTGGGGGTTTGGTCTCAGCCATCTGCTGCAGGGGAGAGCCCGAGAAACAGGGCGTCTGTTGGGCCTTGGAATTTGGGGCTGGCTCCTCCCCTCCCCACAGTGCTCCCACTGTCAGGCGGCCGGTAGCCCAGCTGAGCCGTCCTGACAGAGCCACCGCCATTTCTGAGGTTTGTGGAGACAGGCAGGCCAGGCTGTATTTACCTCCTGCCTGGGAGGGTCGGAAGTGCAAGGCACCGAAGGAAACGCACCCCAAACCCCTGAGCAGGCTGCGACTCAGGGCTCTGGCTGCGCACAGTGTGGGGGGCACTCCCAGTGCGGGGCACAGCCCACCTGGCCCCATGACCTGGAGCCCTGTTGGGGTGCTAAGCAGCGTGGGTGGGCTGGGAGACAGCAGCTGGCAGGCAGGACCGGGATAGGAGCACAATGCCCTTTCCAGATGGGGCTGGAACCCCCTCCCCAGCCTGGCGTGCTCCATCTCACCCTCCTAAGCCTTGGCAGTCCCCCTTCCCCCTCCTCCCCCGCCACCAGAAGCCTGGGCCTGGCATGGCTGACAAATGATGCCCAGGTGCCTGGGAGCGGGGAGAGTAATGGGATGTGTGAGGGTGCCGATGAGAGGGTCTGAGGTGGGAGGAAGTGATGAGGGAAGAAGGGAGAAGGGGAAGGGGAGAGAGAGGAGAGGAAGGGGAAAGAGGAAGGAAAGCTGGTCCCAGGCATGAAACAAAGGATGGGTGAAGATAATGTTAAGGAGAGTGATGGTTTCATCAAAGTAGCTAGTATTTCTTGAGCACTGCCAGCAGGTTTACACATAATGCATTTACCTTCATAGCCATCCAAGGGGGTAGCCATGGCTCTTATTCCCATTTTCCTGATCAGCAAGCTGAGGCCCACAGCAATTACAGGTCTAAAACCGAGAGTGCCATTCGGGCCCAATGGCCCCCACTTCCTGCACCCCTCCCCCAGTCCTCTCCCATCACTGCCAGCACAGCTTTGTTTGGGCCACCCTGCAGGAGGCAGCTGCTGGGGAAGTTGGCAGGAGGTGCAGGCCAAGGCCGCCCCCCCGCCCCCCAGTCCAGCCCAGCCGAGCACCCGATGGCGGGTCAGGGGTGAGGTGGCGCTAAGTGGCTTATGCCTCCGTGCAGAGGCCAACTGACAGACGGCGGGATTAACAAAGACGCGCTCTGTTCCCGGGCAGGTCATGTGGAAAGCACAGCCACGACCCCTGTCACTTCTCCTTTTTTCTTTTTTAGTAAGAAGAGATGTTTGTTCCTGAGCCCAGGCAGAGGAGGGGGTGCCCGCCTCTTCACCAGCTGTAACCACATCAGCTGCTGCGGGCACAATGGACGCTTCTCGGCCACGTCCACCCCTCACCCCCAAGCCCCAACCCTCGGCCGCCAGCCGGCCAGGCGAACAGGACTCAGCCTGCTGCCCAGCTTTGCAGCAGAGCGACGCTCCTCAGTGCCAGCTCGCAGAGCAGCCGCTGAAAATGGATCATTAGCCCCGAACGGAGCCTGCAGAGAAGGGGGCAGCGGGAGGGCAGGCCCTGGCAGCTTCGGACGCTGCTCCTTGCCTGCTCCCTGGAGGGCCACAGAGGGTAGACTGCCGCCTGCCCAGCCCCGCAATCACATGCCATGCTGATGCTCTTTCAGATATTCCAAGTCAAATAAAATAGATGCTAAAAATGAATCTCACCCGTGTTTCGCGTTAGAAGTGTGGCTACTCGACAATGTGACATTACACAGGTGGCCGTTGTTCTGTGTAGGCTGGGCAGTGCGAGCCTGGTGCCGCATTAATCAGAGTGGTCCAGACCCACAGCACCAGCATCCCCTGAGCGTGTTAGACATGCAGATTCCCGGGCCCCGCCCAGGCCTGCAGAACTAAATCCTAGCCCCCAGGCCAGCCCTGGAGCCCTGCGACCGCTGTGTTTGTGGCCCATCACCTAACTGAATCGGTTCTCCGGCTCTACCATGTGCCCATGTGGACACTTGGAAACTCCACGCCAGCGGAAAGGCCTCCATCAGAGGCAGCATCGTTCCCAGCTGGGGGCACCTCCTTCCGAGGGTCATGGTACCAGAAAACATGATTTTAGATGCTGAACTTGCCTGGTCTCTCCAAAGGGCTTCTGGTCAGAACCTCGCTGATGTAGACTCAATGGAGGGAAACAATCTGCCTTGCAGAATTCAGGAAATGTGTCACTGAGAGCTTTCCACAGGCAGAGCATCTAACATGTACACATTTCATTTTTGGGGGGTACACACAGCCATGTCAAGCCAGGCTTGCCTCTTGAAGCTCTTTTGGGAGGCCAGTTTTGATAGATGAGAGATAGATAAGAAAGAGCTCCCATGAAGGACCGATTGCAGCAGATATGTTGACAGTTGCTTTTAAAGCTCTTTTCTCAAGTAGTTTAACTGAAGTTTAAAGGAAGTCCCTGTGTTCTTGCTTGTCATCAGCACTGCGCTTTGTGGCTTAAAATGGGTGCTGGTACTGAGGGCGGCATTAGAGGCCTGGGAAGCTGAGGTGCTGTCTGTGTTGACACTTGGTCTAGTGTCGTATGAAAGTGTGTCCTCTCTCCTGGCTGCCCCAAAGGTTCCTCAGGGTCCTCCTGGACCTGGAAGCTGGGCTCAGGGTCCGAGGGATAGTGGGGACAGTCAGTCCTACCCCCACCCCTTGGTTCTCGCCGCTGAGACATCAGTGACAGGCAGTGAGGTCTTCAGAGCCGAGGGTTCCTTTCGACGGCTCCTCTGAATTTAAAGAGGAAGCAGATCCAAATTCGAGTTCAAAAACGAGGAAGCCAAGATGACACTTAATCAGGGTCTCCCCAAAGTTTGGGGTTAAGTCCCTCCCCCATCTTCCCTCCTGCACCCTCGCTCCCTGGAGGCAGCCGTGGAAATTGCAGGCACAGCGCTTGTGGGGAAATAGCCCGTCCTTCCCTGCATGCCAAGAACCCGCTACCTGCTTCAACAGAGCTGAACCCCGCTTTTACAAACTCCAGGTACCTGTAAGCAGTGAAGAAAGGCCATGTCCAGAGAGGGCTGCCCTCGCTGCGGGGGTGACTTCCAGGCCCTTGGAGTGGCCTGCTGCTAGTCGAGGCTTCAGTGCCACTATGGTGGGCATGGTGGCCGCCTTCAGAGGGGCTGGAGGCTAAGGCACCTACGTGGGCGGTCCGCCACGTGTTCGTGACTGAGTCTCAATAAAAACTCTGGATGCTGAGGGCCAGGTGAACGACCCTGGTTGTGACACTCCGTGCGTGTGTCAGTGTGTCACCACTGCTGCCATGAGGAGGTAACGCTGTCCTGACTCCACGGGGAGGGGACACCTGGGAGCTGTGTGTCTGGACCCCTCCCGGACCCACCTGATGTGCCTCTGCCCTAAGCTGTTTTTATTTATTTTTTAATTTATTTTTGGCTGTTTTTATTTTTAAATTTTTTTTATAATCCTCACTGATATGTTTTTATTGATTTGAGAGAGAGAGAGAGAGAGAGAGAGAGAGAGAGAGAGGGAGGAAAGGAGGGAGGAGGAGGAGGAGAGAGAGAGGGAGAGAGGGGGAGAGAGCACATCCATCGGCTGCCTTCCGCACGCCCCCTACTGGGGATCGAGCCCGCAACCCGGGCTTCTGTCCTGACTGGGAATCAAACCGTGACCTCCTGGTTAATAAGTTAATGCTCAACTACTGAGCCACACCAGCTGGGCTAAACATACATTTTTAAAGACAGAATTAAATTATAAGGAGGAGAGAGAGAGGGAGAGAGGGGGAGAGAGGGGAAGAGGGAGAGAGGGGGAGAAAGAGAGAGAGAGAAACATCCATTGGTTGCCTCCTGCACACATCCCGACTGGGGATTGAACCTGCAACCAGGGTACGTGCCCTGAGTGAGAAGTGGCCCTTCAGTGCACCGGATGATGCTCCAAGCTACTGAGCCACACTGGCCAGGGCTGCCCTTGACTGTTTTTGGTCTGGATCCTTTCACCGTCATAAACCACACACATGTCTGTCACAGCTCACAGCTCCTAGCAAAATTATCAGACCGGAGAGTGATCTTAGGGACCCCTCCCCCAGCTCTGCATTGATGGAAGAGGTGAGGGCAGTCTGTGGATGGCTCCGAACCTTGCCGCTGGCTAAACCAGAGAGAGCGAAGAAAAGAAACAGGAGAAAGGCATGGCCATGGGCAAGGAGCTGCCAGATCTGATGGAGGTTCCTGCCTCCCACTGTGCACCCATTTGAAGTCCCTTAGAAGTCACCTGTCAGCCGGGAGCCATGCCTGAGCTTCCTGCCTGCCCAGGAGCAGTGGGTCCGCTGCAGTCTGTCCGTGTGGCCTGAGCACACACCCTGCCAAACCCTGACGCTGGGTCCACCTTGCAGAACCCCCTCACCTGTCCTGACCTGCCAGGTGCTGGGCTCACCCTGGTGCTCAGGACAGGACCCTAAATGGTGTGAGCTGGGTTTGGACACCAGGCCTCCTTCTCCCCCAAAGTAGAGCTTGTGTCCCAGCGCATGGCAGGAAGCAGCACTGGGGTTGAGAACACCCGGGTTCCCGCACGCTCTCCCTTTGTGGGCTGGGTCTGTGCAGGGCCGCTCTCCTCCGTGGAAAAAACTTCGCCTAAAAGCCACTCTGTCAGCCCCACCACTCCCTCAAATTTGCCTCCATGTGGCCTTGCCGAGGGCCAGAGGCAGCCCGCTCTCTGGTTGGCCTATAATTGCTAGACACTTCCTTCCTTACCGAGTCAAGGTCTTTCCCCTGGAACTCCACCCCCAGTCTGAGGGGAGCCCTCGGCTCCACCCAGAATAGATCTAGTTATTCTCTGCACAACACATCGAACTTATAGGAAGAGATGCCACACCTCCATGATTAAGCATCTAACCCCCTTACCCCTTTCTCCATGGTGTGGCTCCCAGTCCCCGGCCTCCCTCCCCCAGACCTGCTCTGTGGGGCCCGCCATCTGAAGCCTGGCACCTGCCCTCCTATTCCAGCCCTGAGCTGGGACAATTAGGAAATGCAGCTGGGCAGGCACCCAGACAGCGCTGGAGGGCGCTTTAGGGACACGGCGGCCCATAAGCTATCAGAGGAAGGTTCTCGCTCTTCCAGCACAGTCATTCCTACCCTGGCCGCATCAGAGCCACAGGGACCTTTACAGGACACTGAGGCCTGAGGTCCATGGCCAGAGATGCCAGTTTAGAAGGTCTGGGCAGGCCAGGGCATCGGTATCTTGTTGAAAGTTCCCCAGGTGGTTGTCACGTGCATGTGGAGTCTAGGACCACGGCTCCTCAGCCCCCACTAGGTGGGGAGAACCTGGAGACCCCTCAGGGGGCAGTCTGTTCTGTGCAGGGGCCTCCAGAAAGCCCACCAAGAGTGTCTGAAGTCAGGTTTATCTCGCATCTGCAGCAGGGCCTGGGGAACTAGCATGTCCCTAAGGGGAGCAGGGCTGGACCACGAGCGGAGGTGTGTCCTCTCTCCTGGCTCTTCTGAGAGCTCTAACAGGCCCGGGCTGGGCGCGTGGCCCTGAGCAGGCCTTAAGGAAGTGGGTCCCGCTCAGGGCTGGATGCTGTTCTAAAGCAGAGGCTGTCTGCTGGTGGAGATCGTAATTTCTTCTAGGAGGCTAGAGTTGTGCTGCCAGAGGAGCAGCAGTCAGTGATGCTGGTGGAAGAGGCGACGTCCAGTCATCTGTGGCTGTCATGTTCTCAGTGAGGTCATGAGAGCCCAGCCTGTCCTGTCTGCATTCTGCCAGCGTCACTTATGCTCAGCAGGGACGCCGTGGTCCAGCTGCCCGCAGGCAGCTTTTCACTTTCTCAGCTGACACCAGGTATGGTTGGTCCAAGGCACCAGGATCTGCAGCTCGGCAGCTGCCCACAAGGGGCTTCCATTCTGAAAGTTCCTCCTTCCCTTTCCTTCCTACAGCCACGGCCTGCTGCTTCCCCTGCATTGGACTGGAGCTCCCTCAGGCTACCCGCCTCATCTGCGATGCCCAGAGGGTGAGCCAGGGCCCCAAGTCCCCAGGCACTGTGGATGCCCAACAACTTCTGGAAAGAGGGCCTCCTACGCCACCCGCGTGCCCATCCTCTCCCGGCTGTGGGTCACGACAGACAACCAGCCCAGGCAGCAGCTGGGGCTACTCCGGGGTCCGCACAAAACAACGGGATGATCGGTCCCTTCCTCGCTCTGGGACTCCGTTTCCCCATCATGAAACAAGAAGGCTATCTCTGAGGCCCCTCTGTGTTCTGATGGTCCATGACTTTGGGCGTTTGGTGCAGAGAGGACACCCAGTAATCATCCTCTAAGCAGAGTCACCTCTGATTCTGGAATCTTCTCCTGCCCCCAGGACTGCTCCTTGTCCTATTCTCCCCATCTGGGTCACTGTCTTTGTCCGGAGCCAGGAGGCAAACACTCCCATAGCCAGTCAGTGAGGATGCCCAGGCCAGCCCGAAAGAGTGCATGGAAAAGGGTAGGAGCAGCCCTTACCCTCAGAGCTTAAAGGGATTCTTGATTAAAGATCCCAGCATGTGAAAGCTGGAGCTGTGACCAGACCAGTAGCTTTGTTTACTGGGCACTCACCCTGTGCCAGGCACTTCACACACATTCCCTCATTTAACCCTCACAGCAACCCTACGGGGTGTATCTCATTTTCACCCTGTTTTGCCCAACAGGGCTGGGTTAGAGTCACTTTCCCCAGGTTTCCTGGAGCGCAAGAGGCCTGCTCCCAGCCATCTTGTTTGTAACGTGGTCTGCAATTTGTGAGCTGTGTGGCCTTGGGTCTTGGTTTCTTTGTCTTTAAAATGGGAGTAGCAGTAGAACTTGCCACCCAGGGTACAGGTAAAACTCAGCACAGCAAGCTCTCACTAAGTACCAAGTACCAAGATCACCACAGGTGCTAGTTCTAGTCAGAGGGCATCTCAGCGCCCTCTGGTGACAGGGAGGTCTCCCTGCAGGAGGAGGAGCCATGCAGCAGCATCAGAGGGACAGGTAGGGAATGGCCACAGTCACCACCCACTGGCCAAAGGTGAGTAATAACATCATCAGGATGGGCTTCTTCTCTGGGAACAGCTGGGTAGTGAGTTAGCACTGAATCATGATCTGAGACCCAAAGCACCTCACTTCCTAGGATGCTCCCTAACCTCAGCATTACCATGGCTGGAGCAAAGCCTGGAGCCCCAGGGACCAGCCAAATCAGAATGATGGCCAGCTGGCCAGCCTCCAGTCACTTGGTCACTTGGCCTGAATGCCAGGCTCATGCTGAGCACCCTGCTAGGCCTTGGGTGAGGCAGAGACAGGCCAATGATCCCCAAATCCACTTCCTCTCCCTGGACACATAGTTAAGCAAAGCTTTCCACCCCATCACCTCCAGGTGGAGGCCACAGGACTAGGTCCGATTAGTGGAATGCAGGTGGAAGTGATGTCACCACTGCACCATCCCCCACCTTCTGCTAGATGAACTAGCAGTGGGGGACTCTGAGGCCCCAAGAGGCAGCAGTGCCTGAGCCCTTAACCGTTTCATGGAGTTTCTATCGAACACCCTACTGGACCCTGACTCTGCATTAACCATGGAAGATTTGGGACTATTTGTTACAGCAGCTAGCATCACCCACCCTGCCCAAAACACTGAGTGTCAACAATGAGTAAGGCTCGGAACTCATCTCAAGGAGCTTACAGTGCTCTCAGATTGATACACAGAGGCCCTTGCATCAAAATTACCAGGAGTGTTTGGGGGGGGGGGTGGTGTGCAGGTTCCCGGGCCCCAGCCCATGCCTTCGGAATCAGCAGCTCTGGGAGTGAGGCCCTGTAACCCACATTGTAAACCAGCACCGCTGGTGATTCTGATAGATAAATGCATTTGAGAACTGCTGGCACCAGAGCAGAAAATTATGCTCTCATTTTGTGCTGGAGAAGGGGACAGGCTGATCCTCCTGCCTGAGCCTAGCCCCCCTCCGCGCTGTCCATGAAAAGCCCTGACAACAGCACCACGGGGGTGGGAGGCCGTGAGTCATTTGCGGCTGATGGTCATTCAGTAAACTGGGCAGGCAAGAGAGTCATTAGGGTCCTCACTTAATGCAATGACGAATTCATTGAATTCTGATAAGGTCGTCCCTGAGCAGGTGGGATAAATCGTGGCTGATCTCTTGTCAGGACGACTCTGAGTCATCCCGGATTAAATTAATAATGATTAATTGGGGCTCCTGAAAGCTGAGCCGCCGAGCGAAGATTAGAGTGTGCGTTCGAGCTCGCTCTCTCTCTCCCTTTTATTTCCTCTCTCCCTTCCTGGGCTGTGTCTCCTCCCCCAGGTGACATTCTAAGACGGGAAATTGGAAGTGGAAGATTTGAAGATCTGGGGCAGTCATTAACAGCTGTTCAGAGAGCTGCTTCCAGCTGAGCTGGGTGGGGAGGCCTGGAAGGGTCCCTGCCTACAGAGTTCCGCTGCTTCTTAGGTTCTGACCCACTGAGGTGGACAGAATCCCCTGCCCGGGTCATGGAACCCAGATCAGCTTGCTCCTTCCTCCCGTCATTACGGCCTGTTCAGGCTGGTCCGTAGCCGGATTGATTGCGGGAGCCTGGAGGTGGATGGGCAGGTGAGGGCAAGGCTGTGGGCTCCTAGCTGTGTTCATTTTATGAGACAAATAGTAGGGTCTGACACCCAGGGGCTCTGTGGCATCTGGAAGGAGGGTGCACCCAGGCTTGGGCTGCTGCCTGAAGGGAGGGAGACCCCTTTGCCCTCCTCCTCCTGGGAGGAGACCTAGGGAGACAGGGCCTCACTTCAAGGGCTCAGAGAGATGAGACACAGACAGCACCAGAGCTGGAGAGGCGGATGGTGGTCAGCAGGCACTGTCCCACCTAGACTCACAGGTCAGAGAAGAGCCCTAGCTTAGCCGGGGCAGATTCCTCTCCGCTGCTCCTCCAGGGCAGCTGGGAAAACCTAACTGCTCCCACCTCCAGGCCCCGCTCATCCCATTTTACCTAGTGCGGCTTGTGCAGGTGAGGGCTGAAACAGCCTGTGTTCAGTGGCAGACTATTAGGAGATTGCATTTTCGGGACCCCCCCCCTTCCAGCCGTTCTTTGATGGCCCCCAGGAATTCCATGCATCTCCCCCTCCACACCCCCCAATGCAAGCCGCTCCTGCCAGCTGCCTGGGTTGTTAGCAAACACTCACGGAGGGCACCACTCTGCTGGGCTCGTAAAATGCAACACGGTCTCGGTCTTGGTCTCGACTTGGGAGGTTTAACCATAAACATTCCTGCAGCGGCTTGGCAACCTCCCTGACTCGGACGCCAAGGCGCCATGTGAGGTGAGAGGGAAGGGGGTGCCAGCCAAGCCCTATGGGTCTGGGAAGGTTTTGTGCCACTTCAGAGAGCCGGAGGCCGCTGGAACTGTGTGGGAAGTCTGCGCAGGGGGAGGATGTCAAGAAGGAAGGAAAGGTAGCCCCTGGGGAGGAGCCAGCTCTGGAGCCTCTCACTGGCTGCTGCGATCCCACTCCGCGGCTGGAGCGGGAGCGCGTCCCTCAGCTCCAGCTCACGGGGAGCAGCCGCCTGGCTGCAACTCCTCTGCCCGTCTCCCCTCCTCCGGCCCCACCACACCCCCAAATAAACAACAGGCAGGCCAGCTGGGGGCTAAGGTATGGGGTGTGGAGTTCAACCCCCTGGGTGTGGCCCAGCTCTGCACATGCTAGGTGGGTGGGCGGGGCCAGCTTGCTTCACTTTGTAAATCCTCAGTCTTCTCATCCAGAACATGGGTGAGGCGGCATCTCAACCAGAAGACCATTGTGGGAACTCAATCCTTGATGGATGAGTGGAGGGACCCAATGTAGTCCATACAATGGCACATTACTCAGCCGTGAAAAGGCATGAAGCTCTGACACAGGCTGCAACACGGATAAACCTGGAAAACATTATGCTGAGAGGAAGATGTCAGACGCAAAGGGACAACTATTGTATGATTCTATTTACATGACATGCCTGGAACAGAAAAAGTCACGGAGACAGAAAGTAGACTAGAGATTACCAGGAGCTGGCTGGAGGGGAGTGGGGAGCTACTACTGGATGGGTGCAGAGTTTCCGTCTGGAAAGATGAGAAAGTGCTGGAGATGAATGGTGGTGATGGTTGCATAACACGGTGAATGTAATTAAAGCCACTGAATTGCATACTTAATGCTTAAAATGGCAACTTTTATATGATGTTTATTTTGACATAATAAAAAATGTAATTAAGTCTGTAGTTAAAACCATTTTAATTTCTGCAGAGCCAGGGGTACGGCGGAGGCCTCAGAGGGAACATGCTGCACTTGAACCCTAAAAGCAGGGCCAGCTACTGGATGACCGGAGGCAGGCCCACTCTAGGACGCTCCCTGCCACCTGGGCAAGGCACGTGGCCTCACCTGTGTGGGAGGTGGGAGTGGGCGTGGAGGCTGCCTGGGCCTCCCCTGCGGCCAGGTGAGGCTAGCTGGCTGGTGGCATACAGGAAGGCCAGATGGGACAGAAAAGGCAGCCCAGGACCCAAAAGCCTGGGTCCTGCCCCCAGCTCTGCCACCCACCTGCTTGCTGCCCTGAGGACTGGTCAGTTCCCCAATAGACACAAAAATTCTGTCAGGTCAGACTCGGTGCCCAGGGCGTTCAGGACCAAACCCATTCACGACCAAAGTACTGTTTGGCCTCCAGATTCTCTAGACTTGCCAGGTCAACCCCAGATGCATTTTTCTCCCTAAAGACAAGATGGTGCTCACGTAACTACATGAGCATTGACTGTTTTCCGCTGTGGTGCGTGTTCACTAAACAAACTCACTGACCAGAGGCCGCGGCCCACAGCTGGGAAACATGGCCACGGAATGTCAGGAAGACAGACAGGCAGATCGGGGAGGGTGCCCACAATGACAGGCGGTTGGGAAGGACTGGCCAAGGAGGGAAACTGTCCAACACTAACACATAAATACCGGGACCCCTCTGAGCCCCCTCCTGAAAGTTCTGTTCATCCAGAGCCAAGTGTCCACACTCATGACATCATCAGGGCTTTGAATCTGTTTAATTATTTGAAACTAGAGGCCTGGTGCACAGATTTGTGCACCGGTGGGGTCCCTCAGCCTGGCCTGCGCCCTCTCGCAATCCAGGACCCCTCAGAGGATGTCGGACTGCCGGTTTCAATCGGGCAGAAATCGGCAGTCCAACATCCCCGAGGGATGTAGTAGTGTGCAAAGTGGCAGGCAGCCAGGGAGGAGCCATGCCACTCCACTCATCCCAGCCCAGCTGTACCTGTACCACCGCCACCGCTGCTCGGTAAGCTCCCTGAGTGATGCTCCCATGTGGGAACGCACTTACCACCAGGGGGCAGCCCCTACGTTAAGCATCTTCCCCCTGGTGGTCAATGTGCATCATAGCAACTGGTTGACCGGTTGTTCAGTCATTTGGTCCAGTGGTTCTCAACCTGTGGGTCGCGACCCCTTTGGGGGGTCGAACGACTCTTTCACAGGGGTCGCCTAAGACCATCGGAAAACACATAGATAATTACATATTGTTCTTGTGATTAATCACTATGCTTTAATTATGTTCAATTTGTAACAATGAAATTGGGGGTCACCACAACACGAGGAACTGTATTAAAGGGTCGCGGCATTAGGAAGGTTGAGAACCACTGATGGTCATTCAGTTGCTTTGGCTTTTATAAATACGGATAGATAAGGCCCCTTTCGTCAGGGTCGGGCGAAGAGGTGCTCTTCCCAGAGGCCTTCTCAGGTCAAGGGCATCGATCAGCTGAAGGGCAACATCAGACAGAAGTCCCTTAACAAAGCACCTTCCTGGAACTTGGGTCCTTCATCCACAGGGGTCCCACTGCACAGGCTGGCAGCGAAGTGCTGCAAACAAAGACTCTCTTTTGGGCAAATCAACCTTGAGGAATGGAAACATGCTCCTCCAAGGCCAGGTCTGTACCTCCTGCTCTCGCCCTCCCTCCCCACCCCAGGCCATGCCTAGCCCGCACTCCCTGCCCCTGGTGGCAAGTTTACGGTTGGCCCATTCCCTCCTCTTGGAGTGGGAGGGTCCCCTATATCCATGGCCTTTGGGTTTCTCTCTTGCCCCTCCTTATTGGCCTCCACCTGCCCTACCAACCGGCCACGCAGGATGTGGCAGACAGAATAATGTCACCCCTCCCCCCCGATGTGTTTGCCCTAATCAACAGGAGCTGTACATATGTGGCCTTATTTAGCAAAGGAGACTTTGCAGATGTGATTGCATTAAGGACCTTGAGATGGAGACATGATCCGGGACCACCGAATGGTTTCCTGGCTGTGGTGAGTGGGAGGTGACTATGGAAGCAGAGATGCAACACTGCTGGCTTTGAAGATTGACGGGACCCCAAGCCAATGACTGCGGGCCGCCTCCAGAAGCTGGAAAAGACAGGGAACCAGCCTTGCCAACACCCTGATTTTAGCCCAGTGCAACCCATGTTGGACTTCTGACCCCAGCTGACCCTGATCTCCTGTCTGAGTCTTCCCAGCCCAATCCCATGTGACAGGCACCGCATAGGAGACCTTGAGTGACAGCCATATGGCTGAGCCTAGTCAGACCCTGGATCCTGGGAGATCACAATAAAATGGTTATTGGTTTGAGCCACTACGTTTGGAGTGGTTGGTCATGCCTTGCAGATGCTCAGAGCTGTCCTTAAGGAAATCGCTTGTCTCCCCAGTTCCAAACATGCAGTCAACACAGGCAGTGAATCCATTCGGACCAGTGTCTTTGTTAGGGCCTGGCGGGCATCTTGGGTGAGATGACAGCAGCAGGCAGGGTGGTAAGGAGGCCATACAGGAGATCCCTGGCCTTCTGAAGGGACAATCAGATGTTGACCACAGCTGGCATAGCTGCCAAACCACCACACACTCCCTGAGAAGAACCTGGACAGATCCAGCCTCAGCCCACTGGGCTCAGATCCTGGCTCTGCTGCTGGCCAGATGTTGGAACTTTCTATGCCTTAATTTTCCTGCCTGCAAAATGGGGATGACAATGGAACTTGCATAGCAGGGTTGTGGGCAGAAAACCAAAAGGGCAAGCCACACCCTTGCCTCAGTGTCTACACAGGTACGAGTGTGGCTTGCTGCTGTATTGCCCTCCATTCCCATGTCTTACAATCTACCCTTAGCCTCCAGTTTTATTCAATTCCTACTTTTGAAGGTGAACATTGGCGAGGATGTGGGGCCCAGATGGTCTCCTTTCCTGCCGGAGAAGGGGAAGCTGATACAACTGGTTTGCGACAAGCATGCTGGCAAGATCCAGAAAAGCAGATGACCTCAGTCTGTCACCCTGAAATTCAGCAACAAACCCTTGGGAAACTCTCATGCATGAGCACCAGGTAGAAGAATAGGCGTGGGCAGCATCTGTGATAGCAGGACACCAGAAACAAGTCCCTCCATCAATGAAACACGAGTTAATGAATGACATACATGGAGTACTATGCAGCCAGGAAAAGAGATCGACTGGACCTACACGAATCACTCAGTGCCAGAGGACATGTGCTCTCTGGAGATCATTCATCCAGAGTTTAAAAGGGGCGGGGCATCTGTAATTCTCTCAACAATAAAGCTTTTTTTAAAAAGAAGAAAATGACAAAGCAAGCCAAACAAAACTAGAAGTGGTCCCTGGCCACAGCCATAGGCACTGAGTCTGAAATAGCAAACTTTGGACAGTGGTTGCTCGGGGGTGGAGGGAAAGAAGACAGATCGTGGAGGGGACTCAGGGTGGCCGCCACGGCTGGAGCGATGCCAGCAAGAACAGGCTATCCGACCTGGCTGATTTGGGGAGCCGGGCTGTGCTCTGAGGTCTCTGCCTGTCTTATCTCTTTTAATTAACAGCCTTGTTGTTACCCCCCTGCACAGATGGGCAGACTGAGGCACAGAAGGCTGCTGCATTGGGTTGGATGGTGACCCCTAAAATTCATGTCAATCAAGAGACTCAGAATGGGACCTTATTTGGAAGCAGTGTTTTTGCAGATGTAATCAAGTTAGGATGAGGGCACACTGGATTAGGGTGGCCCCAAATCCCTGCCTGGCGTCCCGTGAGAAGAGAGGGATTTGGACACTGGCAGAGAGAGTGGAATGCGGAGGCAGACACAGAGAGAGGCCACGGGAAGACGGAGGCAGAGAGGGACGGATGCAGCTACACACTGAGGCAGCCAAGGACTGCTGGCAGCCACCGGCCGCTGGGAGAGGGCGCGAAACTCTCCCTCGGAGCCTCCAGAAACAACCAGCCCTGCCAACACCTTGATGTCAGACTTCCGGCCTCGGGAACTTGAGAGAATAAATTTCTGTTGTTTTCAGCCACTAACTCTGTGGCCATTTAGACGATTCTTGGGAACGGCTACCGTCACAGGAAAGTAATATAGGTGTATCACCTGTCCACTAGCGAATGGAAAAGGCACAGATGCAGAGACAGGAAACAGACCTGTGGCGCCAGGGACTGGGGTTGAGAGAAGGGACTGACTGCAAAGGGCACAGAGACACGTCCTGGAGCGACGGAGACGTTCTGCGTGATCACTGCGGTGGTGGTTATACAACTGTACACATTTGTCAAAACTCATCGAATTAGACACTTAAACCTCATGGGTTTTATTGTATGTAAATTGTACTCGAATAAAGCTGAACAAAAATAAAACTATTCAATCTGCACACAAACACACAAATAATTATTCTTCACGAGAGAGGTAACAAGCATTATTATCCCCATCTTACAGATGAGAAATCAAAGCCCAGAGAGGTTAAGTAATTTGCCCAAAGAAGCACAGCAAGTAGCTGCCACTGTGGGATGATGACAACTCCCAGGCTGAGGGTGGTTATTTTGTTTACTTTCCTGCCTCCTTCCAAGCTCTGAGGGTCAGGAGCAGGGCTGCCTTATTTTTGTCAAAGTCCCCAGAGTCTGACCCAGTCAACCCCAAACCAGCTCTAATAAAAGATGAAGGGAATAAGGGCCCTTTGTGGTAAGAATGACAAGGGCAGTGTTCTGTACCAGGGAGGGAGGAAGGCAGAGCCAGGAGTTTAATGACCCCCCAGAGAGGCCTGTGAGGTGGCCTCTCATTGCTGAATGGCGGTGCTGGCCCTGACTTCCACCCCCAGCCTCCTATGGAGTGAGGACAACATGGAGAGGGTCTTGGAGGCCAGGGGCCCGGTCAGCAGCTGGGGTTGGCAGGGGAAGAGGAGCTGGGATGAGGTCCAGCCTGCCTGCTAGGCAGAGGCCACACACTGCGCCCAAGCCATGGCCCTGAGCCCTGTGGGCACGTCTGCCTGAAGGCAGACAGCCCTCCATTCAGCACGGGGCCTGGGAGGAGGTGGGGAGGAGCAGGGAGGCACAGTGTCCTCTCTAACGGTGGTAGCAGGACTCCCGGGAGAGAAGAATCCAGAAAGTGCTGCTTGATGGCTTTAGGAAGGAAAGAAAACACAACAAAAGCCAGACAGGCACAAAGGAGCTCTCCGGAAAAGCAGCTGCTACACTGGGCTCGAGCTCCCGGGCTAGGGAGGGGTAGGGTGGGAGGACTGTCGGGGGGTGGGGGTGGCAGGAGCAGTACCCGTGCCTCACATGTGAGTTCCAGACCAGGCCCAGGGCCTCCAGAGGCCTCACCAGCACGGATGCTGCAGCCAGCTGGCCTGGTCTGGACCCTGGCTATCCTGGGTGACATTGGTGGGAGACATACCCACTCGGTGCTTCCGTTTCCCTACCTGTAAAATGGGGATCATGACAGTAACCACCTCACGGGGTTGTTGTGAGGATTCGACATTAGGTGTCGCGCGTGGACAGTCAGTGCCATACAAGGGTTTGCCGTTGATGCTATGATGCCTCCTCAGGCCAGCAGTCCCTGCTCTGAGTTAGCTGCTTAGGCTCTGAGAGAGAAGACGTGCTTTCTGCTCGCCTCCCCTGGAGTACCGAGCAGGCACCGCAGCTGCCTGCCCTTGGGAGGCTAAGCAGGAGCTCCCACACCTGCCCACTCACTCATGGTCGGGGGAGGGGGGTGCGGGCAAGATGGTGGTGGCTGCAGGAGGGGCAAAGTATGCAGGGCGCGGTCCTTGCCAGTCATCTGCTCAGCATGATAAAACAAAAGTAACACAGAAACCAAAGGACAGCATGTGAGCGGCCGCCTCCTACCCTCTCTGTGTCGGTCTCAGCCTCCACGAAGGCTCTATGCAGAGTTGGTTAATACTACAGATTATAACAACAGAGGAGCAAGTGCGAGTGAGGAAAGGGAGCCCCCTTTGTCCAGGACACAGCTGGGTGTGTGGTGTCCAGGCTGGATTTCAGCTAATGTCCTTGTGCAGTGTGGAAGCTGCACAAGGACTATGAACAGCCCAGCCGGTGTGGCTCAATGGTTGAACGTCTACCCATGAACCAGGAGGTCAGAGTTCAATTCTTGGTCAGGGCACATGCCCGGGTTGCAGGCTCCATGTCCAGGAGGGGGTGTGTAGGAGGCAGTTGATCAATGATTCTCTCTCATCATTGATGTTTCTCTCTCTCCCTCTCCCTTCTTCTCTGAAATCAATACAAATATATTTTTTAAAATAATAAAAAAGAACTGTGAACAGAGTGCTAAAGGAGTGACAGAGTTTAAGGCATGTTTAAGCCCCCAGCGTTTGTGGGGAGACAGATGGGGTGAAAACTCATGCGTGGCCTCCAGGACTGTGGGGTAGGGCACTGGGCCCCACCTGGGCAGTGGGTTGCCACCTGATTGTGAGAGTGTGAGCTTTGCATCTGGCTGGGCATCACGAAGTATCAGTCATGCCTTATTGACACCCAGAGTTTGCTGAAGTTGTTTGAAAAAAAAAATCCACCTTGAGAACAGGGTCCAATTATTCAGAGACGGTGAGGGCTGCTGCTGCACTGACCCCCCCAGGAGGAGGTAAGAAGGGTGTCCAGACCCCACGCTCTCTCGCCAACTTCCTCTCCCCACAGCATCCCCGAGGCCACCCACACTAAGCCTTGCCAGGCCAGGGCTGTGGCTCATTGGCAGAAGGGGGCTGGTTTCAGCACCCGATCCCCCCTCCCCAGGGTGGGTGGCTTGTGTGGACGCTAACAGACTGGCCTCCCTGCTTTCCGGCTCTGTTGGGGCTGAAATGCCTCCCACCAGATTCCACTGACACAGGCACAATCGCCATCTCCTCCGGGAAGCCGCCCGAACCCCACGTGGTTCTGCTCCCCCTCTATGGAGCAGACTGCATCCCTGACTGCTGCTATTCTAAGTGGCACCAGGGTGTTGCTCCCAGTCAGAGGGCTCCTATGACCCAGTCCTCTTTGAACTTCTCAGGTCCCCAGGCTGCCAACAGCCTCATCACAGTCGGCTCAGGCTGCCGGGTGGGCGAGGGGTGCAGAGGTGCTTGGTGTCACCTCGGGCAGGTGGCTTCCAGCTCTGGGTCTTGGCCCATTTGCCTGGTAGCTTTACTGCCGGTGAGGCTCCCTCCTGTGCCTTTGACATTCTCCAGGGAACTCAGAGTCAGTGCCTCTTGCATTATTTTTTAAAACAGAAAACGGGAGAAGGAGGTTGGTAGTGCTTATTTCTCACTGATTGTCATTTCTTCTTTCCACAAAAATTTATTAAGCACCTACTGTGTGCCAGGCACTGTTCCAGGAACTGTGCACGCAGCCATAAAGAAACCAGGCCACCCACGGAGTTAATGGAGCTGACTTAGGTTTCGGTGGGGTTAAGGGAGACAGAGAGCAAACAAGTAAAACAGCATGTTAGCAACACATGTGAAGGAGGAAAATAACGCTCGGAAGGTGGGAAAGAAATTGTCAAGTTGGAGCCTGGAATTTTGGATAGGGTGGTTAGGAAAGGCCTCTCAGAGACGGTAACGATGGAGGAAAGACCAGAAAGGAAGTGAGGATGCCAGCCATGCAGACAGTAAGAGGAAGAGCTGGCCAGGTAGAGGGTGCAGCACGTGCAAGGGCCCTGGGGTAGCCACATGACTGGTGTGTTTGAGAAATAGCATGGCCAGCTGGGCTAGAGTGGAGTGAGATGAGGCCAGAGTGGGGTGTGGGCAGATCATGAAAGGCCTCACCGGTCATTGTGAGAACGAGAATGGTTGTTAAGCTGCAAGGTCCTCCAAGAAGTCCTCCCATAAAACCATAGAGTGGGTGGTGCAGGGGGCAGGCAGGCAGTGGGCTGCCCCCTTCTGTTCTCTCTGGGCCCCACTGAGTCGGCCCCTGAGGCCACCCTGGGAGCCCAGGCCTCTGCAGTCCCGCCAAGTGTCGCATGTCTTGCACAATTTCCGGGAGCCAAATCTGACAGAGCCATCTGTCTCGAACAGACCCCAGCGCTCGCCTCCAGCTGGTCCCTCACACGAGCCAGAGTTCTCGGTGACACTGCAGAACACTCATCTGCTGTCCCTGTCCCCAGAGAGGCACGGGGAGACCAGAGGCGCCGAGAGCCGAGGCGGCAGCATCTTGGGGGCAGCCGGTGTGACCCCGGAGCCAGCAGCCAGCAGCCCTCTCGGAGCCAGGAGCCCATTTTGCAACAGCTTCTCTTTAAGCAAAGCTGCTTCTTGTGGTGCCCCAGCCCCCAGCCCCACAACACAGGACAAGGCAAAAACCCACGTCTCATTTTCACTCTCTTCTTTTTAACTCCCTATGCAGGAAATCAAACATCCCACCCAGGCTGGTAATACAGACTTGAAACTTCCCAAGTGATACCAGAACAGATGTTCAAATAGCCCCCCCAATCTTTCATCTTTCCAAACAAATCCCAACCCATCTGAAGCTGCTGGGCACTTGGACTAATAGATGTGTAAACCGCAGTGCCAAGGAAGTGTTGGCAGCCGGCGAGCACCTCCTGACTGCAGCTCATTATTGTCCAGGCCCCGCTTCCAGGCCAGGCTCTCCACAACAAGCCATTGTCAGGACAGACGGACATTTGCAAGTGCCCCCCCGGTCCTGCCCCTGCCTTGTGAATGGACACCCCAGATGCCAAGTCCTCAGTTCAGTGAGGTGGGTGACAGCGGCGATTTTAGGGGAGACCAGCTGAGCACACGGATACTGACTCCCCTTTTTCTTTTCCAGGGCCACATTGTCACACATTCCCTCAAATAAATGTTCCCGTTTTGAATGAGTCACTTGGCGAGGACACCAAGCGCTTATGCCAACACATGGGTGACCCGCCTGAACCCTTCCTCGGAAAATACCAAGTGGCCATTGTGTTCCCCGCTAACAAGCTCGGGGAGCAGGCCCTCTGTCTAGCTTGTTTTTCATGGCAGGGCCTGCTGACCGCCTCCTGGTGAGCGGGACACACATGTCGGCCCCACTGAGGGGGGCTCAGGACGAGGGGTGAAGAGAGGAAGGACATTCAGCGATCTGCCCGGCCTCTCCCTCTTTTCTGTGCTAACAGTCCAGGGAACCACCCCGTCTCCCAGGTAACCAGCCTCACCCAACAGCCCCTCATTCCCTTTTGCTTCCTCTCGTCTGCCAGGAAGTTCTATTTTCCCCCCGCATGGATCCTTGTGACGCAGAAACTAACTGGATCAAAACCGTGCACCTTGGAGTTGGCAGGCCCCGTTGAATGCTGCGGCCTTCACTGTGTGTATGAAGCACCAGGGTTTTGTCCAAACAGGCTCTGTGCGGGCCGGGGAGGGCCTGCCACCCTGCCTGCCTTATGAGCTCTGGGGAGGGGTGCTGTGCAGTGAGAGGCTGGCCCAAACCCCACCTGGTGCAGAATCTGCGAGGTCTAGAAGCACACACTCACCTGAGTTTAACCGCACAGGCCATTTTGGGTGGGGATACCCCAGGAGTGACCCTGTGTCCCTCTCAGTGTATGATATCAGGAGGCCATAAGGTCATTTGCCCCTCCCTCATGATTATAACATTGATCACTCCGTGTAGGTGGCACCTGCCTAATTGGAAGGAACCACTTTCTCCTTCAAAATCCGTAAGGATCTCGTGGGGAGATACTTTGAGCCGATGCAAACATCCTGTTTCCATCACACTGTCGGTCACCCACTGACTCAGCACCCACTGATGATGCTTGCCTGAAACAATGGTTACTGTGGTGTCTGCACACAGCAATTCTGTATGTCCATCGTCCCCTCTATGCTAATTTTTTAATTCAAATTAGAGTCTGTTATTATAGATCTGGTACAAAAAGAGCCCACACATCCTTGGGCTGAAATCTTAGCCATGCCCGTTACCTGCCTGCTAGCGGAAGTCCGCCTGCAGCAGCGGGAGGACAGCCTCTGCTGCACGATGGTCCGCGTGTGCCAGCCCTCGCCCGGCACCCGCCAGCCTTCCTTTATTATCTCAGGAGCCACCATCTTCCTAGTATTCCCTCCAGCCCGAATGATCCCAACAGACCAGGGACCACGACTCTCTCTCGCAGCAGCGGGAGCTTGATACCCAGTTAGCGGATCCTTGCCCGCACCCCCACACCCCCCCACTGGCTTGAACACAACATCTGCAGAGTTTCCAAGAATCGTCAACCCAGTAAATCCCTTAATTGGTGGACAGGAAAAGCCGAGGCTGTGTGCTGTCATCACCGGGGCCTGGGGGCCGAGGGAGGGCACGCTGCCAGGAGATCAGGTGTCTAGGGCCAGGAGTAGAGAGGAGGGCATGGGGGGCAGGTCTTCCAGCCGCCTCTCCTGGTTCTAGCCTAGAGGATGTAAGCGGAGGCTGCAGGCCCGGCCCCGCCCGCTCTGCCCTCTCCCGCCTTCTCTCTGTCTGATCGCTCTCCGCTGTCATGTTCTTTGTCCCCATGCCGCACGCTGTGATTACACGCCAAGAGTCATCCTGCAGCGACAGCAAAAGCACAGCCCATCAGGCAGATTCTCAATTCTCCTGGCCTCCTGACCTGCAGGGCCGTCTCCTGGGCCGGGGGCATCTTGAAAGCAGAACAGTGTGCTTCTGAGGGCTGGCAGGCAGCTGTCGTGGAGAGAGCCACCGCCGTGGGCACGCACGCACTGAATGGCTAGGAGGGAGGACAGACTGCAGTCCTGCCTCCCTTCTCTCCCCTCCATTGTAGTCGCACAAGAAAACTGAGGCACAGAAGGGCAAAGAGAAGGGCCCGAGGGCACCAGGCAGTAGTGGTCTAAGGGGGAATGGATAAGAGTAGAAACCTGGAGCCACACTGCTTGGGTTCAAATCCCATTTCTTAGCGGTGTGGCCTTAGGCAAGTGGCTTAACGTCTCTGGGCCTCAGTTTCCTCATCGATAAAATGGGGATAATCGTCTCCACTCCCTAGGGGTTGTCTGGAGATTAAATGAGCAAATGTACCCAGGGAGCACTCAGAACAGGACCCAGCTGCATAAACACCTGTGGGTACTGTTTTTACTCTCCGTTCGGTGCCCTTCTTTCGGCCCATGGGCCCGACAAGGCTGCATGGTGCAGTAACACTTTGTTTTCTGGAACTCCGTGGTTCGCCTCCAGGGAGGGTGTCCAAGGATTCAGCGATGGCCCAACTCCATTCACTGGCAGCAGTGGGCAAAAGCCAGGGTCCCCCTGAAGCCCCTCAGGGCTCCAGAACAACAGTGTGCATGGGTCACTGTTGGCTGCAGCCTCAGGAGACAAAGAGAGGGGCCCCGCTGAAAGCCAAGCGGAGCTAAGAAGCCTGGGGCACAACAGGGCTGGCACTCCCTCATCTCCAGTGGCTACGGGGCCCCCAGCAGGCTATTTTCAGCTTTTGCCAATTCAGCACTTGGGTAGGAAAAGCAAGGAGGGGGTGTTGGAGGCAGTGAACAAGAGCAGAAGAGCACAGGACAGAGATGTGTGGCTGATGAAATATGGCAAAGTAAGGGGACAGTTTCCGAATTCTGAGGCTGGGTCATCAGGTGTCCCCCATTACACTAGGCTTTCCTGGCTGCTGGCACTGGGAATCCAGCCGCCATGTTGTGAGGTTGCTCAAGCAGCCGTGCGGAGAAGACCCGACTCCATGTACATAGGACCCTCCTTGCCCGTCATGTGAAGGTACCACCTTGGAAGCAAACCCTCCCGCCCCGGGCCAGCCTGCAGATGATTCCAGACCCAGCCATCATCTTGAAAAGCCTTGAGCCAGAACTGCCTAGTTGAGCCACTCCCCAAATCCTACCCCACAGAAACTGTGAGATAGTCAATGATGACTGTGGTTTTAAGCCAGTAAGTTTGCAGGGAGAGTGGTTATGCAGCATTAGGTATGAATACAGTACTGAATTATGCAAATTAGTCAGGAAGCAAAACCTTATAATAGGTGATAAAGGCAAATTTGATATAGAAAACATCAAATTATGGGTAGAAAGAGAGAAGTCATCATTTATGATAAAAATTCCCCTAGGGAAAAAACAAGAGCCTTTGGGGTTCCCCTGGCCATGAGCAATGGAAGCCAGTGCTCTGCATGTGGGGTGGCTGCACCTGGGGACCCTGTGATTTCCAGCTAAATGATCCTGCACATCATGGTGACCGTGCCCTGCTCAGACAAGGCGGGTCTGTCTAGTGTCATGTGTGGATCTGAACGCACGACAATGGCGATGAGGCTCAGAAGGAACCTTCATCTCTTGCACCCCACTTCTCCACACCCTTCCCCATAAGGATGTCACCCATAACGCGGGAAGTGGGCTGGTTCATACAAAAGAGAGTTGAGCCTCAGGACGTAACCCCCTTGCCCCCCAAACCATGCCCACTCGCTGGAAACCAAGTTGGATGCTTTATGTCCTTCTGGGGTTTTCCTTTTCTGGAGAGTTGCATATGGTTTTTATAAGAAAACAACAAAGATGGAGTCTTTGAAAGTACTTGGAGACTAATAGCCCAGACTAATTAAGAGGCAGGTTAGATTAAGCTCGATGCAGGGTAACTCCTCCATTTGGCATTTAATACACTCACGCAACCCCTGTGGGCCTTGGTTTAACCACCTATGGAGGGGATATGAGTAATAATTATCTCCTTTGGAGAGGTGCTGGGAGGGTTAATTAACTTGTGGCTGGGGCTGCTTTGAGCTGCTCCGTGGCTGATTTCGGGGAGTGGGGGGTGAACATCACCACCGAATGCTATTCCATCACTTGCCTGCTGTCAAGAATTCATGACCCCAGTAAGTCACCTGGCTTCTCCCGGCCTTGGGTGGCCCCCTGCCCTGCCCCACCTCCATAAGGTTCAGAACTGACGGCCTGTAAGATTCCTTGCAGCTCTGAAGTTTAATGGTGCTTATATTGAAAGAGAGGCTGCTGGCATTGTGGGTTTATTTTCTGGGTCTTAAATAACTTTAGAGCAGAGAAAGCCCATCTTCCCAAACTTCCCCACATCCCACCAGAGACATGGGCACAGCAAGGGCACCTGGCCCAGCTCTTCCACCCGGCTTGGCCCTTCCCAGGTGAGCTTTCACCTGGCCTCATTGCTGAAGCAAACAGCCAGGACAATCTAGGGCTTACATTCTAGGCAAGCAACCCAGGACTTGGTGATGACTCAGTCCTGAGGAGCCAATTTTGGCCGCATCAGCCTGGCCATTGTCCCCGCTCCCTCAGCTTCTCTCAGCTTTGGTTTTCTACAAAGCCAGACACGGTTACACAAGACAATGTCCTCAGAGGACTTTGAAAATGGAAAAACATTTATGCAAATACAAGGAAGCAGGGGTGACCTTTTGTAAACGACTGATAAGTTTGCAGGAACGATGTGTGTGTGGGGGGGAGTACCCAAATAAAAGAGATCCTGGGCCCATTACGTCAGCCCAGAGATGACCCCTCACCGATGGAGGGGAGAGCTTTGGTGCTGGAAGGAGTTTCAGGCAGAGAAGCCTCAGCCTGGGCGGGTGGGGGACCTGCCCAAGGTCACTGGCAGGCAGAAGAGGACCCAGGTGCACATTCCCCGGGCTCCTCCCACCACACCGAAGGCTTCGCCTGCAGGGCAGTGCGGTCTCCAAGGGCCAGTTCCGTCTGCTCCAAAATTACATGGGCTTTGGAACAGAGCGGCAGGCCTTCCAGCTCTAGGAAAACTGCCAACGAAAGTGCTGACTGCAGCAACCCTCGGGTGAAGGGAGTGCTCTCTGGGGCCTGGGCAGGGCTCCGTCTCCCCACTAACTCTGCGGGTGCAAAGAATGACATAATTCACTGATAACTCCTGGAGTCACGCACTTTAACTCAATGAACGGTGTCTCCCTGGCAAATGGTCCCGACAGATTAAAGCCCTCGTTTGCTCTGAAGTTTGTTCCTTCCATCAGGAAAGATGCTTTTCTCCAGATTCTGATCCTAACTTGGTCAGGGGAGGGACAGAAAGCCTCAGGGATTTGAGTGAAGCCTAAAGAGATTGGGGCTCAGAAAGCAACCACTGACAATGCTGGCACAGCTTCTGGCAGACTCACAGGCGTTCTGACAAAGGGCTCAGTGGCTCCCCAACAGCCCTGAGAAGCAGGCAGGAATGGCTCAATCCCTGTTACAGATGAGGAAACTGAGGCTCCAGCCCCAGGACCTACCTTAAATATATTTTTTACTACTGATTTTAAACAGAGAGGAAGGGAGAGAGAGAGAAACATTGATTGGTTGCCTCCTGCACACCCACCACTAGAGATCAAACTCACAATCTGGGCATGTGCCCGGACTAGGAATCAAACCAGTGACCTCTTTCTTGGTGCATGGGATGACGATCAACCAACTGAGCCACACCAGCCAGGGCCCCAAGAGTCACTTTAAGTGGGATGAATGGCGGGCAGGATGGGTGGGGAGAAGGTATTTCAAGATTGTGAACAGGAAAGCATGGGTCCCCTCTCCAGGGACTCAGGCTACAAACTTCCTCATGCCCTCCCCCCAGTTCTCTTACCCTCCATGGCATGAGCCACAGTGCTCAGCACCTGAGCTGGAGGAATAAACCAGGCCCCCAAAACCTCTTGTTCGATATCACGTAATATCACACCATTTGCATTTTTAAAAGTTTGGAGTACAAACATACCCCCAAAATATTTGAGGTTAAAAAACCCCCACAAATAACCAAAAACTTCATGACTTCAAGCTCATAGAGAAGTCACAAGTCAGGATCAAGTGATTCTTTTAAAAAATCTGCATTAAATACAATGTCACCTTTCTCAAAAAAGCTAATGGAAAACAAGCAAATAAAAACAAAGTGAGTAAGGGGGTGCAGGGCCCCTGGCTCAAGGAGCAGATAAGGACCACCACTGCCCACACCCTCTCGGACCCATGGCTCCGCAGCAGGAAGAAAGGGAGATCTCAGGCCGAGACCTGCAGAGCCTGGGTCAGTGGGGAGTCCCTATGGCCATGCAGGGGGCGTCCAGGAGCCCCTGGCCCACTTGGGATCAGATCCCTCACTTTGGCCAAGACAACTGGGCACCTCTCCTCAGCTGTGACATCTGTAAATCAGGGTGATGATAATGACCTTTCATGTGACAGCCATAAGGCTTAAATGGCATAACTGGAGTAAGTGCGGCCACCATTGTGCCTCCTCTGAACTGATCTGGGAAAACCTCCGAGGCTGCCTGTCTTACAGCCCATGGCCCCTCTGTGTGCAGGACGGCAGAGGCTCCTGGGACACCTCCCTTAGGGCCTCCTGCCTCAGTATCCACCTTTGAATTAAGTCTGAAGATGGGTGTAAGCTGCTCAGACAGCGCACACAGCAAGTGCACAGCAAAAGTTAGCAGCCACCAGGCTGCCCCATAACTGGCCTGGTGTAATCCTCCAAGCTGTGTGACTCTGGGCGAGTACTCCAACCTCTCTGGGCCTCAGTTTCCTCATCCGAAAAGTGGGGATGGGACCCCTGCCAACACAACCTAATAGTTCGAACTACCTCCACTGAGGCTTTGCCTACCTACCAGGCGCCGAGCTGGCACAATTACCTATCGGCTCTGCACTCTCTAAGGCAGGAATAAGCCCATTATTGGTATGGGGACCTCCAAGGCCCAGGGACTTAGGAAGCACATGCCCGGCTTTGCTACGGCCCCGCTGAAGCGGAGGGAGGGCCTGTGTGAGGCCTTGCACCCACCTGTGCAGAAATAAGCAGGGGCCAAAGGGCAGTACAGGCCGGGCTGCTCAGCCATCTGCCTCTTCCCCGGTCGGCCTCATCCCTTCCTGGACCAAGGTTGCCATCTGCTGGGAGCATGGGACTCAGCACCTCAGTGTCCCTTTGCTCAGCTCCCACCTGGGTCTGGGGCCCGGGGTGAGGGGCATGACCTCAATGTTCCCATGTTGGGTCCCTGTGCCCTGATTGGCTCCCTAGCTCCAGGTCAGACCCCTGGGATTGACTTTGACCCCATGGATCGATGAATGGCCATGCTGGGTGCTGGCTTCAGAACCTTCCCTCCTTTCCTTGGTGTGGCTGGCGCTCAGTGGAAGCTACGACGAATCTGGTGAGGCGGATCACACCCAGGCACTTCCCTGTATAAGGCCCTTCCCTCGAGATGGTCCTACCACTGCTGGGGGCACAGCCTCTCAGAGTCCCGAGCTCTCGCCTTCCCACCTCTGGCCTTTGCTCTCTCAGGTCCGTGGCCTGGGCTTCCTTCTCCCTCAATCCCTTCCCCTGGCTGCCTTCTATGTGGCTGTCACCCCTGGTCTTTCCTTAGGTGTGGACGAGCTCTCACTGGCTGGAACTCCCCTCCCTCCTCCCAATTCTGAGGCTATGTGCTCTGGAATCTTCCTCTGCCTGTAGGCGGGGGCCAGCACAGGCCCAGGTCAGTGCCTGCGGCCAGCTGACCATTCCATGCCACGCTCAGTGGCCAGCCCCAGCAGAGCTGCATGTGGCCTCTCACTGCTGACCACCTGCCAGCACTAGACAGGGGCTGCCAACAAGCTGTAATTAGGAACACTGTTCTCAAGGCTGCTGGCAGAGAAACTGCAGAAAACGCATCATCTCCCTGAGAACTGCAGGTGCAGGGCCGGGGTGCTGGGGAGCCTGCAGGGTCCAGGTGCCAGTGACTGGACCAGCCGGACCAGAGCTCTGGGTTCCGTTCCTCCCACGGGTGAGAGGGAAACGGGTGCCCAGCTTGTCGAGCGCAGGAACACTGTCCGTAGTCGTGGCGCGATTCCTTGATCCCACAGGGAGCAAAGAGCATAGCTGCAGAACCCAGGCCACAAGCTGGGGGCCAGGCCGATGCAGAGCCTGGGGAGTCCGAGTCACTCAGCACCCGGGCACACCTCCTCCTCTCCCTCACCTCTCTGTGGTTGGGGTGATGGCAAAACACAGGTAAGATAAACCCGATCTCTAGCCGTTGTAAGTAAACCATTTCGTGGCATTTAGTACACTCACCAGGTTGTGCAACCACCTCAATGGAGTTCCAGACACAAACCCACAGCCGTTAGCTGTCACTCCCCCCCTCCCCCCAGCCCTGGCAACCACTAATCTGCTTTCTGTCTCCACGGATTTTTCTATTCTAGATGTTTCATATACATGGAATCATTCACATGTGGCCTTCTGTGATATGCGATGTTGTCAAGGATCATCTATATTGTAGTGTCATTCCTTTTTTTTTTTAAAGATATTCTTTTAAGGGAGCCAGGGAAGGGGGGAGAAGAGGGAGGGGGGAGAAGAGAGAGAGAGAGAGAGAACAAAAACAAATATCAATCAATTGCCTTCCGTATGTGCATGGAGAGGGAATCGAACCTGCCACCTTTTGGTGTATCAGACAACACTCCGACCAACTGAGCCACGAGGCCAGGCTGTGCTCTATCCCTCGTAATGGCTGAGTAATGCTCCACTGTACAGATGGACAACATTCTGTTTGTCATCTGTTGATGGACACTGGGGCTGTTCCCACCTTTTGACTATTGTGAACATTGCTGCTGTGAACAGTCATGTACTGTTTATGTTCCCTCAAAAGTCAGGTTTGTTCAGGTGTAATTACATACAGTAACACCCTTCTCAAGTGGACACTTCACTTAGCGTTGATGCTCCCGTGTCTCCCTTTCAGACCCTGGTGCAGTGGGTGACAGTCGCCCCATGTCAGAGACGAGGACATGGGGTTGGAGAGGCTGAGCGTCCCCTAGCTCTGAGGGTGCAGCTTGGGCGGAGCAGGCCTCTGTGGCCTCCAAGCTTTCACCTTTCACCTCCAGGCTGTCGTCGTGTCAACTCCCAGCCAGTCCTGGCTTCTGTTCTTGCCCGAGAACAGGGACACGGTGGCACAGACAGCGCTACAGGGCTCTCTCCCGCTCCTTCTCATGTCCCCTAACCAAGCTCCCAGCACTGCCAGGAGGGCTGGCTGCAGGTGCCTGGGCCGGGGAGGTCGGTGGGAATGGGTAGTGGGAAAGGTGGTGGGAAGGGTGGTGGGAAGGGCGGGCGCCGATCCGCAGACGCTCAGAGGCTACGAAACACCATGTGCAGCTGCATGTGGCACGTAGGAAGACCTCACCCAAACCAGACAGTTTGGCAGAAAGTAGGAAGTGCCAAAATTCATCCAAGAGAAGTAGAAACATGAACAGACCTCACAGCCGGGGAAATAACAGAGAAGTTGTCACAGGATTAACTGCAGGAACGGGGAAGACCAGACGTGGTTCCTTCGAACTTGTAGGAACGGATCGTTCCCACGCTCGAAGCCGTTCCAAAGCACGGGCAAGGCTGCAGCAAACCCGAAACCCCCAAACTGGGAACCGCGTAGGAAAGGAGAGCATGGGGCTGCCGGTCCCTGAGCTAATGGTGGGCCTGGGACACTCCTACAGCTTGTGCTCAGAGTGTCAGTGGCCTGTGCTGGGCAGGGTCACGCTCCCAATAGCCTGTCCCTCGCGGGGCTCAGGGAGCCACCTCCACAGAGCGAAGGGCGAGGCGGGAGGGTGTTTGCAAGAAAATAGCCCTTTTGAGAAAGCCTCCTGAGACACTGGCCAGGAGGGCCCCACAGACACCCCTACGGTCGCCCTACTCCAGTCCTGGGACCCCTGGCTGCTTCCCTAGAATGAAAACATCTTTACCCGAAGGTGACCCAGAAACTGCCCCTCTCCCTCAACACCCTCCCCCCAGGCAATGCTGCCCCCACTGAGATTCTGTCCCAGGTGCCGAGACAGTGGGGAGGAGGTTATGGGACCAGAAGACTCCTCGCTGGCCTGGGAACCCATAGGGAGCGGCTGAGCGTCCCCTCTCTGAGCCTCTGTTTCCAGCTGTGAGCCAGGGCTGCCTCTTGTAGCCCCAGCTGCCCCTGGGACAGGGCCATGCCATCAGCAACAGGTAAGCACTTCGTAAACCCTTTCTCCCTGGCCCTGGCGGAGTTTTCAGGCTTTGGGGTCGTCTCTCCATTTGCCCCCAAAAGACTGCTGATGCAATAGCCACAGTGACACTTTGCCACCAGGCCTTGTGTCCCCGAGCCAGATTCTGCATCCCACTGAACCCCAGGAGCAAGCAGAGGGAGACAAAGACCCAAGCGTGAGCAGACCTGTCAGGACAGCAGGTCGGAGGGGAGGAAGGCAGGAGGCAAAGGATGCTGGCGAGAGGGCCAGGCTGAGCACGTCACCCAATCCTCCATCCTCCTCCATCCTGCTTGGCAGGGAGCTCTACAACCACCACAAAGATTCGATCCATGACTCCTGATGGGAGCGGGCTGGGGTACCTGGACACCGATTCGTCAGCCACAGGGAAGGCACTAACCTCCAGCAGTCGGGCCTGCCCCGCAGTGGGCTGGGGGCGCTCCCGGGGCCCAGAAAGCACCTGGAAAAGAGATCCCTTCCAGGGCAGGCGGCTGGAGGCCAGACTGCAGGATGAAGAGGCAGGGGAGATTGGGGGTAAGGGGCCTGACAGCATCCACTGTGCCTCCAAGCAAGCCCCTATCCAGTGGGTATCGGCTCCAGTTCAGAAATACCGAAGCCAATGCTGGCGGAGCCGCTGTAAGTCGAGGGAGACATGTGAAGCCCTCACAGTTTGCCTGCTTTCCATTCTCCCTTCCTCCGTCTGGCCCGGGATGGATGGGCTGTCGGAAGCAGCAGACAGGCCCATTTAGAAACTGCTCTTTCCAGAGCGGATGGCAAGACCTCATCCAGAACCTCTCCCACCCCGGAAACACCCGGGGCGATGCTCTCTGCGGCTCGCGGGAGCCGGCCTTCCAAGGATTATTAAATGGATCTTTCCTCCCTCCGGCGTGTGTTTCCTTCAAGGCCGCGCGCCGGACCAAGCAGCAACAAAGCAGGCAGCCCAGGGCAGCATCAACCCAGCAAACACAACGGCCTGCGCGCTTTGATTTCATACAGCCGGCCCCCACTGGACTGCTTTAATTGTTTCCAGATTCTGAAAATACTTGAAAAGAGGATGCAAATGGAACCAGCCACCTCTGGCTACCTCAAGTGTCTGGAGCTCGCTAGACCGAATGTCCACATGGGCCGTGTCCTCAGAGAGTCAGCTGGGCAGAGGGAGTGGAACCCTGATGTCACCAAGACAGATGACCCTGGAGGAGGACGCCAGATGGGGCACTTGAAGGGTGCCACTGGGAGAGCAGCTGGTCACCACGGTCATTGTCGTGGCTGAGATGGCCGGTAGGACTCAGAGGGCCGAGGGCCAGGTGTGCTCTCTTCTTTCCCAGAGCCCACAGAGCTGGGCAGTGGCAGCGGGTGAAGGGCTGGAGCACCAGGAGTCTGTTCAGGGAGCCAGTATCCCAGCGAGGTCACTACCAAGCACCTGTCCAGCCCCCTCTGGCCAGAGTCACTCTAGAGGGTGAAGCCACACCAAGCCCCCAGCAGAAGGCCATGTGGCAGCACTGTATGAAGAGCCTGGGGATGGAGCCTGGTGGACTTGAGTTTGGATCCCAACTCTACCAGCTGTGCAGCCTCAGGCAAGTCACTTACCTTTCTGGGCCTCAGTTTTCATACCAAGAAAATGGGCTGGCCATGCAAACTCCAAAACGCTCAACACCGTCCGTGGAATGCAGCTACATGATGCACTGCCTCTGGTTCTGGTTGGTCAGTGGTGTGTGTGAAGCACATGTACCCTACCTACAGGGCCACCTCTCACCCCAAGACCCGGGAAACCTGCTGCTAAGTGGAAGGCACAAAAGGACTTTGGCTATTTATATATATATGGAAGGGAGAAGAGAAGAGAGATAACAACATCAACGATGAGAGAATATCACTGATCGGCTGCCTCTTGCATGCACCCTACTGGGGATCGAGCCCGAAACCCAGGCATGTGCCCTGACCAGGAGTCAAACTGTGACCTCCTGGTTCATAGGTCGATGCTCAACCACTGAGCAACACCAGCCGGGCTTGGCTACTTTTCAAGGGCACTGGAACCTTTGTTTGGGGTTAAGGGGGGCAGGAGAGACTGGAGAGAGGGGCATCTGGAGGGCGTAGAGGAAAGGTTGGGCAGGGAGAGTGTGGGAGGAAGCTCCAGGGAAGTTCCTTGTTCTGTCCCGATTCTCAGCCCTGTCTGCCACCTTCATTGTGTTTGTAAGGCTTTCCTGAATCAGGAGAGGTTGTTTTCTTCTTGAAACCCGAGGGAGGGAGGGAACACACACACACACACACACACACACACACACACAGCATGCACATACGCAGCACACACGCACTAACAGGTGCACTCCCACCCGAGCCTGACACAGATGACAGCCTGTCATGGTCTGTATGTTACAAGTCAATTACGCCCACCTTCCAGTCAGCCTCTGATGCCGCTGGGGCAGCCGTCTCCCCGTATCGGATGCCGAGGAAGGACGTGGGACGATCCCCCAGGAGGGCCGCCAGCCCTCAGGAGGCTGCCAACTGTCAATTAGGAGGAAATTGGATGTGGGGGTGGCTCATTTATTTTCATCCCTCAACCTCCGTATTAAACATCATGGCAATAAAAAGAAAAAAAAAAAGAAAGAAAAAAGAAAAAATGGTGTGGCTCCACTGTGGCCTCAGGCACAGTTCTGAAAAGCCCTGCCCTCATTTTCCCCACCTGTAAAATGGAGCCCTGCCCACCCCGGCAGCCAGGTGGGGATCCTTGGCTCAGAGGATGTCACAGCCTGGACCTTGGTCCAAATCAGAGCCTGTCGGAAGGTGGGGAAAGCAGGCCCACAGCCAGGGTAGAAATTCGTCTCCTTTAGACCCTGTGTCTGGGCAGCTTTGAGTAGAGGCTTGAGAGCAGATAAGAAAGGCCCTTCTGGAGGGGAGAGGAGACCCCTGAAGCCCACCGCAGAGGTGGTGGCTCGTGGGTGGTCACCCAGGAGTGACAGAATCAACGGCCCCCTGGAAGGGGAGCTCCTGCTGGGAGGGCTGGGGCCCCTCCCGCCGAGTCGGTGCTGACAGGTGAACTGTCCAGCCCCGGGTACCTGGGACAGCTGCACTCTGAGATCATACAGCAGCGGGCCCAGCCTCTCAGGCTCCACTCCCATCCCTGGCAGCCGGACACGGCTCAGTCAGACACCTGGACACCCACAAAGGCTGCCCGTTTTTGTTTTTGTTTTTTTAATCCTCACCCGAGGATATTTTCCCATTGATTTTTAGAGAGAGAGGAAGAGAGGGAAAGACAGAGAAACATTGATGTGAGGGAGACATATCGATTGGTTGCCTCCTGCATGAGCCCTGGCCAGGGAGGAGCCTGCAACCTAGGGTACGTGTCCTTGACTGGAATCGAACCTGGGACCCTTCAGTCAGCAGGCCGACACCCAATCCACTGAGCCAAACCAGCTAGGGCCAGAGGCTGCCCTTTATCCTACACAGTTTGTAGCCCAAAACTGACTCCCCTGACCTGCAACGCCCTCTCCCAAAACAGTGACACCCACTGCCCACACTGCTCTCCGCCAAGGACTCATGTATGAGTGAGAATTAACAAAAAGAAAAAAAAAAAGAGAGATAGAGAATGGAGATAAGTAAGTATAGCTAGAAGAAAATATATGCCTGGCACATAGTAGGTGCTCAATAAATATTTGTTGAATAAGGTGCTGGAGACAGAACAGTGAGGTACAGACTAAGGGGTTTGTTTCTATTCTGCATGTACATGCCTCTGCACCCAATGCCTCCCATCCCTGCACACACACACACACACACACACACACTCTCACTGCCCTCCCTTCCTTCCTGCCAGTCCCCAGCAGTGCCCCTGAATGTCCACCACAAGCCCTCTGCTGCCCAGTACCCCCTTTCATGCCCAGGATGCTTGGGGGTCCTGAGGGAGTGACCGAGAAGAGGACTCAGGTGGACGGGGAGGGAAAGTTGGTACATTTCGCTTCTAGGTGTTCATGGAGAGGGCCACACACTGAGGGGTAGGTAGGCTAGCTGCCCGCCCACGGCTTCCCCTGCTTCCTGACTCTGGGCTGGGGAGGAGGCCTCGGATGCGGCTCTGCCTCAGGGGAGGGGCGGGAGTCTCACGGGAGGCCTGCGGCCGCCACTGCTGCTGCTCTGATAACCTTCAGCCCTGACCTCATTTCCCACGGAGGCTCATGCAATTTCTTCCAATTTTCCACATAATTAGCTGAGCGGGAGACGCATCCCTGCTCTGAGGCAGGAAGGAGCTGCTGCTCCAGGGCCTAAGGGCCTGTGGCTGAGGGCAGAGCCACCCCTGCAGGCTCCCCACCCCCCACACTCCCCCCAGCTCAGCGGGTAGGACATCCCCTGCCATGGGGGGATAAGGTGGAAAGAGGCAGGGCTGGTCGTGGTTTTAAGTCTCCATTCCCCCACCTGCTGGCCATGTGACATCAAGTCAGGTGTCAGTCCCTCGGGCCACTGAAAGATGTGGGTCACACAGGGTTTTTTCAGAGGATGACACTACACGGGACTCAGTGGCCAGTACCCATAAGTGTCCACGAGATCCTTTCTCTGCCCCCACACCTCCCAGGAAATGTTCACCCCCTCCCTCCCGCTCTCACTTTCTTTAAGACCCCCCGCCACCCCCTTCCCTTCCTGGAGAGGCAGGGCTCAGCCGTTCGGAGGTGGGTCTCCGTCCCGTCTGCCAGTGACAGTCAGCAAGGTAGACCGCCGGGCCTCGGTCTTGCCATCTGCGAAGTAGGCCAGACAACAGAAGCTACCTCAAGGTTTGGAAGAAATAGGCCCACAGTACAGAGTGGCCGCAGGAGCCCCTGCAGGGAGCAGGTGCTCAGCTCCCCCACTGGGTCCCTGTCCTGGTGGACGCTGTCACTCTGACCCGTTAAAGGGAAGCCCTGGGCAGCTCTGAAGAGCTCGCCAGCAGCGATCCCCAATTTGGCGGAGCCAAAGCGGGAATGAAGGGTAGAGGCCTCCCTGATGGGCCCTGACAAGCATTAACTCACTTTTGGGGCCTCCGTTTCCCTCACTGAGCAAAGCAGGGTCATTCCTGTCCCACACATCAAATCCCTCCTTCCTGACTGCAGAGGTGTCCTGGGGAGAGAAGACACACAGCCTTGCCCCCAGGGCAGAAACCGGTCCTTTCGACCCCACGGTGCCCACAGCCTGGGGAGGAGGCCACCCCCCCCCCCGCCCCCGGGGAGCC
>NW_006289713.1:5476460-5492912 GCF_000327345.1 Myotis davidii
AGCCTCGGGGTCCCGGAACAGCCTTCCCCTGACAGCATGAGCGATTCCCTTCCGCCCTCCGAGCCGGCGCCAAGGCCTGGAATCCATCATTTCCCGTCGCCTGTCGGGGGCTCTGCCGGCTGCCAGGCTCCTCTCCCGGGAGTGCAGCACCCTCCACAGCGTGGGCCCAGGGCCTCCAGACCACGGCCAGGCTGAGTGCAGACACCTGGGTCCATACCGCCCCTGACCATGGACATGGCCCTCCCCTCCTGACCCTGGGATGCTCACTGGGGAAATGTGCCATTAGGTCGCACGAGTCTCGTACATGTGGGTGTGGTTGGGGTCTCCCCCCCTACCCCCCGCTTCCTGTGCACCCCACAAGGCCTGCTCAGAACACTCCTCCCTCACAACAATCAGAACCTGCCCTGGAGGCGTGTCCTTTCAGCGTCTGCCCCCAGCAGCATCCGGCGGCCTCCGGAGCCAGAGACCCTCCCTCAGGGTGTTGGCCTGGATCATGGGGCAGCTCCCCACACTCCAGGGACATGGGGCCTCAAGGATAAGGGCTGAGCACCAAGGAGGGGTGGGGGATCCCACTTACAAGGGACAGGCGGGGCACACTCAGGAGGAGGCCAGAGGGGGCCTGAGCTGGCAGAGGGTCTATGTGGTGGGGTCCGGAGGGCGGAGACTGGGTCCCCGGATGTCAGACTCGGCAGCAGTCAGTCAGGACCGCCTCCCCCACTGGAGGGTGGCCCAAGCTCCTTTCTGCTTTGCCTATGAAACAGGCATGCCAGGCAGCTGAGACGGGTGACAAGCTTTTCCTGCTGCAAATAAGCTCATTTCAACTCCCCCCTGCCCCCATCTACACACCCTGCTTCTACCCGCAGGCCCCTGTTCGGCTGACTCCGTCGCTTGCTTGCTCTGAAGAATAAAATGGTGTTTATTCCCCTCCCATCGTTCCCAATGTGGCCATACCGGGCAGCGGCTCCCCCCACCCCTGCCAGTGACACGGTGATGACAGCGAAAGTTTATTGTGCATTTACAACCCGCCAGGCACCCTCCAAGCACGCCAGGAGACCCCACTCCCAGTCTACACCCCTCCAACCTGCCCCGGCCTGTTTGCTCTTCACACAGCCCTACACACGGCCATGGCGCTGTTATTGCCTCATTTCTCAGAGGCAAAGACTAAGCACAGAGAGGCCAAGTCGCTAGAATGGCATCACACAGCAGCCCAGAGTGTGATCTCAAAATGGGGGGACTAATCCCCCTGTCCCCGATGCTTCTGTGTTCAGGACACACCCGACACCAGGGGTTCCCCCAAAGGAAGGGGCCCCTTCCACAGCCTTCTTTTGTGACGCTACACATGGTGGAGGCTGGCAGGGAGAGCGAGTGCCCGAGCCGCTGGCAGCACACGGCGCTGTGTGCCGGACATGGCACAGGTGGGCCTCCCAGAGTGCGCGCAGCACCACGACCAGTGCCTTCCCTCCGCCCTCCAGCCCCAGGCTGAAGGCTGTTTCCAGGCCTCTGAGAGAGGCTGTGCCAGGGATAGAGCCGGGGTGTGCTCCTAGCACCACTAGGTCAGAAATAAAATGAAAATGTGTGAAATACAGACGGGGCCCCAGGAACTCGGGGGCTCCACAGAGCAGAAGCAGGTGAAACTCGGAAGAGGTCCAGCTGGGTGAGATCAAGGCTCCCATCCCACCGGGACCAGCTTCTGGCCAGTGGTGCCAGGCACAGGGGGCGGTGGACTGGTTCACCCAGCTGCACGGGGCCAGGCTGACACGGGGTCTCTGTGGGTTTCCTTGTGCTCCAGAAGGATCTGGGTGGGGAGGGAGGCAGACAACATACTTTATGTCCAGGACACATGTCCGCACAAAGACGTTACTCCCCGTCTTTCAGGGGCCTCTTCTGCCCCTGGGATGAAACCCCAGGATGAAATGGCCCTGGTAAGACCTTTGAGACCCTTCGAGAAGGGCCCCACTCCCAGTCTACACCCCTTCAAACTGCCCCCAGCAGGCTGTGCCCCATGATCACACCCCTCACCTCCAGGCGAGATGTCACTTCCACTGAGAACACCCATCCCACCTTTCCCACCTAGAGGCACTGAGAGTCTATGGAAATCTCACTCATGTGCTTCCTCCTCCTGGAAGCCCTCCCTGATGCCCAGGCTGGATAGCGGACTACTCTGGGCTGAGCTCTGGCACACCACTGTCTGTATGTCTTTGTCCTCCCTTCCCCATCCCTTACTAGAATAACCTGGGGTAGGTACATTTGCTCTGGGTCTCCAAAGGGCCTGGCTGAGTCCTCTGGAGTCTGAGAGTCTAAAAACAGACGGAGACTGCAGTCACAGCTCTCAGGGGGCGCAGGAGGGGTAAGAGACAGCACAGCGCTGCACAGGGCTGGGATGAGGGCTTAGTCTGGTGGAGCTAAAGCGACAAGAGATGAAGCTGCAGCGAAGGGGGCTGGAGGAAGTCGGGGGTATCTAGTAAGTGATGGGGTAGGGCCTCTCCCCTCCCAGTACAAGCCCCTGAAAGGACCGTGGATGGTGGCCCCAGGCAGGGTGGCCCATGGGAGGGGCCTCAGACGCCTGCCCGCCCTCCAGGCAGCATTGAGGGGCTAGCTTCAGTCCCTCCCCACCCAGCGAGTCCTCCCAGCTACCTCGCCCTGCCATCACCTTTGGTCTCTGAGGCCACACTGTGGCTTTACTTTCAGTGACCTTGATCCTGGTCAGGTCAAATATTTCAGTTCAGTGGATTCATCCAGCAGGAGTGTGTTTCTATGGCAACAGGGGCTGACTCATAGCACTCTCCTGGGTCCCCCAGCGCTCTCCCCTCCAGGAAGCCACACTCGGTGCTCCTGCCTGCATGCCCACCGTCACAGCGCTTCCCAAGGTGAGAGGTGACTCTCCCTGTGCTTGCCCATCAGCCCCGGAGTGCGCTGTAAGGGCCAGGGTTGCAGAGCCCCCGCTGCTGGCCCTGACGTCCTATAACATGAGCACAGGGGCTGCTGTCCATGAGGACACACAACCCATGTGCAGCCTTAGCCGTCAGCATCAGCGTCCAGATGGGCTCTTGTTTTCTCCCGGGGACATCTGCTGACCCGCCCAGGCCGGCTGCAGAGAGAAAGGGAGGCGTGTGGAAAAGATGTGAGGCCCAGCTCGGCATTTTGGGGGGATTCAACTGAGACAGCCCGTGGCGCCGTTTCAGAGGCTGCGTCCTAACGGGTCTCGTCCTCTCCGAGGAGCTCAGGTCACCCGGGGAAAGGCCTGGCACCTGAGAACTGGGCGCTCAGCCCATGTTTTAAGCTACCAGTCCTCATGGTTTGCCCTCACCTCCCCTCCTACCCACGATCTGGGTGCTGTCCTTCTGCCCTGCGATGCTTGTGTTCCTGTAGCCCTGGCACAGAGCAGTGCTTTCCGGCTGATGAGCATCCCTGCTGTGGCCCCAGTGCCAACCAGCACCTACTGGGCGCTTGCAACACCCCACAAGGGCTCTTGGGGGGCAGGAGTCCTAGTGTCACCACTCGCTCGAGATGGGAAAATTGAGAGGTTAAGAACTTGACCTCGTGCCCACAGCAGTCGCATGGGTGCAGAGCGCCTATGATTTATCGCACGTTATGATGTCCCCATGATGCTCAGCACTTAAATCATTGGTTCCCAACCTGTGGGTCGCGACCCCTTTGGGGATCGAACGACCCTTTCGCAGGGGTCGCCTAAGACCATCGGAAAACACACAGATAATTACATATTGTTTTTGTGATTAATCACTATGCTTTAATTATGTTCAGTTTGCAACAATGAAATTGGGGGTCACCACAACATGAGGAACTGTATTAAAGGGTCGCATTAGGAAGGTTGAGAACCACTGAGTCTTAAATGCATTCATCTCATAGGATCGCCCCCAAACCTTATGATGCAGGGACTTTTATCACCCCCATTCTACATTTGGGCAGACTGAGGCACGGGAGTGAGGTGCGCAAGGTCACACAGGGAGCAAGGGGCAGAGCCTGTTTGCACCCGGAGCCCAGGCCCTCCGCACCTCTGCTGGCGCCTCCCAGCCGACGCTCAGAACGCCCTGCTCTTCAAGAGTACGTTCTTTCTGAAACCTGACCATGACAAATTATTTTTTTAATGGTTTTAATTTATCCCCCTTTCCTCGGAGAGTGTCACAGGCAATCTGCTTCTCCCCGTGTCTGTGAGCCTCCTCGTCTCTTGTTAGTGGCTCAGCTTTGAACATATTTCCTTTTATCATGTGGTGACACACGGTGGCGGAGGGCGATTCCGGGAGAGATTGTCGGGGAGGGGCCGGGCTAGAGTTTGCATCGCTCCTGACAGCTAATTAGCCGTGTGCCTTTGCACCAGGGGCCTCTCATATGGCAGGCATCATCCTCACGGCCCCGAGGCTGCACGCCGAGGCCTCCTCCTCCTCCATTCCTGCGTTGGAGATTCCCAGGGTAACGATTTCCATTTTGGTGGTGCCCTTGACACGGGCCCGCCTGTGGCAGGGATAGGAGGGCAAGGCCAGGACGGCTGATCCTTGGGGACTGAATTTGCCAACTATCATCAGGGGGCTCTGGACTGGGACCCAGACCAGAGCAGGTGTCTGAGGCGCTGGTGACCTTGGGCAAGTCTGCCCTCCCCAAGGCTCAGTTTCCTCATCTGCATATTGGGTAGATGAGCGCCATATGTTTGGCTCCCTAAGCTTGCTGCCGGCATCCAGCAGGAGAATGAGAGGCAGGTTGAGCTGAAAGAATGATGTCTGGGTTCCTCCATTCATCATGTACGTATTGAGTTCAATATGTATTGGGCACCTATGTATGCATGTACGGGGCACTGCTCTAGGTGCAAGGGGCTGGGGAAGGAAGGAGAGGGTAAGGAACCATAAGTAGCGCGTGTAATCCCCCTGATTGTCGATGTTGAGGTCCAGGTCTGGGGAGGGGCCGGGCTGGCTTGCATGCTCCTGACAGCTCGTTAGAGGTGATTAGAAGCATGAGGAAGATGAAGCAGGGAGGCGGGGGATTATGGGGCGGGGAGAGGTTGCACTTTAAAATAATAGCATGGTCAGGCCCCCTAGGCCGCACAGACTGTATCATCGTTAATTACTACCATCATGTCTGTGAGGATGAGTAACAAAGATCATCAAATCTTTCTTTCTTTTGCCTGTTAGGAAAACACAGTCTATTTTTTTTTATTTTTTATTTTTTAGGGCAGGGTTCTCACACTCGGGCAGCATCAGGGTTCCCTGCAGAGCTTGTCACATAGGTAGCCTGGCTGTCCCCAGGGTTTCTCATCCAGAGTCTGCATTTCTGCCCAGTTCCCAGGTGACCCCAATGCTGCTGGCCCAGGACACAGTTTCAGAATCCCTGGTCTGGTCTGGAAATGGACTTGGTTCGTGCATTAAAGGTTGCATTTCTTCTGCCTATTGGATGTGGCCCATGAGAGCCACTGGCTCTGATACCTGTGACAAACACTTTGGAGGCCCCTAAGATCAGATCAAACAAACTGTGTGAAATCACCACTTTCCCCATTTCATACGGTTCCGCTTACTGTGCGCTGGGTCTAAACAGCCATCCTGGCCTCACGGAGCTGCCGCCCGTCATTTCCCTGGCTACACGGTGGAACCCTCCTTCTTTGCCCAGAGGTCCCCGCCCCCCAGCAGGGGTCAAGGCCTGGCCTGGGCCCAGGACCCCTGGAGCCTCTGGGAACCTCCCCTCTGCCTTGCAGCCCCTGGGGCCTCCCTGAAGTGGCTCTGGCCCCAGAGAGAGATGAAGGGGGAGCAGCAGGCCCACTGACATGCTGAAGGATTGCCATGGCAACAGTGCAGGGCGGGCCAGCTGGCAGGAGCAGAGTCTGACAGAGCCACAGGCCTGGCCTCCCACTAGGGCAGGGCTGGCCTGGGGAGCATAGGTCACACAGGGCTGGGGGGGAGGGCACAAGCCCCCACATGACAGGTCTGTGTCCTTTTTGAGGAGAGTGCGGTGACCCGACTGGGGCTGGGCATCTGGGGAAACCCACCTCCCTCCTCTTTACACACGGGGGTGGGGTGGAGGGCTCTTGCTGGAATTCTCTGATACCATCTGAATCACAGGGCGCCCCGGCCTCACCTCACCTGGATCCCCGTGGGGAAGGGCCCCTGGCCGCGTGATCCAGGAGGCTGCACTCCCTGTTCCTGCAGCAGGTAATAGGTACTCGGTGAAAATGTGCCTAATAGGATAATGAACAAATGGGCATGTTCATGACCGCCCCTTTGAGGCTGTGTCTGAGGCTCAGGGAGGCTGCTGGGTGCAGGGCTGGGACAAAAGATCCCCGAGATTAAATCTGTCGCCTCCTCCCTCCCCTGCCCTGCACACGCAGGAGGCAGCACCCACGGCCTTCTGGACCTTTCTTGCTCTCATTTGGACATTGGAAGAACTCAGAGCCTGCTCCCGGGACACAATGCCAGGAAAATGTGCGTCCCCGGGAGCTCCCGGGACCCTTTTCCCTCCCTCTGTCCCAGGACTGGAAAAGGCCATTGGGTTCCTTCAGGGGAGCTTGGCTATTCCAGGCTGTGTGATGGGCCTGCAGGGAGGTGGAGGGGGCCTTGGCCAGCTCTGTTCCTTCTCAAAGCAGGCAAGGAGGCCCTGTTCCCACTAGGCCTCCCCCAGGCTCTGTACAGGGTTATTCTGCCCGTTCTACAGATGAAGAAACTGAGGTCCTGAAAGTGAGCCAAGATGCCCAAGGCTGCTGGGCAAAGTGAGGAACTGAGGCCAGGCTCCCTGCTGCCATGCCCCCTCCTGGAATCTTTGAGCTGAGAGATTAAAAGAAGACTTTTAATTTCTTTTCAATGAAGATAATCTGTAAAATGCTCAACCAAATGTAATTTCATTTCTCCTATCTCCTAAGACTTTTCCTATAAATCAATTTACAAATATGGTGAGAACTACCCTTGTGCCGGGATGAAACCCCGGGATGAAGTGGCCCTGGCAGGATGTTTGAGGCCTTGAAGAGGGGCCCCACTCCCTAGTTTAGCATCACCCCAGCCACCCCCAGGCAAGCTGTGCCCCAGGATCGCTCCCTCCTGATCTCCACTTGGAACCCGTGCGCCACCTTCCCTTGCACTGGAGTAAGAACTTTATTGTTTGGCGCGAGCATCCCTGAGGTTGGAGGACAGGTGAGGGAGGGGTGAGACCTCGGGGCTGACAGCACAACTGGGCCAGTCCAGCTCCTGGGACTGGGACGGACAGGTGATCTGAGCTGGTGGATCTGAGCAGGTGGAGGGAGGAGTGGGGACAGAACCAGGGATCCCGGATAGAAGCAGTCAGTGAGCAGAGGCTCAGAGGCGGGCAGGAGCTGGAGTCAGGCTGGACAAGAGGAGGGCTTTGTGAAGGGATGTGGAGCAGCACCCAAAGCAAGACCCTCCACTGCCCCCCCCCCACTTCCCCACCTGTAAAACTGCAACAACTGGTCCCAAACCTAAGGGCGCTGAAAGGTTAAATGAGATCACGCCTGATTACAGACACACACCATAAATGACATGTTTGGCTGAGGCTGTCCTCCCTCCCTAAAGCCTCCCCGCAGAGACCTCAGAGTCCCCCTGCCAAGGAGAGATCCCACAGCTCATGCCTCCTGGCATCCCCTCCCCCAACACACTTTTACTGCAATCAGCTCCTTCAGCACCCCAACACTAAAGTTAGGTATTAGTATAACTCTTCCCACTTCACAAACGGGGAAACCAAGGCACAGAGAGGATCAGGGACATACCCAAGGTCACACAGCTCCAGATGGTAGAGTCAGGATTCAAAAGTAGGCACTGATATCACCCCATTTTACAGATGGAGAAACTGAGGCTGGGAGGGCACCCTCTGTGGTTCTGGGCCACACAGCCAGGATGCTGCTGAACTGAGCTGAGCTGGCAGTTGGGCCTGTGGGTCTCCTGAGCCCAGGCTCTGACCGTGGAGCTCTAGGGCCTCCTAAGCAGGTCTGGACAAAAGGTTTGGAGAACAAGCCTCTGGAAGGGCCAAGGAGGCAGGCTGAGGGGGAGGTGCAGACAGCGGGCTGGGCTCTGCCACTCATTCCTACCCCTGCTTCTCACACCCGCCGCCGCGGGGGAGCCAGAAGCTGGTAGCACCAACTGTTGCTGCCGCCTTCCCTCTCCCTGCCCATCTGTTCCCGCAGGGGATCAGGGTGGGCGGCAGGTCCTTGCCTAGACCATCCGCTGCCGATGCAGTGGGGACACTCCCCCCGCCCTTCCCTTCTCCTGGGCCTGGAGGTTTGCAGGGGGCACGGTAGGGTGGGCACAGCAGGCCCACATGCGCCTCCCCACCTTGAGCCTCGCTGTCACCTGTGCCAATGGGCACAGCGCCTCGGATGTGGCTGTGAGCTCTGAACCAGCTTCCGCCCATAACCAGGACCCCCTCCTGTGTCCTCCCCTCTATGGGTTTTCTGATCGCAGAGCCTGGGGTCCACAACCCTCCCACTGCAAATGCCCCTGCTGTCCCAGAAACACACTTATCCTTGTCACCTGGTGTGTGACCTGATTTAGACTAAGAGCAAGCAAGGTAGAGAGCCACGGGTGGGCGGGTGCCCTCTGAGACGTCCCAGCTGGTGGCAAAGGCCCCTGGAGGCTGAGAGCCCAGAGCCATCTGTCTTAATTTTTGGCACCCACTTCCAGACCTCCTGGGTGCCTGAGGGACCCCCTCTCCCATGCAGAGGAGTGAGCTCACAGCAGAACATGCACTGGACGCGTGCTGGGTGGGGTACTGAGGGAGAGGTGAAGGGGCCGCCGCTAAGGGTCAATTTGGGTCCCAGCCCAGGCAGCTAAGAGAACAAGGCCTGTGGTGCACCTGTGTGGAGGGGGACACAGGGAGGGCAGGGTGCTAGGCAAGGCCCCAAGGGAAAGGAGTTGAGTCCCGAGGGTGGAAAGGATCGATGGCCACCCCAAGACCTCCCTCTGCCCCCCCAGTTCTGATGCTACCCCTTGAGGGTTCTATACAAGCTCCACCACTTTCTATGTGACCCCTGGCCAGTTATTTGACCTCTCCGGGCTGGTTAGAAGGATAGGATGAGGTAATGCCTGGCACCTGGCACGTGCTATGCAGGCTGGGCAGTAGGGCGATGATGAGGCCCAGCTCCAGCTCCAGCACACACCTTCCCATGCTCAGGCCATGCTCCTGCCACCCAGAACCTCCTTCACCGCCCCCCAAGCTCAGCACCCGGCCTGGTCCTATGTCCTGGCCTTTGCACACACAGCTCCCTCCACTGGGAACACCGGTGCCCACCCTCCTTTGCCACGTGGCTACTCATAGTCTTCCTACAGGTGGAAGGGAAGGAGGGGCCACCTGTTCTGGGAAGGAGGCTGGATGAGGTGTCCCAGGTTGAGACACAGAAGAGGCCACACAGGCGGGCCCCTGAGAGAGAATCCACCATATATCCAAGGGCTGGCTCTGCCAGATCTTGCAGGGGACAGCGACATCTAGTGGGCAGTGGGCACATTGCCCATCACCCCAGGAGGTCCCTCTAGGGCAGCGGTTCTCAACCTGTGGGTCTCGACCCCTTTGGGGGTCTAACGACCCTTTCACAGGGGTTGCCTAAGACCATCCTGCACATCAGATATTTACATGACGATTCATAACAGTAGCAACATTACAGTTATGAAGTAGCAACGAAAATAATTTTATGGTTGGGTCACAACATGAGGAACTGTATTTAAAGGGCCAGAAGGTTGAGAACCACTGCTCTAGGGGTACCCCAATCCTGCAAGTCAGCAGAGGCTCCCCTCCAGGGGAGAATGCGGAGCAGAGGGGGGCCAGGCTCAGCACATTGCCATCGGCGACACAGGGCTCAGCTTCCTCTCTAGAACTCCTGCCTCCTCCCATGGGCAGCCATGCTCCCACATGGCATATGCCCGCCATATGCTCTCCCTGTCACAGCATCCTCAGCAGGCCTGCAAGCAGCCTGCTAGTGGGGGCAGGGTGCCTTGGAGTTTGAGCACACCCCAACTGCTACATCGAGCAAGCTGCTCGGAGCTGCTCGGAGGGGTGCCAGAACCCCTATGAGGGCAGCGGCCCATGATGCCACATCACAGACAACCACACTGAGGCCCAGAGAGGCTGAGCATGTTCCTCGAGGCCACACAGCTGCAAGGGCAGACCAGTCCTGTCACCCAGAGCCGCCTCTGAATATGCATCTACAACCTCAGGGGGCTGGTGGACATACCTGCAGAATTCTTTGGTGTCTGGAAGCTCGGTGTCCATGGAAGTCCCCATGCCAGGACACCTTCCATTTCCTCTTTCCCCATCACAGCTTCAGGGCCCCCGGGAGACCACGGCCTCACTGCTCTCCTGCTGTTTCCACAACCCCAGCAGTGGAATCTATAAGGCACTCTGGGCCTGAAGCCTGAAACTGACTCATGCTTCTCAAACTGGGTTCCCCAGAGCCGTGAAGTTCTGCCAATGAGTTCAGGTTCTGCCCGGGGAGCTGAGAAAAAACTTGAGGGAGGGAGGGCTTGTCCTCTTAAATCATTGTCTAGAGCTGATTTCTACAGAAGGTCTAAGTGAAGAGGGAGGGAAGGAAAATTCTGGAACTTTGCACTATGCAAGAGGAAATACTGAGTGTCTAATAGCAGGCCTCACCTCCTAATGCAGCCAAATGTCGCTCAGGGCCAGGCTGAGGCTACTCCACCGAGTGGTTTCATAGGCAACAGATGTTTACTGAGCACCTACTAAATACCAGGGATAGTCACTGAACCCCACAGTGCAGGCGTTAACTATGCGCTCAGGACCCAGAATCCGTGGGTTCGAATCCTGCCTCTGCCATTTGTTCGTGTGGCTGAGGGACTTCGTCTCGGTGCCTCAGTTTCCTCATCTCTAAAATGAACCGAAGAACAGTTCCTAGATATCGATGACAATGAGAATTAAATGAGTTAATAGATTGTATTACTTTTTCCAGGGCATATGACAAATTACCACAAACTGGGGCTTAAAACAACAGAAACGTATTCTCTCACAGTTGCAGAGGCCATCATACGGAGTCAAGGTGTGGGCAGGGCTGTGCTCCCTCCAAAGGCTCAAGGGGCGCATCCTTCCTGCCCCCTCCTGCTTCTGCTGGTGTCCAGCGATCTTGGGCGTGGCCTGTGGTAGCAGAACTCCAACCTCTGCCTCCGTCTTCACATGCCATTCTGTCTGGGTCCTAATTTCCCTCTTCTTATAAGGACATGGGCTGGATTTAGGGCCACCTGTATCCAGCATGACTTCATTATAACTAATTGCATCTGCAAAGACCCTCCTTCCTAATAAGGTCATATTCTGAGGTTCCAGATGGGCATGCATTTGGGAGGATACCATCTGGCCCCACTACATACATGTCCAGGGCTTAGGCCAGCGCGAGGCACGCAGAAGTGTTCCACATGGGGTTAGTGCTCTTCCCCCAGTACCTGTGACGGGGACTTGGGCCCACTCTATGGATGCGGACACCAAAGTTCAGAAGAGTGAACTGTCTGCCTGAAATCTGCCTTGCAATGTGGGGCTCAGATCCAATCCAGTTTTGTTGTCTTCACCCCGAGTATTTTCCAGGCCTGAGCTCCCCGGGACATCTGCCAGAGCAATGCGGGCATTTTCCCTACGGGCACCACCCAATGCCCCAGCGGGGAGCTTGTGCATGGAGGCTTCCAGCCCCCTGGCCAGCACACAGCCTCTCTGTAATATGGAAGATGAACCCCAACCTCAGCGGGAGGGTGTGGCTCAGTGAGAGGATACCGGCCAGGGGAGCCCATCTTTCCTGTTACTTTCACGTGCTGCAATTCACATATCAGTCTCATGCTGGTATAGAGCAGCCGTGGGCAAACTACGGCCCGCGGGCTGGATCTGGCCCGTTGGCTGTTCTACCGGCCTGCGGAGGGTTCTCTTGCTCTCCCCTCCGCTCCTTCACCAGCAGCAGTGTTAACATGTATTAGTTCACACAAACACTCCATCCATGCTTTGTTCCGGCCCTCCGGTCCAGTTTAAGAACCCATTGTGGCCCTCGAGTCAAAAAGTTTGCCCACCCCTGGTATAGAGCAATGGTTGGGTAAATGTTCTCTCTGACGCGGAAAGGGGCAGGAAGCCCCCTGATTGGTTTGCTCCCATCTAGCAAACAAGCACTGCGCCCCTCTGTGTCAGGCGTGTGACCGTGGCCACATCGCAGATGAGGTGGCGCCCTGCCAGGCCAGCTTCCCCAGGCCCAGCTGGGCTCACTAGGGAGGTGCTGGTGGAGCACGGAACATCTCAGAGTCTGGCACGTGAGGGGGTAGGACTAGAGGATCAGAGTGTGGCAGCAAGGCCTGGATGCAGGTGGGAGGCAGGGACTCACTGCCTCTGATGGGGAGGGGGCAGCATGGGGCTGAGGAGGAAGCAGGTGCCAGGCTGCTGGGCAGTCACTGTATTACTTGGGTCTCTGGACCTAGGATTCTGCAGGAAAGAGAAAAGGCTTTCTGGGTTTAGAAAGAGCCTTATCCGCACAGTGGGAAGCTGGGGCCCCGCCCGTAAGCAGGCAAGCTCAGATGGCCCAGCAAGGCCTGTGGGCATCGTGACAGGCAGGCCCAGGCCTTTAAACAGGGTCACCTGACCTCTACTCTAGCCCTGTCTGGCTTCTGAGTCAGGCAGACCTGGGACCGATGACCTTGGGTCCAGTCACCTGCTGAGCCCAGTGACACAGGGAGAAAGGCAGTGTCTGCCTGTATTGGAGGCAGCTGATAAGTGCCCAGTGCAGAGCGGGGCACGGGAGGGAAGCTGACCTCCCCGAGCAGAGGGCCAACAAGGCTGGCCTAACGACCAGGTCACATGGCTCAGTCATCCCCAGTGTTCACTGAGCACCTACTCTGTGCCACCACTTGCTCAGGACTGGAACCCAGTGGCAAACAAGCCCCAAGTTCTTCCCCTTAGAGACAGGTCACATGCCTCCTCAGTGTCTGCGAGATTAACGTAGCAATGGGGCCGGAAGAGCTGCAAGAGGTTCTGTTTTGAAAGTGCACTAAAAACTGGGGTCACCATAACCCCGCAAGTCCACTCCATGCTTTGTACCCAAGAGACATGCAAACCTATGTCCACGCAAAATCGGCACACACAAGCTCAAAAGCAGCACTATTCGTGGTAGCCCCATGTGCATACAGCCCAAATGCCCCTCGATGGTGGACAGATAAACCACACGTGGCCTCCATCCACGGAGTATCAGTCAGCCATAGAAAGGAATGAAGCACGGACACCTGTTACAGCATGGATGAACCCTGAAAATATTCTTCCAGGTGAAAGAAGTTAGATACGAACAGATACATATTATATGATTCCACTTACATGAAACTAGAAACCCGGTGCACGACATTTGTGCACTGGGGGGCCGGGGGGTCCCTCATCCCGGCCTTTAACAGTCCGGGAGCCCTCGGGGGATGTCCAACTGATGGCTTAGGTCCGGGCCTAAGTCATCAGTTGGACATCCTTAGCACTGCAGCAGAGGCGGGAGAGGCTCCTGCCACCGATGCTGCCCTCACCAGCTGTGAGCCTGGCTTGTGGCTGAGCGGCACTACCCCTGTGGGAGAGCCCAGACCACCAGGGGGCAGCTCCTGCGTTGAGCATCTGCCCCCTGGTGGTCAGGGTGTGTCATAGCGACCGGTCGTTCCACCATTCAGTCAATCTGCATATTAGTCTTTTATTGTGTGGGATGTCCAGTATAGGCAAATCCCTAGAGACAGAAGGTGGATCAATGGTTGCCAGAGGTTGAGACAGAGAGGAATGGGGAGTGACTGCTAAGGGTAAAGGGCTTCTTTTAGGGGTGGTGAAATGTTCTAGAATTAGATAGTGGTGATGGCTGCAACTCTGACTATCCTAAAATCCACTAAACTCTACACTTTGGCACATTATTATAAAATTGCTATAAAAAAAACGGCACTTAAAATAGTACTTGCAAAATGCCATTTTTCATACACTGGGGTGTTTTTGAAATTACAAAAATGAAAAGGAATGAGCACATATTGTTTTAGAACCAGAGAAATAAGAGGTGCTTGCAGGTACCCGCTGCCATGGCCAGGGTTTTTTTGGAGGCTCAGGGAGGGGAGGCCTTGCCCGGCTTCCCCAGGAGGCAGCATGGGCCCACAGCGGTGGAGAGGCAGCCACCCTGTTCCCACCAGCCCAGCTCACCAGAAGTCCTGGAGACAGCCAGCTGATGCGGGGGTGACCAAGAAAAGACACCCCTGAGGCTGATCTGTCTGTAAACTGCCAGTGAGTCCTGGGGGGCCAGGCCTCACGGGGGCACACGTCCAGTGCTCCCAGGGGCTCCCCGGGAATTCTTCCAGGAACCATGTGGTGTATGGGTGGCCATTATGCCCCTCTGGACAGGGACCCGTGGAAGAGGTCCAAGCCCCTTCTGAAAGAAAGTTCACCATCTTCTCTCTCTGCAGGGGCAGGAAGCAGGGCATCTCTTGAGGTCACAGCCAAGGACTTGGCCCGGCCTCAGGATGGTGGACAGAACTGGAAGAGGCGGGTGAGAAGCTGCCGAGGCCGTGACCAATATAATAATAGATACCACGTGCGGGAGGGGGCACTGTGTGCCTGGCGGGGACTGTCCCATAAACCGTACACCCCCATGAGCCTTCCACAGCCGGAGAGCAGGAACCAGTGCCATCCTATTGTACAGATGAGAAAACCGAGGCACGGAGGGCTCCCCAGCTACACCACTCTCAGCCCTACGTCACTGGCAGCTGGTACACCTGTGACGTCAGCTGTCTTCACAGAGGGTGTTGGGGGCTGGGCCGTGGGGGGGGGGGCATCTGCCTGCCCTCCTGCCACTTGCTTCTTGGGCCCAGAGCTGTGAGAAGCAGGCCCCACACAAAGCCAGGCCCCAGGCCAGCAGAGCGACACCCTCCCCACAACTGCAATCATGTCCATCCACAGGACACTGCCGACACCAGCTGTGTAGTTCTTCCAGACCAGTACCCACATCTCCAACGCTCCGGGCACCGGCACAGCTGGGTGGCCCACACTTTGGTTCAGTTCGGACACTATCACCAGAGTTGGCAGAGAGCCCACCGGTCAAGGGCTTAGTCCCTGGAGACTGTCCCTGCTTCAGACATCAATCACAAGTCCTGGGTCTCTATACTCCTGGCCAATTGGCTATAAATCAGGGATCTCACGACCCTCTCCTCAGGTACGACAATTTCCTAGGAGGGCTCACAGAACTCAGAAAAACATAACTTCGTGGTACTCGTTTATTGTAAAGGCTAAAACTCAGGGACAGCCACATGGAGGACCCACATCATCCCGCTAGTGGACAGCTGGGCAGTGGGGCCCCAGCTCAGCCCCTGGCCTGGACACCCGCCTGTCCCATTCCGCGGCAGAAAGCCCAGGCACTGTTCTGAAGAGCTGTCATCTCCACTGAGTGACCTCTGCTGTGCGAGGCCCCCCGAGGCTGAGGGCTGGCAGAACCCTTACAGTCCCTCCCAGAGTTGGGAGGCCTGGTTTGCACCCAGCTGTGCCTCTCAGTCCCCGTCTCTGAACAGGACAAACATGAAAACGCTGGATCCCAGGCCTGGTACAGCTCTCGTGGTCCTCCCCATGACCACCCCTCACTGCACCCTATGCCTCCTCTACGAGGCCAGGGGAGGGTCTGCAGCCAGGGTTGCTCCTGCCCCGTGGGACCTAGAGAAGGGGCCCAGTGGGGTGGGCTCTGGCCCAGCATCCCCACCTGGAGACACTCTGCTCCTCCTGATGGGGTGTATCGGCTGCTGGGAACGATGAAATCTGAACAAACGCCGCTGCTGCTTAAGGATCTTCCATGCACGGTAAGGCAGACCTCCTCAGTTGTGCCCCAACCTGGCTGAGCAAAAGATGGACTTGGTTTACTTGGTATGTGAAGGGTCTGGTGCAGAAGGACTCAGGCACAGCTGGATCCAGAGGCTCAAACACTCCTGGGAGCTGCCTCCCGTCCGTGTCTGTCTCTCCCCCATCGCACCCTGAGTTCTTTCGTGTTCAGGGACTCTCACTATGCAATGCCCTCTGAAGGGGGTCCTGAGTGCCCAGGGCCCACCAGACTAGTCCAATCCAACCACCCCCAGCATTGAGCCTCCCAGCCCTAGGATCCCCACCCAAAGGCAGCCGTTCCTGTTGGCCACAGACTTTCTGAGCGGGTGTCCATGGAGGGAGATGGCGCCAGCCAGTCGCCTGTCCCTGCTCGGTTCCAGCTAAGATAAGGTTCCCAAAAGACTAATGCTGGCGTGTAAATATTAGATACTTCTGTCTCCTTCGAGACCAATTACACAGATCATGGCGGCTCCCCCAGGACCGTGCCTTCCACTTACTGTATCATCATTAACTGCCTATTAGGTAACAGCTGCTGGGGGAGAGAGAGAGAGAGAAAGAGAGAGAGAGAAGGAGAGGAAGAGAAGATACTGGGAGGGAGGGAGAGAAGCGAGGGAGACAGGAAGAGGAAAAGAAGGGTGAGAGGAAAAACAGAAAAGTGAAGATAGAAAAAGGGGG
>NW_006289713.1:5494689-5497218 GCF_000327345.1 Myotis davidii
CTGCCCCTCCCCCTCTCCAGGCCTCAGAGACCTGGGGCCTTTGAGGGTGGGGGTGGGAAGCCTGGCGCCTAGGAGCCCCTGCCAGGATTTCAGGCTCCTGGGCCTGTAAAGCATTTGATTTCTCCTCCTCCAGGCCTGGGAATAATTAGGCAACAGGGAACATAAATCACGGCCCTGTACATCTGCTGACCACATCTCCTGAGGATGAGCGAGGTGGGGTGGAGTGGGGTGCAGGGTCCCTGCAGCTGGGACATCCTGCAGGGGGTCCAGAGCACCCCATGTCAACCATGCTTCCAGTGAGGGCATAGGGTGCTGGTGGAGTGTGGGGTTCCAGGTCTCCTGAAGCTCACACCCACAGACACACACTCACACACTCTTATCCACTACTGACAACATACCCAGGACAGTTTCCCCACAACTAACACACACACACACACACACAAAGACACACCTACACCCCAAGAGAAGATACTGGGAGGGAGGGAGAGAAGCGAGGGAGACAGGAAGAGGAAAAGAAGGGTGAGAGGAAAAACAGAAAAGTGAAGATAGAAAAAGTGAAAGAGAGGCAAAGGAGAGGAAGAGACAGAGATAGCAAGGATGTCAGAGTCGCCTGTCCCTGCTCGGTTCCAGCTAAGATAAGGTTCTCAAGAGACAGACAGGGAGAGACAGTCAAGAGACCGGGAGAGCCCTGGCTGGTTTGGCTCAGTGGATAGAGTGCCAGCCTGCAGACTGAAGGGCCTCAGGTTCAATTCTGCTCAAGGGTACATGCCTGGGTTGAGGGCTCGATCCCCAGTAGGGGGCGTGCAAGAGGCAGCCGATCAATGATTCTCATCACTGATGTTTCTCTCTCTCCCTCTGTTTTCCTCTCTGAAATCAATTTAAACATAATAAAGAGAGAGATGGATAGGAACAAGCAGACAGAATAAAGGCAGGAACAAAACATTTGGGAGAGACTGGGATGGAGACCCAGAGAGGCAGGAGGGACCGAGGAAGAGGAGGGAACCCGGGAGAAGGCGGCTGAGAGCTCTAAGGAGCCCAGGCCCACCTGCCCTCAGGGTCCCCTGCCACTGCCCTGCCTGTCCCTGTCTGCCAGCCCCTGCAGTGTGCTCACCCACGGTGCCCTCAGCCTGTAGCAGGTGGGCAGGGCGGGGAACACCAAACAGGCCCAAAGTCCTCCTAAAGCCAGGGCTGCCCCCGCAGGCCTTAACTCCACACAAAGGCAGGGAGAGAAGAGCCATCGCTGTGCAGACCCCAGATCCTTCTGCTGAAAGGCCTTTAAACGTATGTCTAGCCTGGCCGCCAAGCACACAGTAGGTGCCTGACACTGTTTAGAAGAGAAGGAGGGTGAAGCCTTTCCATCAGCAATTACAGACCAGCCCCTGGCAGGCCCGCCAGGCACCCAGCCCCTGGCAGGCCCGCCAGGCACCCAGCCCCTGGCAGGCCCACCAGGCACCCAGCCCCTGCCTACATACCCTCTTTGAGTCCTTGAAACAGCCCCTGGGGCTACGATCCCAGCCCCCGGCAGGCCCACCAGGCACCCAGCCCCTGCCTACATACCCTCTTTGAGTCCTTGAAACAGCCCCTGGGGCTACGATTGGCCCCATGCAGAGATGAAAAGAAGGGGGACACAGGCAGAGTGACCAGCCTCTCCGAGGCCACCCAGCTGGGGAGCCCCACACTGGCAGTCAAGGCCAGTGACTCTAGGTCAAGGCCAGTGACTCCTGAGCCCTGGTGCACTGCCTTTGAGAGCAGCAAGTCCTCTGCTGGGGGCTAAGGGACAAGATGCAGCACTCAGCCACCCACCCCCTGAGGGCTTGAGCCAGGATCCCTAGAGGGGGAAGGACAGAGAAGGGCCTGTGTAGTCACCAAACCTGGACTGACCCGATGAGCGCACGTCACCCCCTGCAGGACGCCTCTCCAGGACCTTTGTGTCTTCACAGCCACCTCCTCACCCCGGGACACCCCACTGCCCCTGAGCTCTGAGGTCCTGTCTGCCCTGAACCTGGGCCTCTCAACACTGCTGCTGGCTTACATCCGTTGTCCATCTGTGTCTGTGCACCCAAACCACAAATATCTACTATGTCTTCCCTCCCTACCAGGTGCATTTCTAGGCACGGGGGACAGCGTGAACAAGCGGACACAGACCCCCCTGCGTGGAGCAGAGGATACCTGGTCAGAGGTGAGTGCCCAAGAGCACGTGGTCAAGGAAGGCCTGGTGACAGCTTGAAGGAAGAGCAGCGACCTGAGAAGACGGGGAACAGCATTCTAGGCAGTGGGAATGGAAGCTGCAAAAGCCGAGATGGGAACCAACATAGCGTGCCTGAGAAAGTGGGAAGAAGCCAGGGTTCTTGGGGGCAGGTTGGGGAGGTCAGACACCCCTTGAACCCTGAGGTGAGGATTTGGAATTTCCTTCTAAGAGCATTGGGGAAGCCCCCACAGGAACCTAAGTAGAGGGTGACCCAATCCAGCCCCTCTACAAAGCTGCCCTGGGCTAAGTGTGGGGGAGGTATCAGCCATAAATCCTCACGT
>NW_006289713.1:5497513-5499377 GCF_000327345.1 Myotis davidii
CCAGTCCCCTTGGCTGCCCCTCCCCCTCTCCAGGCCTCAGAGACCTGGGGCCTTTGAGGGTGGGGGTGGGAAGCCTGGCGCCTAGGAGCCCCTGCCAGGATTTCAGGCTCCTGGGCCTGTAAAGCATTTGATTTCTCCTCCTCCAGGCCTGGGAATAATTAGGCAACAGGGAACATAAATCACGGCCCTGTACATCTGCTGACCACATCTCCTGAGGATGAGCGAGGTGGGGTGGAGTGGGGTGCAGGGTCCCTGCAGCTGGGACATCCTGCAGGGGGTCCAGAGCACCCCATGTCAACCATGCTTCCAGTGAGGGCATAGGGTGCTGGTGGAGTGTGGGGTTCCAGGTCTCCTGAAGCTCACACCCACAGACACACACTCACACACTCTTATCCACTACTGACAACATACCCAGGACAGTTTCCCCACAACTAACACACACACACACACACACAAAGACACACCTACACCCCACAGACACTCACACACATGCATACACAGACGCCCCAATACACACACGAGCACGCAGAGCACACATGCACACAGTATCCTGCTAGTGAGGAATGGGAAACTGCAGGTTTGGTGTTTGAGCGCCACCTACGGTCTGTCTCCCAGAACAGCCAGACTGGACCAGGCCCAGGCAGCACCCTTCACCCCCACCTCCACCCTCCAGGCAGAGGAGGACACTGCTTTCTGTTAAAGGCCCCTAATCGGTATCAATCCTGGTACCTACACCTATAAAAAGCACTAATATTAAGGGCAGTAGGAAGGAGTGCTGAGGACTGTTTTAAGAATTAAATATTTTAAAATTTGAACGTAACTGCTTTAAAATCACACGATTTTATCTTAATAAATCCAACCAAAAGGGGGCAACAACAGGGGCGTGTGTGTGTGTGTGTGTGTGTGTGTGTGTGCGCGTGTGTATCACGCACGGTCAGTTAGGAAGAGCCTTCTCCAATGGCAACGACAACAATAGCAGGGCGGGTACAGAGCCACTCCCAGCCAACACCGCCCACTACAGCCGTGTGTGACGGGGATCTAAGTAAATAAAATTATGAATGAATGCTGGTATAAGTCTCATGTGAGTGTGAAGGAGCCGATCAAAAGAGGGTGATGGAGAATTCCTCACAACGGCCTCTGTGTCCGTCTCTCAGGAGGTTCACTGATGGCCAAGGGGCTCCGCTCAGTGGCAGAGCTGGACATCGGAACCAGGGCTGAGTTCTCCGAAGTCTATGTGCTCAACGGTCACACGCAACTGTCCCCACCCTCATCTCGTTTCACCTCCTTCTCCAGAGCAAACGGGTATGGGAGGTGCACCCTCAGCCTGCCGCCAGGTGCACCCACTTTTCTCAGGGCTCCCCGCCCAGGGGTTTACCCCTTCGTTCACACTGCAGCCTCTTACACCCCTGACCCTTTAGCTTTTCTCTCTCCGGGCTGGACACCCCCAACCCCTGCTTATAGGCTCCTTTCAGCAGATGCCTGGCCGGCGGGTGACCAAGCAGCAACAGGACCCAGCACAGGGGGCAGCCGATTCGTCTCCTTGCACCTCGAGGGCACAGCAATGTGCATGCACCTGCCAACCGAGATTTCCTGGGGCCCTCCCTCCTCCTCCAGCAAGTGACAGACCTATGGGCCACCCTCAGGGGAAGTCTAACCAGAGGAAGCCACCCCCACGGAACCACCCCTGCCTTTCCGGCCTCTGAGCCAGTAACAGGTAGTCCCCTGGCCACATTTCTTTTTACACTGAAGTCTTTTTAAAATGTGAAAGCGTGTAGAATGTTGCACAGTTAAAAGTGAGGATCCCTCGGACTTCCAGGAGTGGCCATTGCCCACACTTTTCTGCACATTGTTCCAAACCTGTCAT
>NW_006289713.1:5499827-5501731 GCF_000327345.1 Myotis davidii
GAGGCAGGCAGGCAGGCAGGTGATCAGTTAAGAGCCAGCAGTCCAAGATTGCAAGAGGTATGTCCAACTGCCAGTTTAGGCCTGATCCCACACTACTAACTGGCAGTCGGACATCCCCAAGGGGTCCTGGATTAGAGAGGGTGCAGGAAGGGCTGAGGTACGTGCCCCCCCCCCTCCCGCCCCGTGTATGAATTTCGTGCACCGGGCCTCTAGTTGTTAATCTAACCAATGTGCTGCTTTCAGCCACTCTGTTTGCGTTCACTTGTGACAGCAGCCACAGGAAACTGATACTGTGTCCCCTCACTGCTACACATTAGATTCACCTGGGAACTTGACAAAAATGCTGGGCCTCACCCAGACAGTCAAGACGGAATCCCCAGGTAGTGCTGGCATCCAGATTTTTCTAAGGAGCAGCCAGGTGAGGGCTGCTGCCCCAGCATGAGCTGTGGACACAGGTCTACCCCAAGACTAGGCATCCTGCCTCCATAGGCCCCACTCACCCCTCACCCAGGCAGGCTCCTCTGCCCTCTCTGAGGCTCGATTTGCCCATCTGTAAAATGCCCGTGATAGTACCCCCCTTACTTGGCTGCTATGGGTTTAAAATATGCTGTGTGCAAAGAGGCTGGCACAGGGCCTGCCCCGCAAGGCACCTGACATGTGCTTAGAGGTCGTGTTCAGCTCTCGGGTGATAGTGCTGAGCTTGGCCTGCTGGCACCTTCACCACAGAGAGGATGAGATGGGGCCCTCGGACAGTGGTCACCATGCCCCAGAGCTGACCTGCAACCAGCAACACCCAGCCCTGGTCCCTGCTCACCCTGGGGACCTCGGGGCAGCTCAGTGCTCACACTCAGGCCCCATCCAACCCCAAACCTTGAATCCTCCCAGCCCCTGTGCCACTGGTGCCCACACATCTGACGTGCAGAAGGCACCTCTGTGGAAGACCTGGCCGCCCTGCCCCACACAGCAGCCCCACCTCTTCCTTCTGAGTGTGCCTATGGGGCCCTCCCCCCACCAGCAGGGGGCAGGCACGTGGCCAAGGCCTGTGTGTGGAGCTGCATCCAGCAGAGGGAACCATTAAAGGCTGTGGGGTCCTGGAGGTATGACGGGGCAGGAAAGGTTCGGGAAAAGGGTTAGGAGGATATTAGGGCATGTGGAGAGGAAAGCACTGAGCCCTTGCACAGTGCCAGGAAGTCACTTGAACACTTAGACCCACAAATCTCTGAGAATACAGGCTGCAAGGCGGGCACAGTAATGCTGGGACAGCGGCAGACCAAGCCAGCGAGGGTGGGGGCGGTGCTGGGGGTGGTGGGGAGTGAAGAGGACCTAGCTGACAGGGGGGTGCAGACAGAAACTAGGAGAGTTTAGCTGCCTTCCAGGGGCTGACTCCCTCCCTGGCAGCCACCACAACGGATGGTCAGGCTACCTGTTCAGTTCCGGGCCTGGGGAACCTTGGGGAGGATGTGCTAGGGGTGTCTGGCTCATCCTTAGTCCTAAAACAAGGGTGTGGGATAGAAGTGGGGGAGAGATCCCTTGAAGCCTGGCTGGGAGCCCCACCTCCAGGAAGCCTTGCTGACCATCTTTGCAGGACTGAGTACTTAAAGCAAAGGGTTCTGGACTCTTGCAGACCAGAGCCTGCATCCTACTGGCTGTGTGACATATCCCTAAATCAAGGCACTGGGCATGCTGGGACACAAACACAGTTCTTCCAGAACTCATTGACAACCCCTCCTCAGGGGTGTGAGGTAAATGTTATGCAACCAGCTTTCTGAAAACAAACAAACAAACAAAAAAAAAACAACTGGTTTGTAGCATCTGCCAATTTCCATGGTGTAAATACTCTCACCACAGCTGATTGTGAGCTTCCCATGTGACGTCACTCAGGTGGAGTTGGGAAGATGGGAAGA
>NW_006289713.1:5501801-5520031 GCF_000327345.1 Myotis davidii
AGCACCTGCTAAGTGCCAGGTGCTGGGCTGGGGGCTCCCATGTTGAATCCTCACCACAACCCTTTCGAGTAGATATCACCAGCCCTGTTTTACTGATGCAAGGACCACGGCTCAGAGAAGGGTACACAGGCAGAAAGTGTCAGAGCCAGGTTCAAACCCAGGTCTGTCTGTCTCCAAAGAGGGGCGGAAGGCTTATGAGGAGGGAATTTGCCATGCATGCCAGGCTGGAACTCGGGACCGCGGGGCGGGGGGTTGGAGGGGGGGAGTGAGACAGCTTTTGATTAATAACGCATTTTTTAAAAGTGAGACAGAAGAGTCAAAGTAGGGTCAGAACAACACACCGGCCTTCTGTGGGCTGGGGGAAGGATCAGCCTGGCACCCACAGGAAGGGTGTGAAAGTTCTGACGGGGAGCCACCGGCAGGGCCAGTTACCGTGGGGCAGCACAGGAACCCCAGGGCACGCATCCGGTTGATCTGAACAGTGACCACAGTTAAGCGCTGCACTTGTATTAACTTGCTTCGCCTTTATAAGAACCCTTTGAAGGCAGCACCAATGTCCCCACTTTACAGATGAGGAAGTTGAGGCTCAGAGAGGTTCAGTGACTTGCATGAAGCCACCCAGCCAACTGGAAGGAACGGAGCGGGCAGAGGCTGGAAGGGAGCCATGTGTGCCACGCTTGTGCTCATGCCCTCCTACACGCCTCTGCCCAGGCCTGTCAGTTGGCGGGGTGGCTTTATGCAAGTCACTCTTCTAGGCCCTCAGAAAAGCTTCCCCACTAGGCCACAGACTCTACAAACAGCTAAGTGCGCAATGCAACCAGCACATCGAGACAGAGAACATTTCCCTCCTTCCCAACTGACAGGTCTCATTGCTGTCCCGATGGACCAGCTTGCCTGCCCTGCTGCCGTTTCTGGACCCTACCCCCTGCCAGCCTGAAGGCCCCCCAGTTTGGGATGTGGGACCCTCAGGGTTCCAGTGTAGGATTTCACAATCCCAAACTTGGGGATGGGGCATGATAGAGACAGAGTTCTGTAGAACCACAAAAAATGGCAAGATCACAGACCCTGGGTGACCTCCCAAAGCCTGCAGGGAGAGGGACAGAGGTGCCCAGGAGCCCTCAGAGCTCCGCCTTCCCCCCTCTCTCAGCCTCAGCTCTCTCTCCTGCAGGCTGGCCATGGGCTCCCTGGAGAGTGGCCGCCAAGGTTCAATGGCCTGGAGGAATGGTGGCCACTGGGAGGCTCTGGGCCTGAGCCCCAGCTCCAGAGGGAGGCTCAGGGGAGGGGAATTCTCAGAGCATCCCGTCTAGGGCTCCATCCATGTGCCTTCTGGTGGCTCTTCTAGCATTCCCTTCTCTCCACCTCTGCAGCACACCCTCGTCCACAGTGCCCGGGAGCATTTCTGCCGGCCCTGCTCACACCCCTGCCCTGCTCAGTACACACGCGTCCCTGGAGAGGAGACCGTGGCCCCTTTCTCCAACCAGTCATGGTGTCTGGTTAGAAGCCCAGCTCTGGGCACGGCACCCTCCTCGCCATCCTCCAATAGCTTCCCTCCATGTCAACAAAAAGCCACCACCTTCCCCAGTGTGGGGCCCTGCAGGCTTGGTCTCGCCAGCCAAGCACACAGTAGGTGTCCATTGGGTGTCTGTGGGGGAGGGGAGAGGAATAGCATCAGCACACTACAGATGCCTGTCCTGACCAGGCCTGAGCTGGGGGCAGCCCCAGAGGCCCAGGATCCTGGGGCCCCCGGGAGAGCCCGAAGCTGGGGCCTGGAACCTGCCCCCTTCCTCCCCACCCTCCCCCCCCCCCCCCGGGGGGCCCTAACCCAATCCTGCCTGACTCTTCCGAGGGGGCAGAAAGGGAGCAGGGAGAGGGGCCAAAACAAGCAGAAAGCCGTCCAGAGCCCCTTCCCAGGACGCTGAGGCCAGGGCTGCTCTCACGCCTGCTCCGGATTCCACCAGCAGAACCAGGAGCCAAAGGCTGACGAAATCCTGGCCGCCAAGGATGCCGCCTGCCCGCCGGGCCCAGCCTCCCACGCCATCCCCTCCCGGGCTGTGAGGCATGATGGGGCTGCAGAGGGCAGAGGGATGTCTCCAGAACACCACCTCTCTTGGATGACTGCCTCTGTGGGAGGCGATGGTTCTGGAAGAAAAACAAACACGCGCTGGGGGAGGGAGGAAGCAGGCAGCAGATGCTGGCAGGCGAGACGCGGTGTCTGGCGGAGGTCAGGGCAGGCTGGTGGGTGGCTGGGCTAGAGGGGTGCCCCCCCCCCAGTGCCCTGTGGCGCCAGGCCAGGGTCAGGTCCTCAGGCTCTTCTGGTTTGACCTGGCAGGGAATCCGGGCAGAGAAAGTGTCCTTGGCAGAATGCCACCACCCGGGGGTCCCCTTGCGCCCAGGGCCAGCACTCCCCCCCACCCCGCCACCCCCTCCCCGTCTTGGATCTGACAGCACCTTTGGATGGGTGGCCCAAGCCAGGACCCCCGACCTCAGTTCCCTGTTATCCACTTTTCCCCATCGGCCCTGCCCTTGCCCTTCCTCCCACAGAACCCTATTCATTCATTCAACTCATGACTGGGGACCTCACAGTGGTTCTCAACCTTCCTAATGCCGCGACCCTTTAATACAGCTCCTCATGTTGTGGTGACCCCCAACCATAGCTACTTCATAACTGTAATGTTGCTACTGTTATGAATCGTAATGTAAATATCTGATATGCAGGATGTATTTAGGCGACCCCTGTGAAAGGGTCGTTCGACCCCCAAAGGGGTCGCGACCCACAGGTTGAGAACCACTGTCCTAGAACATCCAAAGGCCCCACTCAGGCACCGGGGTCGGAGCGGCAGGTAGACCTGTCTTGCCCCATGGAGCGCTCCTTCACTCACCTTCAATGGCTCCCTAGTACCTTCAGGATGAGGCGAATCCCCAAGCGTGAACTCGAAGCTGTCAACTCCTAGTGTGAACTCCCCTGTCTGGATTCCAGCCCCATCCCAGCCCTCCAGTCAGCTGGACAGGCTGCCCAAAGTGTGCCATGCTCATGCTCATGCCTCCTTCGAGCCTCTGCCCATGCTGTTCCCTCCACCAGCCGTACCATTCCATCCCCTCTACCACACCTGCTTTCACTCTTTTTTCAGGAGGCCTCCTCATCCCCTCCTTGGGATACAAACTTTAAACTGAGGACTGTAGTGTGAGATTGAGGTGAGAAGTGCACCCGGCTGTATGCGATTCACAGATCTTTCAGGAGGAAGGTCTAGGGCTTGAGAAAGGGGTGACAGGGGCAGCAGGGCAGAGGTGACAGGGTGGACTAGAGGGAGCAGGAAGGTCATGGTGTTTTTTTGTGTGTGTTTTTAAAAAAATACATTTTATTGATATTTTACAGAGAGGAAGGGAGAGGGATAGAGAGTTAGAAACATCGATGAGAGAGCAACACCAATCAGCTGCCTTCTGCGCACCTCCTACTGGGGTTGTGCCCACAACCAAGGTTCATGCCCCTGACCAGAATCGAACCTGGGACCCTTCAGTCCGCAGGCCGACACTCTATCCACTGAGCCAAACCAGCCAGGGCCAGGAAGGTCATGGTTTTGAGGCCTCATAGGCAGCAGTTGTCCCTCAGTCTCTGGGATGCTCCACCCAAAGCTGAACAGACAACTGCTGCCTGGGGATCCACGAGCCACTCTCCTGCTCAGGAACCTTCAGGGGCTCCCCATGGCCTGGCTACAAAGTTCAAAAGTGCTGCTGGCACCCAGGAGTGAGCATTCGCGCTGGCCCCTCCCACCTCTACTGCAGATCCAAGCTCCAACCACCCAGCCCACACACCTGCTGTCCTCTCTCTCCAGAACTTCCTCCCCTCTTGTCTACATCTGGCTCATGCTTAACCGGCCCTCCTGGTCCTCTCAGGGAAGCCCCCTCTTCCACCCCAAGCAGATCGAACCCCACCCCTCTCTGTTCTCAGGCCCCGAGTCCCTGGTGTCACCCACGGCGTCACACTCCTTGAAGCAGGTACTCTGACCAGCTTGTTTTACAGATGACGCTGAGGCAGAGAGGTGAAGTCGCATGGCCAGGTCACAAAGCTTGGAATGGTGAGGCTGGGCTGGGAAGTCAGACTCCAGAGCCTCACACAGTTTGGACTGCCTACAGCGCTAGCCACACGGGGCTGCTTTGCTCTTCATGCCTCCCAGTGTCCCCCAGGCCCTCAGCTTCTAGCCCAGCCCACTAGAGGTGAAGACCCAGGCAGGATGATGCCACGGGGTGTGGAATGACTCAGACCTCTGTGCTCTTCACACTGAAACCAGCATCTGCTGCTCAACTGCAGATGCCACAGGAAGCCAGACCCTGGACAAGGCGTTCGACTCCTCCGGCCTCAGTTTCCCCCTTCCTACAATGGGGACCAAGCAGTGGGCCCCTGAGGTCCCCCAGCGCCACTGGGAGAAAGCCAAGTCCTGCTGCCCTTTCTGTCTCATGGCCCAACCTCAGGCCTGCCTGGGAGGCGCCGCCGGCAGCCAGAGGAGGGAGGAGCCAGGAAATCCGGGTGGGGCGCCCCCCTAGCCCGGGACAGGCGCCGGAGGGGGCGCCTGCTGCCCCCAGAAACACGCTCCAGATGCAGGAGGAGCTGCCAGCATTCCTGGAAGGTAACGCAGGCTGGGCGGGGGGAGGGGGCACCGCCGCAGCCCGCTGCCAGATGTGCACCGTGAACAGCTGCCCCCGGCTAATAAGGTCAGCTCCTGGCTCCAGCGAGCCGGCACTCACGGCTGCCTCCGCCTGCCCGGCACCCGGACAAGCCGTGCTTCCCGGGCCGCCTGCGGGAGGGACCAGTATACTTCCCCACCCCCAGTGGTCTAGGGAAGAGATCAGAACCCCCTGGGGGTGAAGTGGGAGCCAGAAAAACTCGCTGCACCCCCCCCTCCCCCCAACACCTCTCTGTAGTGAGGGGGTGGGGTTCTGGCAGATGGAAGAGGGGTGGCTGGGGATGCTTGCTCTGATTCTCTGTTTTATTGGCTGTTTCCCTTCAGTGGTTGAGAGGGGAGGCCTAGTGCTAGGTTTGAGGCCATGGCCTGAGGGGGGAAGGGCCCGCAGTCCACGTGCCCAGTGCCCCTGGGCTGGGATTCCCCACTGTGGGCTGGGCCAGCTGCCTGGGAAGGTTAGTTGCAGTGAACCTTGGGCTCCCAGGATGCCCTGTCCCCCTCCCCCATGAAAGACCTCACTCCCCCAGACTATCTCCTCCACTCACCCCACCCCAGGCACATCCTGTCCTCCGTGCAGAGATGTGAGGTCACCCCTCTGGGGTGGGGGAGCAGGGGAGCAAGTTGGGGGATCAAAACCCAGATTCTGCTCCTCCTCTCCATGCAGGTCCTGGGCAGGGCAGAGAAGAGCCCCCCCACCTCCTGCCCCTTCTCCCCAGATAAAGGCGCAGGCAGCCGCCTTTGTTTCTCTGGTGTAAACCGAGCCAGATACAGTCTAATCCCCTAGCGAGGCTGGGTTTGCTGGAGGCTGCGGCTCTAGCGCCTCCCAACCCCTCCAGCCTAGTCCTCCCTGTGGCCAGGGTTCCCAGGGCTTGGGGCAGGGGGCGGGAGGGGGCAGGGGGCAGAGGAGTGGTCTGGCTGCCTCAACCTCACCCTGAAGGCCAAGGACAGAGTGAAGGCTTCCGGATCCTGCCCTCCTGTGCCCAGTGACCTTGGGTGAGTCACGTGACTTCTCTGAGCCTTGGGTATTTTTGTCTGTAAAGTGGGAATGGTGAGGACACAGCCCATAGGCTGTAGCAGGCTCAGTAAGCACCGATAGTTTTATTAGGATCCAGAATGACGTTCACCTCCCTGACCACCCACTATGAGCCACACTGCCCCATCTAACCACACATCCTATCGCCAGGGCATAGAATAGTGGTGACTTAGGCGCCCATGGGACTCCTCAGACACAGCTCATTCACTCCTTTCAAGGACCCAAGAACCCAAGCAGGCTGGTATCATATTAATCCCATTGCAGAGATGAAGAAGTTGAGCCACAGAAGGTCTTAAAGCTAGTAAGAGACAGGATTATTATGAGAAATGAGGAAGTGGCCCAGAGAGTTCAAGTAACTTGCCTAAGGTCACCCAGCAAATGAAAGGGAGAGGGAATGGATGCTCAAGGGGCAAATCCAGGAGCGGGAGGGGAGGGCACCTTCCCAGCCTTTGCCAAGGCTCCTTACAGCACTAGGTGGGTTCTTCTAAGTGTGGTCTGAAGCCCTCCAGAACCAAACTCCTGTCATATTTGTTTAAAATGCAGACTCCTGGGCCCTCGTCCAGAGTCCCTGTGGGGAGGCCCAGGATTCTGCATTTATTCACAGGTATGTGTTAGGGAAGTAGCTGAGGACTGTGTTTGGGCTGCTGCCCAGGTGGTCTATGCTAGGCCTTGGGTGTATGGGAGGCAAGGCAGCTCTGAAGGGGGCTCTCTGTCCCCTGCAGGACCTAGCCTTCCAGCCCTGGGCCACCCGGGCTGGAAACACAGTCTCACCTGGGCTGGTTCAGCCAGAAGGCGGGCTGGGTGCCAACCTCAGAACCTGCCAGGAGTGTCTGATGGATGCAGTGCCTCCTTCCAAAGGCCATTAATCATCCAGAGAAGCTCCCTGTCAGTCCATCTGTTCCTCCTGTCCCTGCCCATACACTCCCCCCCATACATCACATACAGCGTGCATGCATACACACAAGTGCACACGCACTGCACACACCCAGATGCACACCATGCCACCCCCGATACACACACCAAACGCACAAGCACACACACTATCACACAGACTCTGGATGAACTCACCACACACCTACACATACCACACACACATGTCACACATGCACCCCAGAGGCACACAGATTTCATACACCACACACATACACCATACAACACACTGCACGAATACCATACCGGTGCACATGTTCACATAGTTGCATGCACACAGGAACACAGACATGCAAACACAGACACATACGTGTGCGCACACAGCTGTCAGCATTTCCCACCCCGAGGAGGAGACAAACGGGGCCCCTGGAGCTGTTCTAAATATCCCAAAAGCTTAACCCGCCCTGCAGCCCCCACTGAGGGCCCCAGCCAAGCTCCAGCGCCTGTTTCTTTGCTTGGGGCACCAGTTCTGTCAACCTGGTGCCTCCCCAGGGCTTCTCATCCCCCTCAAGGCTCTGGCTAGAGGGCAGGATGATTAATAAAAGAGGAGGAAACAAATTAATGATTGGCTGATAAACATGGTTTGGCAGCAGAGAGGGAGGTAAACCCACTGATTCTTGGGGCGAGCAGGCCGGGACTGTACTTCCTGTGCATTTCACTGAGAACAGGCCTGGGTGGGGGACTCCAGAGCCAGCAGCCCCAAGAGGTCCCTGGGACCAAAGCACACGTCTCCCAGCCCCTGACTGCCCACTGCCCGCTCTGACCCCTGGCCCAGCCATGTGTTTCGTCCCTAGAGCAGCAATTTCCAACCTTTATCATCTCATGGCATACATTAACTATTTACTGAAATTCTGCAGTACACCAAAAAATATTTTTTTTGCTGATCTGACAAGGAAAGGCTTAATTTTAATTCATTCACACTATATGGCCACTGTTGTGTTGCTGTTGTTGCTTTTTTTTTTTTAACACTCTAAGGGAAAAGAGGTCAGTGGCTCTGACTAAATAGTCAGGTATTGTATGTTTTAAAAATTCTTGCAGCACACCAGGGTGCCTCTTGGGTACACCAGTTGAAATGGCCTAGAGCCATTCATCCATTCATCTATTCACATCAGAAAGGGAAAAGGACGTAGGGCTGAGAACCTAAAGATGCAACCAGAGTGGAGAGAGAGATTTCTTCAGCTGGAGTAGTCAGGGAGGTCTCCAGGAGGAGGTGACACATTCAAGGAAAAGCAGCTTGTGTTCTAGACAGAAGGGCAAGTATGGTGTCAAACCAGAGGGCAGGGGACTGTTGTTCTGGCAAAACCCTCCCCACCTTCAAGCCCTGGAAAGCACACCAAGTGAGGGTATGAGAGAGGACCTCCTTCTCTGTCGTCTACTCCTCACTCGGGAACTCAGCTGGGCTTCCTCAGGGCCTTTGTGGCATCAGACTGGGTCTGAATCTGTCCGTCTTGCTCCTGCACCCGGAGCGGGAAAAGCCACCTCCTTGCTCCAGATACTCAGAGCCCATCCATACCCCGAGGCCCCATCCACCTGCCTGTCTGAGGGTGTCCCACGGGGAAGTCTGAGTCCCCACCCTTCCCAAGTGAAGTTGAGGCCTGAGGGGTGCAGATTGGTGCTCAAATGGGCACCGTTTACATTCAGAGAAGAGGGCTGGCCTTTTCTAACTGTGCCCCCAGGTAGCACCTGTGGCCAGGGCTTCTCTTTGGGGTTTGCATGTCCTTTTGGGTTCAAAAGGCAGCTTCCAAGGAAGAAGTCGTAAAAGCACTTGGCTTGGTGTGGCCGTGTGCCAACCAGCATGTACCTCCCGAGAGCTGTACCGAAGCCAGCGCCCTGGTTCTGGTCTGCCTGCCAAGAAGGCTTGCGGCTTTCCGTCTCCCACCCCCCAGCTGTGGGGCAGCGCGCCGGGCTGGGCCCAGGCCCCATGAGCCTGGCACTGCCTGAACCAGGGGCAGAGGGGCAGCCAAGCACCGGCACTTTCAGTGTCAGAAGAGCCACAGAGGGACACACCCACCAGCGGTCGGAATGCGGGGTGGGGGGTCCTCAGAGGCTGGCACCAGGATGACTCTCCATGTATTTTTGCAAGTTTTTCTGTATCATCTACGTTTTCTAAGATAACCAGGCATCATTTTGTCCTGGGAGAACAGTACATGTTATAAGAGATGCTCCCAACAGGAAGCAGCAGAAGTTACCTTGACACAGAAGTGAAACTGAAAGTTTAGATGAGCTTTGGGGCCTAGGCAGGTAGCTGCCTGAGAGAAAGACCCAGTGTTAGCCATCGTACTATTCACACGGGGAGCTGCACTCAGAGAGCCCCTAAGGAAGGCAGGAAGAGGGGCCAGCCACCCTTCTACTCCAATCTTGCATCCAACTATTGGTCTATCTGTCTATTCAGCTAAGCATCCATCTGTCTGTCTAAACATCCATACTCTCAACCATCCATCCATTAATCTGTCTATCCATCCATCCATCCATCCATCCATTTACCCACTCTCATTCTATTCTTTTATCCTTCCGTCAATCCGCTCATTCATCTGTCCATCTATACATCATCCATCCATCCTTTCCACCCTTCATCTTTCCATCATTCTGTCCTTCTACCTACTCACCTGTAGCGAGCAACTTTTTCATTTTATCTAACCAATATATTGGTTCCTCCCCCGCCCAGTGGGGCTGTCAGTCAACACGCTCCTTTTCCCTTTCGAGGGGCGGGCACGTGGTCCAGGTTGGGCTGGTCAGAATCCTCTCTGGGACGTTGCTAGGATTCGCTCTTCCCCTCCTCAAGGATCACTAGATGTCAACCTAGAACTGCCAATGGCCATCTTTGATAGCATGCGAGGAGAACGCTAAAGAATGACTCCCACACAGGAGAAGGCAGAGCTGAGGCTGGGGCAAGGAAGAGGACTGGAGATATTCGAGACACCTTGGGTCCAAGAATTCCCGAAGCCACCATCACCCTCGTCCGTTCAAAAACACACCCTTCTGCTAGAGCGAGTTGGTGTTGGGTCTGTGCCACTTGCAAATAGAAAGGTCATGGGTAACACAAACCCCTCTAATGTAGGACAAGTTGATTTAGAACTTTCTAGATGCTCATCCCCGAGTCAGACAATGATACCCAGAAGCCAAATAAGCCTGTCCTTGCCAGCCAGAGGCTGACCCCCAGTTGAAGAGGCAGTTCTAAACCACACACAGTAAGGAAAGCCACACAGCCCAGACATCCAAGGTCAGCATGGGATCAAAAGAGGCCAGACAAGACCCCGATCACTGAGCCTCAGTTTCTCTATCTATGAAATGGAGACAGCACCACCTACAGTGCAAGGCTGCTGGAAGATCAGTGAAAGAGCAGCAGGCGGGCTGGGCTTCCTACCCACCAGCATTTCCTAACCCCTTCTTTTCTTTTCTTTTCTTTTTTTTTAATATGGTTTTAGTGATTTTTAGAGAGACAGGAAGGGAGAGGGATAGAAACATCGATGAGGCAGAAACATCATCGATCGCCTGCCTCTTGCACGCATCTATACTTGGGATGGAGTCTGCCACCCGAAATCGAACTGGTGACCTTTTGGTTCCTGGTGGATGCTCAACGCGGAGCTGCACCAGCTGGGCCTAACCCCTTCTTTTTTTGATGGCACAGCTTGCCCCCACGAAATGTGACACAGTCAGAGACCCAAGTTCCCAGCGCCCCTGCAGTTAGAGATGGGCATGTGACCCAGCCCTAGAGTGGACCCAAGTTTGCCAAAATCTTCTGGGAAACTCTCTTTTCCCATAGAAAAAAGAAGCAAGAGAACCCCCTCCCCCATCCTATCCTCCTTTGGATGCTAGCATGTAAGAATGTGTTGCTTGGAGCTACGGCAGCCAGTTTGTAACCATGAGGAAAGAGCCAAACTCATACTTGGATTTAAAGAAAAGGTCATCTCTTGTACACTTGGGGCTGCAGTTTATACTCCCATTCTTGATTGCCAGAGGCGGTCTCATGAAGCAGTTAAGAGCATGGGTTCTGGAGCCAGCCTTCCTGGGTTCAAATCCCAGCTGGGCTACTGGCTGGCTGTGTGACCTTGGGCAAGTTACTTAACCTCTCTGTGCCTCTGTTCCCTTCTCAATAGAAAAGGAATAAGATTTGTGAGTGTCAAATAATGTAGTACAAATAAAAACATTTAGCACAGTGCTTGGCACACAAAAAGTGCCCAACAGACATTAGCTTTCATTAGCCATCACAGTCAGCGAATGTGGGGGTGAGAGTGGGCAGGCACAGAGGCCTAGGCCCGCAGGAGCTGAACAGGAGCTGTGAGCCTGCTCCCAGCCTTGGCACTGCAGAGGCTGCGCTGACTCGCTCTGTGTTCACCCTGCCAAGGCCGGAGCAGCTGGCTCCAGCCTGCCGATGACTGCAGGGAGAGGCGTCCCATGACGCAGCCCACCCGTCTCCCCTCTGCCCGCCCTGCCACCCGGAGCCAGGCTGGCAGCCCACGAGGTGAGCACCCTGTCAGCCTGGGTGGACCTCAGCCCCCAGTCCAGAGATGTCACCACCCCCCAACTCTGTAGGCCGCCCTCCTTGACTCCCAGCCAGTTCGTTTCACCTCCGGTGGAGAAAGCCGTGTCTCTCCACCCCGCCCGCTGGAGCCGAGTGTGTGGAAGCAATTCCACTTGGCAGCCTTGCAACAGTGAGTCAAAAACAGTTGTTTGGTGTGCCCGATGCCCAGGCCCTGCACGGCTCGGAACAGGCTGCTGGGCGGAGGGCCATGTAACCCGTTCGGGTATGTTCTCTCCAGTGAGGCCCAAAGGCACCAGGCTCAGGGGGCCCCACCGTCCTTGGCAGCAGGGTAAACAGAGGCAGAAGGCTCCCCTCCCTGTGCACCATCTCCTAAGCATATCCTTTCTGCTAACTGGTCTTGTGGGCTCAAGAACATGTTCCCGATGACCTCCTTCCTCTCCCCAAAGCTAATCAGACATGACCGAGCTGCCCTCCGGCTGTCTGTGCCTGCTACCAACAACTCGCTTGGTTCTCACGGGGCCTGGGAAACAGCTGGGATCAACACTAGGGTCTTTCTACACACTCACCTCCTGGCACCTCCAGGACACTCCCAGAAGTTGACACTGTTACTATTCCCATTTCACAGGTGACACTGAGGCTCAGGTCACACAGTGCACAGAAGGGCAGGGATTCAACCCCAGGCTTGGCTGACCTTAAAGCCAGGGCATTAGCTGCACTGACTCAGCATTCCAGGAGCTTCTGGCCCCAGGAGCTCTGCCTTCCTGGACATTGCTGCCTAAGAACAGCGCTTACAACGCTCCCCCTGCTCAGCAACCTTCAATGGCTCCCCAGCACTCACAGGAAAAGAACAAACTCCATCCTTTGCAAAGCCCTCCTTATTCCTGACTCCTGAGGTCACCATGAGCTAGATACCAGGGATCTTGAGGCCTAGACTACAAGCTACCTCCTCCAGCAGGCCAGGCCTGCACCCACCTCAGGGCTTTTGTGCACACCCTTCTCTCTCCCTGGAAGCCACACTCTCCTCTTTGCCCCTCTGCTTAACTGCCACCTCCTTGTAGAAGTTGTCTGGCCCTCCCTGAGGCAGCACTCCCCACTACACCTCTCTCCTGCAAGATTTTCTTCATCCCTCTCTCACTGTTCTTCAGGACATTCTCTTGGCATTGACTTATCTGTTTAATGTTTGCTGCCCCCAATCAGACTGTAAGCTTATGAGGGCAGGACCTTAGCTGTCTTGTTCACAATTGCATGCCCCATGCCTGCATATGGCCAGTGTTCAGGAAATGTTGAGTGAATACGTGAGTGAGTGAATGAATACATTGCCATCTCCAGGGGCTCAGCAGAGAGCCATGATATACCTGGAGTCCTGGCTGGCCTGAAACAAACCTCCTCTCCCATCTCCTACCTATTCTTATCCTCCCCAACTCTCAAGGTTTTGTTCAAATGCCCACCCCCCCACTACCACTCTGGCCCCAACCTCCAAGATCCTCCCCCCGTTACTGTCCCAGACACTACTAAACTGCATAGAGTTCCTCAAATTTACCTGTGTGATTCCTGCTACCTGCATCACTCTTTCTCCTTCACCATCCTGAAACTCCTACACATCAAGTCCTTTCAAGTATTGCCTCCCATGCAAGGCAGAGCTGATCATGCCCTCTTTTGACGCCCTCTGTCCTGCGGACATCCCCATGTGATGTTCATGAGGAGGGAGGGCTATGTGTGCTTGCCTTCACTGAACACAGCAGGCACTCACTATACCATTACAGAGAAACCGGCCCTCTCCTCTCAGTTCCTGCACAATACACAGGTCTCCCTGAATGGGTCGGAGCTCTCTGATGGTGGGGGCTGTTTTGCTCATTATGTCCTCAGTGCAAAATGCAATGCCTTTTGGATGAATGGATGAACAGACAGACATGGATGGGCTGACGGATGAATGACTGAAAGGAAGGGAAAAAGGATAGCTTAATGGGTAGATGGCTGAATGGATAGATGGCTGGATGGGTAGATAGGCAGATGGGTAGATGGATGCTCAGAGGGGAAAGAAGAGATGAATGGAAAGAAGGAATCCTGTAAAACAGTTATATACTAGTATATGAATGGACGGACAGACATGGAAGAATGAAGAAAAGGCAGATGGATAGATGCTACGCATGAATGGATTATGGGAGGAAGGATGGATGGTTAGCTGGGTAAGTGGATAGATACATGAGTGGATGGACGTATGCATACAACTACAGGAGAATGACCACTGCTTGAGTTACTTAGGCCTTCATGGGTCACCTCAGTTTTCTGATCAGATGAAGACCCAACAAAGGCATCTTCTCTACCTGCACCAACAAGTGCTACCACTGCTCAGTGTGAACAGAGGGAAAGGGGTGTACTCCTTATCCCTCCTTCCTACGCTCACACACACCCCGCCCACTGGGGTCATCAGGAGCAGGTCCGCGGACAGCGAGGTGGGGCTGAAAGCACAGCGCCGGCCCGAGCAGGCACACTCATCAAGTCCTGAAGATGTACCCGGCCCTGTGCCAAGGCCTTCCGTGGGGACTCCACTCCACCTGAGCTTACAACAGCACCAGGCCGCAGGATGCTCCCTCTTTCAATCAAGGGGTAAACTGAGGCCCAGAGAGGTTAGGTGCTTGCCCCGGTCATACAGCTGGAGATGGCTGAGCCAGGATTTGGACCTGGGCGGTCCGGCTCCACAGCCCACACTCTTAGCCACTCCCCTGCCAGCAGGCCCCAGACTTGGCCGTCATGTGTCACCTCCTTACTTTCTGACATGTTCACTTCCCTGTCCTTCATCTTAATTCTACTTAGTATTTCTTACTTCATAATTTTCCTTAAATCAACACGTTGTTTAAGCTTGAGTAAATGTTAAATGTATATGGCTACCCTAAAATGAAAAGCAGCATTAGGCAACATAAATGGAAGGTAACCCTAAAAAATACATACCATGGAAACCAAACCATGGTATTCAATTTCCGCTATATTCTATTCCCAACCAAGGCTCTGAGCCCAAGGCCTACTCTTTCTCTATTAAACAGAAGTCAGCAAGTAGGGTGGTTTGAAAAGATGTCCACAGATGCTCTGACACGCCTCCCTTGAACAGGCAAAGCGCTTAAATGTGAATCAAACTTAGTGATTTGCTTCTACCAAACAGAATGTGAGGAAGAGACAGGGTGTGGCTTCTGAGACCAGCAGCTTCCTCATGGTTCTCACTCACTCTGGGCGAAGCTAGTTGCTCTATGGAGAGACCCACATGGCAAGGAACTGAGCCGTCCTGCCATCAGCTAGCAAGGAACTGAGGCTTCAGCCAACAGCCGTGCGGGTACCATCTTGGAAGCTGCTCCTCCAGCCCCAGTCAAAATTTCAGGTGAGACCACAGCCCCGACTAACACCCTGATCACCGCCTCATCAGAGACCTGCAGCCAGAACCACTCCACTGAGCTACTCCCAAATTCCTGCCCCCACAGAGACTGTGAGATAATAAGTATTTGTTGTTTTAAGCTGCAACATTTTGGGGCGTTTTCTTATACAGCAATAGATAGCTCATACAGCAAGTGTTAGGCATTAAAGACAGCAATTCCACACGGAGACGCTCCATGAAGTAGTCACGAGCAAAGGGCAACTGAAAGGGGAATAAGTGGACCCTGATGGGGCCCGATGTAGTCTTTGATTCCATGTCCATGCCCATTCCCTCCAGTCTGCTCTCCACCCAGCAGTGGAGGGATGGGAGGTACTTGAGTCAGGACACATCTCCCTGGAGAACTCCCCCAATAGACCCCCTTCCTACTTAGAGTAAACTCCAAACACTCCATGTCCTGTAGCCCGTGCTGAACTCTTGAACTCCCTCCCCCCGCACTCCCTCCTCCCTGCTCATCCACACCAGCCATGCCGGCCTCCTACTTTTCTGACGAATCCTCAGACTCACTCCTGCCTCAGGGCCTCTGCACTGACTGTTTTCTGTTCCCTCTGCCAGGACCACTCCCCACCTGACCTGTGTCTGGCTCCACTCAGGGCTTTGCTGAGAGGCCTGACCACAGCATCCATTAGTCAGTCCCCACGGAGCACTCGCACCCGATTCCCTCCAACGCTCACCAGCTTCACTCTTATCGGTAGCACTGACCTCTATGTGATACCACATTGCATATTTATTCCATGATTTCTTCAATGCCCTAAACCCAAAAGGAGCAGAAGCAGGTCTGTCTTGTTCAGAGCTGTACCTCCCTTATTCGGAGCAGTGCTCTGCACATAGTAGGTGCTCAGCAAACCCCTATGGAATCAATGATGGAGCCTCTGGATCCAGCCAAGGATGCAGCCTCCAGGAAACCAGGGAGGCAGACTCGACCTGAACTAGGCCATAAACTCGAACTGGAACAGACCACGCTAATTTGTAGAGCCTCGAGCAAAACCCAAGTATAAAAATGGTTCTCGGCTGCCAACCAGACCGAGGATCTTTTTTTAATGAGTTTGGCTCCAGAAATCTCTCCTCTGTGTTCCCAACCCTACTCGTCTCCCCTCGCTTCTCCCCTTCTCCCTCGCTCTCCATGTTCACTCCTGTCATCAGGCCCCGGTTTCCTACCACAGTTCTCTGCTCCTTTGTTCTCTGCACCAGCGTCATGGGACTTCACCCCCTACACAGGGATCCTCTGTCGAACGCCTCCTCTGTGGGCCTTTGAGATGTGCCATGTGCTGCCCTGAGAAGCCAAGGAGAGAAGAGTCTTTGCCTCTAGAACATCTTACAAATGGTGCTGGTGATGCATCCGAGTTTCCATTTGTGGTGCTGAGAAAGTTCTGGAACTGGATGGAGGTGATGGTTGCACAACAGTGTTAATGTACTTAATGCCACAAGACTGTACCCTGTAAAATGGTTATAATGGTGAATTTCACTCTGCGTTTATTTTTTACAAAGTGTAAAAAATGCAGCGCTTGCCCATTTGGCATCATCAAGTTCAGGAGCTTGGAGGATGTGTAATTTATAATAATGCTGGGCTTATGATAGAACAAATGGCGTGATAGCTTCGATTCAGGCCTTCCTGATAAATCAGAAAACTAATCAGAAAAAAATCAATTTGGTAAATTGAATATAAAGTTTATATAGAATATAAAATTTCACAAACACACTTTTGGGGAATATTTAGTACACAATTTTCAACTTTTTTTTTTTTTTACTTTCCTCTTTGGCACACAAAATTAGCACAGTGAGAGCGAGGAGTCAGCGTCTGGAGGAAGCTTGGTGTGGACCCAGACTCAGTCCGGAGAGGCCATCACCAGGCTGGAGACCAATGAGAGAAAAGAAATAAGCCGAAGCGCCCAACCTCAGAGAGAGCGTTTTCCAGGGGAACTATCCCCGCTCCATCTCAGATGCATTTTTAATTGGGCCATGTTTTCAGTTTCCCGGGCTTCATTTGTGTTCAAGGAAGCACTAAAATGCATTACAATTTCCAAACTGCTTGATCTGACAGAGATGCTGGTGCACAGCTATGCTATGGGAGGTGGAAATCGGCTGCTTGCTGGTGGGCAAGGGACACAGGCTGAGGAGTCCTGCTCTGTCTCCCCCAACCCCCAGAGACTGGGCTCCCATGCTGATGTTCTAGACCAGCGGTTCTCAACCTGTGGGTCGCGAACAATGAAAATACATCCTGCAGCCCTAACTGACTGGTGGGCAAGGGACACAGGATGAGGAGTCCTGCTCTGCCTCCCCCAACCCCCAGAGGCTGGGCTCCCATGCTGATGTTCTCGAGCAGCGGTTCTCAACCTGGGGGTCGAACGACCCTTTCACAGGGGTCGCCTAAGACCATCGGAAAACACATACATAATTACATATTGTTTTTGTGGTTAATCACTATGCTTTAATTATGTTCAATTTGTAACAATGAAAATACATCCTGCATATCAGATATTTACACTACGATTCATGACAGTAGCAAAATTACAGTTATGAAGTAGCAACGAAAATAATTTTATGGTTGGAGGTCACCACAACATGAGGAGCTATATTAAAGGGTCGCGGCATTAGGAAGGTTGAGAATCACTGCTCTAGACGAATCTTTCCCCAGGTGTCGGAGGGCTCAGCTCAGGGCAGAATCTGCAGGAGGAAGAACCAGGGCCTCCACCCTAAAGCAGGTGAGCTCACTCCACCAAGGACCCTAGTGAGGGTGGAGGGACAATGGGGCCAAGGTAGGTGCCCCCCCAGCATAGATTCAGCCAAGAAGGGAGATGTGCAAGCAGCATCTTGACCTCTCCCCTAGGTGCCCCACCATCAGACCCCCTGCCATGTGGCCAGGGTGATGTAGGCCTCTCCCCCGATCCCTGAGGCGGGCTAGCTGGTCATGGGACCCTGGGGGACAGAAATGGGCAGCAGAGACAGATCCTACCAGATCAACCCGACAGCAGGCCTCTCCACCCAGAGGCAGGAACATACCCAGGAATGGGGCCTGCCAGGGACCTGGCCCAGCCCAGCAAGGGGCCGTGCCCCACCCACCTGGGGAGTGTCCTCTCTGGACCTGGGGCTATTTACAGAGCTGGCTGCTATTTTAAAGCCTCTCTTATTTAGGAAGCTGGGGCTGGGCCCCTGAGGGGGTGAAGGCCAGGGGCACCCTGGCTAGGAGCCTGGGGCCAGTGGGAATCCTGGGCTGGAGAGCCTGCTGCCATGTGAACAGGGGAAAATTAACCCTTTGTGGGCACAGGGAATGCCATTCTCTCTGCTCACAAGCAGAGTGTGTGTGTTGGGGGTGGGGGCAGGGGAGGGAGGGGAGAGACACGTGTCAGAGGACATGAACCAGACCAGCAGCCTGCAATGACATCCCCAGTCAACCAGCCACACAGTGGGCTCCTCGTGAGTGACCAGGCCCCCTGGCCCCCTCCCCAGCAGGGACAGCTGCAGGCCTTCCCTGGCTTTCCAGCCTCAGAGCAAGCGGGGCTGAGCCCCTTGACCTGAAGGGCTGGTCTTCTCCAGGATTTTATGGTCTAGGCCTGGTTTTCCCAGCCACGTGTCTCTGAAAGGGGACGGCCAGAGGATGCTGAGTGGCCACAAAGGCTTGGCTGTTCTCCTGTGTGCCTCGCTGGGCCAGGGATGGGGAAGGGGGGAGCTGTGGGGGGGACAGTGGGT
>NW_006289713.1:5521270-5522190 GCF_000327345.1 Myotis davidii
CTGTGCTTTAATTATGTTCAATTTGTAACAATGAAATTGGGGATCACCACAACATGAGGAGCTATATTAAAGGGTCGCGGCATTAGGAAGGTTGAGAACCACTGCTCTAGACGAATCTTTCCTCAGGTGTTGGAGGGCTCAGCTCAGGGCAGAATCTGCAGGAGGAAGAAGCAGGGCCTCCCCCCTAAAGCCGGTGAGCTCACTCCACCAAGGACCCTAGTGAGGGTGGAGGGACAATGGGGCCAAGGTAGGTGCCCACCCACCCCAGCCTGGATTCAGCCAAGAAGGGTGATGTGCAAGCAGCATCCTGACCTCTCCCCTAGGTGCCCCACCATCAGACCCCCGGCCGCCATGTGGCCAGGGTGATGTAGGCCTCTCCCCCAATCCCTGAGGCGGGCCAGCTGGTCATGGGACCCTGCGGGACAGAAATGGGCAGCTGAGACAGATCCTACCGAGAGAGACAGAACTGAAAGACAAAGCCAGAGACCCAGGCGGGGAGGCAGGGACAAAGGGAGACCTGGGGAAGGAGGCGCAGGGCAGGCGGGGAGAAGGCGCGAGAAGGCCGCCATGTGTGTGGTGGGGCTGAAGTTCAAAAGGGAGGGGAAGAGGTGGTTTGACGACCAAAGTCATTGAAAAATTTTTGGCACAGCTGCCCCGAGGCTCCTGGCCGCGGGCCCGGCTCTGAGCTGAACTTAAACAAACCCCTGCAGCAGCCATCTGCTTGATTTTAAAATAAATCAAACAGTCTGCTGAGCCGGGGGTCTTCTCCAGGATTTTATGGTCTAGGCCTGGTTTTCCCAGCCACGTGTCTCAGAAAGGGGACGGCCAGAGGATGCTGAGTGGCCACAAAGGCTTGGCTGTTCTCCTGTGTGCCTCGCTGGGCCAGGGATGGGGAAGGGGGGAGCTGTGGGGGGGACAGT
>NW_006289713.1:5522262-5524585 GCF_000327345.1 Myotis davidii
GGGGGGGGGGGGGGGGGCCGGAGGGAGCTGGAGGAAGCCAGGGAGCAGGGAGGACATTTGGGAAGGTCTTCTGGGAAAGGGGAGTGGTGGAGAGAGAAAGAGAAGCAGTAATACAGAGAGAGAAACAGAGGGGGAGAGACCTGTACCGAGAGAGACAGAACTGAAAGACAAAGCCAGAGACCCAGGCGGGGAGGCAGGGACAAAGGGAGACCTGGGGAAGGAGGCGCAGGGCAGGCGGGGAGAAGGCGCGAGAAGGCCGCCATGTGTGTGGTGGGGCTGAAGTTCAAAAGGGAGGGGAAGAGGTGGTTTGACGACCAAAGTCATTGAAAAATTTTTGGCACAGCTGCCCCGAGGCTCCTGGCCGCGGGCCCGGCTCTGAGCTGAACTTAAACAAACCCCTGCAGCAGCCATCTGCTTGATTTTAAAATAAATCAAACAGTCTGCTGAGCCGGGGGTGATCGAGTTTCCATCTGCGCCGCCGCCCGCTCGCCGGCTTGGAGCCGCGCTTGCCTCTCCCAGCCAAGGCTCCTGGCAACATGTGGGCCGGTAATTCCTCCAGGAGCAGGGAAACCAGACCCCCGCCGCCCCCAGCTCCTAACTCAAACCAAGTGCTATTTTTACAGCCACCCACTGGAAAGGGGGGACCAAGAAGCGCTCTGGAAGCCTGGGCACGGGGTTATGCTGAGTTGCTCTGGGCACAGAGGGTGGAGGACATGCCTTGGGATTCCCCCCTGGCCCCACCTGGCCTCCTGAGAAAGGGGTGAGGGCCTGAGTGTGGGGTGCTCTCTCCCCTAACCTCCCTGGGCCAGGAGGATGCTGACATCATGTGAGATCCCGCAGGCCACCAAGTCCAGGCAGCTGTGGTCCGCTGGGGTGGCAACAGCCCAGGTCCCACCTGAAACAGCCAAAAATAGCAGCTGGGATGCCCCTCCCTCAGTCTGGGGTCACTCAGGGAAGTCCTGCCCACCTGTCCCAAGGAACCTCCTATCACCCGCAGGGCCAGGTGATCAGGAGAGCCTGCCATCCCCGACCAGGCCAGAAACGGAGAGAGAAACACCAGCCGGGCAGGCCTTGGTGACTCATCTGTACAATGGGCATAAAGCAGCCCTTTCTGGGTCCTGGGAGAGCAAGGAGGGATCTACAGTCTCAGGGCTGTAGCTGGTACCTGGGGGCTTCATCTGCAATTCTGGAGGATACGCGAAGGGAAAAAATGCCTCTTGGCAAGCTGCCCACCCCGACCCTGAGGGGTACACAATGATGCCACAGGCCTGGCTCCCAGCTACGCAGACTGGGGTCTCCATCCTGATGCCTTGTTTCCATGGTGCAGACTGCCCTCTGACCCCTGCCAGAGGTTTCCCAATGCACAGGCCAGGGCCCAGCAGGGAGAGGCATGGTGCAGAGGGACCCCTGTCTTATGCAGACCCCTCAGGAGGCAGAGCGCCTGGCTGTGGGCCAGCACTGCTCTCACATGCTGAGTGGCTTTGGGCGAGTCACATGCCCTCTGAGCCTGGGATCCCCTGGTCAGACGTGGAGGATGGAGAACAGATGGCTTAGGGACTTCTGGCTCCGGGCCTGTCACACCTGCAGGCCCTTTCAAGGGATGACTGACCTTCAGATGCAAAGCTTTCAGACCTAGAAGCTTCTGCTGCTTTGTCCTGCCAGCACTTTGCTCCTGAGCCCAAATGCAGCCCCAAAACCACTCCAGAGGGCACAGCCTGTCCTGTCCCTATCAGGGTCCCTCTCCCACTCTCGCCCTTTCCCCATGGCCTTGAGGCACGGGCTTTGCTGAGCGCCTGCGTGAGACTCTCTTACACTTTACACCCTCCCATCACCCCCATTTATCACATGGGGAAAAGGAGGCAGAGATGGATAGTCAGTTGCCTAAGGTTATCCCAGGATAGATATGGTGCAGCCAAGGCCCCAAATCAGATCTGCCCCCTCTAATGCCACTCTGTCCACCACTCCCTTCTCAAGGGCCATCAATCAAAGCAGCCTTTGTCGAGACCCACACGGAGGTCAGGCACACTGCTTTTCACTCATTACCGAAACAACCCAAAAAAAGGGATGCCGCGGTCCCATTTTACAGATGGAGAAACTGAGGTGCTGTAAGTTACCCAAAGCCAGACAGCCAGCAAATGCAGGAGAGGGAAGTGAGCAGTGAGCACTCTAGCCTGGGCCTGGCACAGTGCCCCTACCCACCCTCTGCCCCCTGAAGCCAAGACTAGATGAGGAGGGGAGGACAGATTCAGGAAGGGAAGGGCCGCCCCTCTGTGGCCACAGGGTCTGCTCAGAGTCAGCGCTTCCCTTCTCCTCCTGCCCCTAC
>NW_006289713.1:5542599-5542852 GCF_000327345.1 Myotis davidii
GGGGGGGGGGGGGGGGGCCGGAGGGAGCTGGAGGAAGCCAGGGAGCAGGGAGGACATTTGGGAAGGTCTTCTGGGAAAGGGGAGTGGTGGAGAGAGAAAGAGAAGCAGTAATACAGAGAGAGAAACAGAGGGGGAGAGACCTGTACCGAGAGAGACAGAACTGAAAGACAAAGCCAGAGACCCAGGCGGGGAGGCAGGGACAAAGGGAGACCTGGGGAAGGAGGCGCAGGGCAGGCGGGGAGGAGGGGCGGGG
>NW_006289713.1:5544477-5544895 GCF_000327345.1 Myotis davidii
AGTCCCATTTTACACATGGAGAAACTGAGGTGCTGTAAGTTACCCAAAGCCAGACAGCCAGCAAATGCAGGAGAGGGAAGTGAGCAGTGAGCACTCTAGCCTGGGCCTGGCACAGTGCCCCTACCCACCCTCTGCCCCCTGAAGCCAAGACTAGATGAGGAGGGGAGGACAGATTCAGGAAGGGAAGGGCCGCCCCTCTGTGGCCACAGGGTCTGCTCAGAGTCGGCGCTTCCCTTCTCCTCCTGCCCCAACCCTGCTCCACCTGTCCTCCTGCCATACCCCTGACACCCCTCTCATCCACTCAGCAAACATTTCCTGCGTACCTACTGTGTGTCGGCCCACTGCCAGCCCCACCTCAGATACAAGGCTGTAAAAGATGCTCTGATCCCCTGTGACACGCACAGCCTGGAGGAGGGAA
>NW_006289713.1:5544905-5557400 GCF_000327345.1 Myotis davidii
AGAGAGAAAGGGAAGAGCCGTCGGGTGTGTGCACTGGGGTCCCAGGTCTGCCACAGCCAAGTTCCACACACGGGGTGGCTGGAAATGACAGAAGAGTGTTCTCACCATTGGAGGAGACTGAAATCAAAGTGTCAGCAGGGCCACACTCCCTCCGAAGGCTCTAGGGAGGGTCCTTCCTACCTGCCCCAGCTGCCGGTAGCTGCCGGCAGTCCTTGGCTGCCTTGGTGTGTGTAGCTGCATCCCTCCCTCTCTGCCTCCGTCTTCACGTGGCCTCTCAGTGTGTCCACTCTCTCTGCCAGTGTCCAAATTCCCCTCTTCTCACAGGATGCCAGGCAGGGAATTTGGGGCCACCCTAATCCAGTACGAACTCATCTCAACTTGATTACGTCTGCAAAAACCCTACTTCCCAAGAAGTCACATTCACAGGTTCCGGTGGGCGTGAGTCCGTGGGCCTCTGCTCACCCGCACAGTTGCTTCCCTGAGGTGCTGCCACCGGGGCAGCAATCGCCGGGTGAACAGGAGCCGCCCATGTGGAGAAGGGGCCAGCAGGCATTCCACTCACCGAACCCAATCCTTGCATGATGTCAATCTCTTTTCTGTCTCTGGACTCCCAAAAGCCAGACCCTATTAAGGGATAATATGTACCCAGAGAAGGGCTCCAGTGCCAGCTCCCAGCCTGGCAAGAGACGCCCTGGGATGGCCTCCACCCCACGAACAACTCCCCGCCCTCCCCCTCCCCCCGAGGAACCAGCCACAGAAAAATCTTTGTGGGGACAACCGAGGCCTCCGTTCCCACACAACTGACTCAGTGCAGCTGCCAACAGCCCACTGACCTCTGCCCTTGGAGCCTGCAAGCCTGGGCTGCCTGCAGACGCCTGCCTTCCCACCCCGGGCTCAGGGGCTCCTCCATGCTCTCTGCTCCTATGAGAATCCCAGCTTTGAGTCTGAGCCCAGAAAATGACCTTCAAGGTCATGTAGTTCTCTCCAGGGCACTCCTGACGGTACAGCCCAGGCTCTGGGCTCCCCAGGGCTGGGCATCTTCCTCACACGGCAGGACCAGCCTTGCTGAGCAACGCATTCGTGGTGGTGGTGGAGCTATGTGCAGCCCCGGGGTCCCTCTGGAAACGTACCCTAACCAATGAAAATGAAGGGCACTATTATGTATCATAGTGGGGGAAGCACATGAAATGTGCAGCAAGAAGGTATGATTAATAAGGCCCAGATGTCCTTCCTGTCTTCACACCCTCAGCTGTCACCCTGTGCGTGGGTGGACTCCCCAGACTGGATGTCGAGAGGGCAGCGTATCAGTGGGGCTGCCATAGCCAAGCACCCAAGTGGCTCAGATACAGGGTTGCAGAATGTGGGCCACAGGTTAGGGGCTCAAACAACACAGGCATATTTTCCTCATAGTTTTGGAGGCTGGCAGTTGGAGATCAAGGTGTCAGTGGGGCTGGTTTCTCCCGAGGCCCCTCTCCTTGGCTCAGCCACCTCTTCCTGTGTCCTCACCAGGTCTTCGCTCTATGCATGCCTGACCCTAATCTCATCGCATAGGGACACCAGTCATAATGAATCAGGGCCCACGCTAACGATCTCGTTTTAACTCAACCACCTTTTTAAAGGCCCTGTCTGCAAATACAATCACATTGTGAGGTCCTGGGGTTAGAATTTCAACATGGGGGTTTTAGGGGACACAATTCAGCCCATGATAGGTATCCTCCACCAGACACACGCCATTTGATGGGCTGTGCTTCAAGATGACACAGAAGCCTTCAGCCCCTAGCTGTCATGACGGAGGTCCCGCCGGCTTCCGGGAAGAGGGCCCTGCGGAAACGCTCTGCCCCAGTGGCAGCATCACAGTTGGGGGGAAAAGGCTGGACCGGCTTCCAGCTCCCCGTCTCAGGAGCGATGTGGCCTTGGACAAGCCACTCCACACCTGCCTCCTCGGTCCTGGGCACGGGGCAGGGGGTGGCCTGTCTCCATCCCGCTACCCTCACGACCCCCCTCTACCTCTGGTTTCACCAGGCTCTATACAAGATAAGCAGTCACCCATAAAGGGCTGCAAAACAGGCCCTTGCCGATCCTATCGTCCCAGGGGAAGCGGCGAAGGGGTCGCCGCATTTCACAGATGAGGCCAATGGCTTCTCCACGGTCACACAGCACAGAAGTGGCAAAACTGCCTCCCTTGCATTTAATGGTGACAGCGTTAACGGGCCTTTCAATGGGAGAGGGGGTCCCCCATCGCCTTCTGAGCAGCCACGCCGACTTCCCAAGCTCTCCTGCAGCCTCGGCGTACACGGACATATTTCTTTGGGGCTATAATCGTGGCACATGCACAGTTCTGTGTTCTGCTTATTTTCACTTAATACTACCTTTCTATTAGAACTTCAACATGGGGATTTTAGGGATTTCATATAACTATTTCCTATATATTTATCATTTGTGTTTTCTTTCATTTTAACTACATATTCAACTCCCTGCCTATTTATTTATTTATTTATTTTAATTTTTTTAATTTCTGTGCTGCAATGGGCTCCGTGGCCATCATTTTAACGCCACATAATATCCCACCCACGGGATACACGGCAGTTTTCCTAACCGAACCTCATTGTTGGGCATTTGGAATTTCCCCACTATTATAAATGACAGTGCAAAGAACATCTCTGTGCACCTTATCATTTTCACTCTGGCAGGTTACTTCTTTAGGATGCATTTCCAAAAATGGGGTTATTATGTCAAAGGATCAAGTGTTTTTAAGGTCCTTGATACATAATGACTAACGGTTTGGGGAAAAGACAATATAATACCAGCAATATGAGTAAGCCACATTCTTGCAACTTCGCCAGCCCTCAGTCTTATCCTTTTTCTGGTATTTTAAGAGCTTTCATATAACTATTTCCCATATATTCGTCATTTGTGTTTTCCTTCATTTTAACTACCTGTTCAACTCCCTGTCTATCTATCTATCTATCTATTTATTTTAATTGATTTCAGAGAGAAAGGGAGAGGGAGAGAGAGATAGAAACATCAATGATGAGAGAGAATCATTGATTGGCTGCCTCCTGCACGCCCCCCTACTGGGGACTGAACCTGCAACCAGGGCATGTGCCCTGAATTGGAATCAAACTGTGACCTCCTGGTCCATAGGTCAACAACTCAATCCCTGAACCATGCCAGCCGGGCAAACTCCCTGTCTTTTTCACAGCAACTCTGGCAAGTTAGAAACCAGCCTCTGGTGGCTGATAGTTTCAGGACACCAATGCGTCTCTTTACCTGCCTGGTGTCTGATCAATGGCAGGGAATGGCCTCTCCCAGTGGCCTTCTCCGCCTCAGCTGGCACGACCACCAGGGCAGGCCCAACGGATAAAGTCAGGCTGACCACCTGGGGTTCCCACTCCCTGCCTGGGTCACGTGCCGTGGCTGAGCCCATGTGGCTCAGATATAGGGTTGCAGAATGTAGGCCAAGCAGCTGAAGGGACATGGCTTTGCCTTGCATGACCTGAGGGCTGCATGGAGAACCAGGCACAGCTGAAGCCACTGCTGGAACTCTGAGGTACTCCAGAGAGTGTCTCCCTAATTTGGGGGCAGGTAAAGGCGGGGAGAGGATGGGAAGCGGTAAATAACAAGGAGGATACACACCACTTAGGGGCTAAGAGAGACACAGAAAAAGCCAGAAATAGAATCTGGGCTTCCTTGACATTCAAAATAATCAGGGTGGGGCAGGAGGCAGAGAAGCCAGGCTCCAACAGCCTTGCAGCAAGCCACCCTGGTTAAGAACCAGGACAGTGATGTCTGGGTTCAAATCCTGACGCTGTCCTGACCAGCTATGACCCCATGGGTGGGTTCCCTAATCTCCCTGTGCCTCAGTTTCCTCATCTATAAGATGGGATCATAGTGGCTATCACAATGTTGTTAGAGTTAATGAAGCCAAGATGTGTGCAGCACAGCAGGCCTGGAGCACAGAGCACTGAACAAAGCAAATTTTGCATACTGCTTAGCACCCAGAGTGAGCCCACACCCCACCCTGCTATTTCTGAGCAGGCCGCGGCAAATTGTGGCCCACTGGCCAGCCGCGCTAAGAATGGTTTTTACATTTTTAAAGGATTGTACAAAAATAAATAAATAACAAAGAAGAAAGAATATGGGACAGAGACCCAGAGACCAGCCTACAAAGCCTAAAATATTTACCATCTGTTCCCTGCTTTGGAGGCTCCGGAGTTTCCCACAGAATCACTTGGAAGGGGACAGGTGGTGTAGGGGCAAGGACCTACAGGAGGGAAAGCAGCAAGGCTCTGCGTCCCCGAGAGGGGCTGCATTTTAAGGGCCTGTGTGGCCAGACAAAGCGCTGGGTCCCGAATCGGGAAAGCGGCCTGAGGATGGCACCTGCCCCCACAGTGCGGACAGGAGCATCCACTGAGACCAAGAGACCAGACCCACCCGCGTATCTGACGGGGCTCAGGAACCAGACCTGGAGGGAACATGGAGATGACGCAGGGCTGGACTCCAGGGAAACGGAGACCGGGCAAGCGAGCATGACTCCCCAAGTCCCCAGCCAGTCAAGGACGGGAACCAGGCACCGTAACTGCCAGCTGGGGCTCCACGCTGCACGTGGCCTCCGGTAGGTCCCTGTGAGCCCGCGCACCTGGAACCTCCTGAACTTCCTGTTTCCAGAGACCACAGTCGGACCCCTCCCGTGGGGCTGCCCTGGCCTAGACAAGATGCCTCCTGTGTGAGGCCCCAGACTGGGGCCCGGGACACCAACTCATTCCCAGTCACACCCCACAGAATCACGTCCGTCCTTCCCCAGCCTGGTGCCTCCAGAAAGCCACCCCCACTTCAGGCACCACCCCCTTTCAGGTGCTGCCCCTAAAAGCCACTCCCGTCCCCATGCCAATGCTTGCCCGGCATGATCAGCCCCACGAAGTCGGCTATAAAGTGACACCACTCCTTCTCCCATGTTCCCGGTGAGAAAGCAGAGGCTGGGAGAGGGGCAGGTACTCGTCCACAGTCACCCTGCTGGGAAGAGGCCAACCTAGGATTCCACCCAGCTCTGTCCGGCCCCACCGCTCAGCTCCCTCGCTCCCTCCAGCCGCAGAACTGTGAATGGGAAGGTGCTCTGTGGCTGGTCGGGGAGGGGACCTCTGACACATCCTCAGTTACCCCGACAGGGGACGGCTGGCCTCTCTGAGCTGCAGCCCCAGAGGACAGGGCCTTGTCTGTCTTGCTCACGCCGTCACCAGGGGCTGGCACAAGCTAGGTGCTCAGCAGGAGTCTGCAGCATGACTGAGTGACTGAGGCTGGCAGAGGGGCCCCCCAAATGCCACAGTCCAGACTGCTGGGCCCTGAGGGCCTTCCCGTTGGGATTCTGGAACCCTGGCCCACAGAGGGACACGGGAGGCTCTGTGGTGGGGGCAGTGCCCACGGGAGGCCTCGGCTCCACACTGCCTCCTTGAATGTGGGAACAGGAGGGAGGGCGAGAACAGGCCAGCACGGCACAAACAGCCCCCTCGCCACCAGCCTGTCCCCATCACCAAGAACCCTCAGACATCCCTGCCAAGAGCGGGGGCCAGCACGGGCCCAGAGAATAAACATGTCACTGCAAGGCCAGCCCGCCGGACCGCTGGAGCCAAGAACTGCCGGAGGCTGTAAACAGTCTCTCCTCTCTTGGCCGCAGACTCTGGCCCACCTCTCTGCGCTGGGAATTAGCACTTTGCCTGCCATAAAGAAAGGACAGGCCAGGGTGGGGACGTTTGGGGAGGGGGTGGTGAGCAAGGAAGCTGGGCTGGCCCAGGGCCAGCACCCCCATCCTTGTGGCTTGGAAGTCTCCCCCTTTCTCAAGGCGGCAGAGAGGGATTGTGAATGAATGGGCCATGGTAAGGATGCTGGGAGGCCCAGCGGAGGCAGAGGTGCTGGCCATAGGTAGAAGGGGCAGGGCAGGGGTGAGGCCCTTCTCTAGGGCTCCTGGCCTTGGCCAAGAGAGGCAGATACTTTTCAGAGCACCCTCAACTCCCCCCCACCCCAACCCCCGCCCGGGGCGTCCAGCTGGATCTCGGGAAGGAGGAGAGATCCTGGGGCAGTGGGCGCCCAGGCCCTGGGGAGGCCCGCTGCCATGGTGAGGAACCTCTCAGACCATCAGGGGAGGTGGGCAACCCTCACTCTGCCACTGCACAGTCCCTGCCGCTGGTTCAAATCAGGTTCAAAACCTGCTGCCTTCTTTGGTTCTTCCCTCCGGAACCAAGAGGCCTCTCAAAAGGCAGATCTAGCGGTGTCACCCCAGGTGAAACCCTTCGCAATTGGCCGTCTCCTGAAGGCCTCCTGCTCCTGCTTCCAGCCCCGCCCGCCTCCTCAGCTCCTCCCCAGATGCAGCTTCCTCCCCAAGCCTCTCTCCCGCCTCTCTCCCTTGCACATGCATTTCCTCTACCTTGGATGCTCTTCCATCCCCTCTTATGCCTGGTCCACTTCCCCTTACCCCTTGGGCCCCCCTGGGATTAACAGTCACTTCCTCCAGGAAGCTTCCTACTGGCTGTTCCTGTGTGCGGGAGAAAGCAGATCCCCCCCCCCCCCCCCCCCCCCACACACACACAAACCCACGGCGTTAAAGGCCCCATTACCTACTTTCCCCTCCTAAGCACTGATCCTGGCTGCAAGCTTACATCTGTTTGTGTGATTCAGTGACTAGCATCTGTCTTTCTCTCCCACCAGACGGGCAGCTTCGTGAGGGAGAGGCTGTGTCTGGTTTTGCACATTACCGCTGCTTAATTGCCAGGCGCACCATCGCACTTAATAAATAGCTGCTGAGTGAGTCAGCGAGGGAAGGGATGGTCCGAATGGCTGCATCACCTAGGAAGGTTACTGGGGCTCAGTTCAACACCCCTCCCAGCCTGTGAGACCTTCACAGGTGGCTCCTGTCCCCCACAGGATCTGGCTCGGAAGGATGCCAACTACTGCTGACAAGTAGACACCGTGAGGTGCCCAAGCAGGGGGGCAGCGGCCTTCACTGCTGCTTCTCACCCCCTCCCCCCGGCCCGCTCCTGCCCGCCTGGAGAACGTCAGGACTGTGGGGACAAAGTGGTTTGGAGACCAAAGGAAGGGAGAAAAAGCAAGGCTATGAGACCATGGCCTGAGTGTGGACCGTTCAGCTGAACATTGGCTCCAGCCTCAGCTCTGCTGTGTAGCCTTGGGCCAGTGCCTGACCTCTCTGGGCTTCCGTTTCCTCATCCACAAAAAGGAGATGATGATCACAGCATTCACCTCTTCAAGGGCTGTGAGATCAAGTGAGCTAAGAAATGTGTCCAACAAATGAGAGCTTTTATGATTCATGATCCGGGCAAGCTATCTGTCTGGAACATTCTGGGGTTCCCCGGGCCCTTTCTCCGAACACCCCAGGCAGGGGCTTTGACTGCCTAGACTTCTGAACTCTGGGCCTGTAGTCCACCCCCAACCTATGTCCTAGCTCAAGGACCCTGCAAGGATCGGTGAGCACAGAGCACCCCTGGGTGGCTAGGTGTTGGGGAGAAGGAAGCAGGGCTGCATGACCTGCCCCCCCACCCCCCTGCCCTGGCCAGAGCTCGGTCTGCTGCTGGGGACACTAGCCCCAGGGAGGACAGCCCTGCTCAGGTTTAGCTCCTGCTGCGGGGAGGGCACAGTCTCTGGGGGCAGAAAGAGCTCAGTTCAAATCCCACTTCTTAACCTCAATGAGATACCACCCCCCAGCCCCCAGAATCGCCAAACTAAACAAGATGAATGACAGCAAGTGTTGGTGAACATGCGGAGACAATGGAACCCTCCAACACTGCAGGCAGATACATAAAATGGGGCGGCCGCTGTTAAAAACAGCCTGGCAGTTACCATAGGACCCAGCAATTCAATACTTTTAGGCATCTACACAAGAGAATGGAAACATACGTCCACACAAGAACTTGTGCACAAATGCTCATCGCAGCACTATTCCCAATAGCCCAAAGACGGCAACAACACAAACATCTACCGCCTGATGAATGGATAAGCAAAATGTGGTATGTAGTCAGCCATAAAGAGCAATAAAATCCTGACACTGCTACAGCATGGATGAAACATAAAAACGTCATGAAAAGTGAAGAAGCCTGTCACAAAACACCACAGCCTAGGATTCCATGCAGGGGAGACGTCCAGAACAGGCAGATCGGGAGCGACAGGAAGGAGATGAGTGGCTGCCAGGGGCTGGGGAGGGGAGTGGGGAGTGACTGATAATGGGTAAAGGGGGTGGTTTCCTTTTGAGGTAATGGAAATAGTCTACAATACGTCGCGGTGATAGCTGCACACTCTGTGAACACGCTCACCACCACTGACTTGGACAGGCTACATGGCCCAATTGCGTGGTGTGTGAAATGTATCTCAACAAAGCTGTATGCAAAGAAAACCACACTCGCTGGCCTCGGTCCCTTATCGCAACGGGGAGTCCGGGTCTACCTTCTCCCCTCTGCCCTGCCAGGCTGACCCGTGTGATGCGCATCCGTGGGCGGCTGGCCTGCCGGCATCCGGTGAGGAGGATCGGTAGGAGGAGAGAAGAGCAGGGCCGTGACTGCATCTATCCCCAGGCCCTCCCTCAGGGTTTGTGGCCATCTCTGCCCTATGTCCTGTGTCCTGTCCACGGCCCTGCTCACAGAACACCCTCCTTCCCCGCTCAGGGCTCACCGTTGCTGCCCTCCCAGGCTCTGCCTATACCTGCCCACACCTGGGCACACAGGCCCTTCACTAGACTCTCCTGGGCCGTGCACACGAGTGTGTCCCCGCTGCAGGCAGGAGCCCACCCAGCAGCTGCCCCCTGATGGAGCTGCTGCAGGCCTAGAACACCCACAGGTCAAGGCCAGACCTGCAGAGAAGCTCTGGCTGGGTGGCCAGCATGAACAGCTGGCGGGAAGATGGCAAGGGGTGGGGGCCCTGGGCGAGAGGCAGAAGTAGGGCCCTGGGGGGGTGAGAGGCAGGGGCTGGGGAGAGGCCCCTGAGCCAGGTGGGGCTTAGAGCTCAGGTGCCCTTGGGGACCCACTCCCAGAGGACTGGAGGCCAAAGGAGTGAGCCTCAAGGGAGAGAGCCTCTCTGGGCGGGCTGGGAGCCACATTCCCTGAGCACACAGATGTTCTGGCTGAGGGGGGAGAAGTGGGGAGCTGGCCGGAGAGAAAGAGGCAGGGTTGGCCGGGCTCCCTAAGGAGCTGGGGCACAGCCAGAAGGCCAGCAGCCTGTCGCCAGGGCGGCGGCGGGACGAGGCCTGATCCCTGGCCTCCCCGCCCCACCCCCCCCTCCTGAGACCAGCCTGGCTCCGCTCTGGGCCCACAGCGGGTGGACCACATCTGGGCTCCAAAGAGGGAACCCGGACAAGAACAGACAAGGGAACTGGGTGTGATTTCTTGTCAGGCTCCAACAGGAAGGCTTCGTGCTGTTAGCAACCACACGGTCATCTTCCCAGAGCCCGGCCTGCAGGGCGGGGACCCCCCAAGGAGGGCACTGCTGGCCCTCGGAGACGAGTCCTTCTGTGGGTCTGTCCTGAGGAGCGCAGGGCACCATGTGGTGGGGGCCCATCATGTGCTACTAAAAAACACCCACATATGTACACATGCTCCCAGGGTGGGGGCTCTGCCCTGCGGGGGCCCACGGCTGGTTTGGGACTTGCCCAGAGCACCTCCCACCCTGGGCTCTGCTCTTTGGACCTCTCGCTCGCTAACAGCCAAGCAGCTGTTTCCCAGCCCCTGGCAGCCAGGCCGAGCCTCCAGCAGCCCTAGCGCCCACACTCCAGCCACGTCACAGTGGGTGTGGCTGGGGAGTCTCCTGTGACCCTACACTCAGGCCCCCTTCTCAGAAGGTGCTGGGTTCCAGAGGCAGGAGAGGCTCCTGGAAGGAGGACAACCTGCCTGCCCCCTCACGGCCCAGGTGCTGACAACTGCTGGGTGGGGGACGGGGATGGTCGGCTCTGGGACCCAACACCTCCACATCACAGGCTGCGGAGCCCACAGTCACTCCCGGGCCCGTGTGGGAAGCCTGGGCGGGGACACCCAGCCGCCTGCCCTGAGCCTGGTTACGGCTCCACACCACACCAGGGTGACCACTTACCTGAAGTTTCATTTTCAGCAACTCACTTTTTGAAAACCTTTTAAAGATTTTTTTTTTTTAAACTAGAATTGGTCCACATCCACAGATCATAACTAAACTATATCTAGAAATTTTCTTTTAAAGTTCTATCTTCTGCATCTGCGATTCCAAAATCTACAAGGCTCTAAAAACTAAAAAAATATTTTAATAAGTTTGTGGCAAACTTTATGTTATGTCCATTTTACCACAAAAAGAAAGAAAGAAAGAAAGAGGTGGGGTTTAAATGAGACACTAGTCAGGAGGTGTCCCACAGTAAGATCAGAAGTGGAGTCAAAAAGTACAACTTCCTCTCCACGATTCCCTGTCAGTTAATGTCACATTCGTAGGCGGCTTAAGAGAAGTCATCCTGTGTGAGAGGGAACCCCCCCTCCCCGGCCCCCCAGGAAACACTGCCACAGGGGAGAGAGCTTGGGATCCAGAAACCAGGGCCCTGAGTTTAGGTCCGGCCTCCGCCATGGGCAGCTGTGTGACTCGGGGAAGTCAGATGACTTCTCTGAGCAAAGCATCCTCTGTTCCCTGCTCCTGCCATAGAGTGCAGGCAGCCACTGAGAAATGAGACCACGGGCCGCAGGAAAACACTCCACAAATAGTAAATGCCCCTCTTATTATGGGATGACCGTAGATAGCAGCAATGGTGGCCTGGCTGCCTGAGATGAGAGATAAGGAAAATGCCCAACAACTCCTTTCAGAGGGCCCTGCTCCCAGGGAACTTAGAGCCCTGGCGGGAAGATAAAATTGGCCCGCAAGCTCTGTCAGCGACAAAAATGAGACCCAAGTCTATTTGAAGGCGGAAGGAAAGGGGTGGAAGAGAATGACAAGGTGTCACGGAGCAGGCGAGGGAGGAGGTGGGATTGTCCTCAGATGCCGAGGGAAGGGTGACAGTCCCAGCTATTTTTATTTAGGGGAAAACAGAGCAGGGCAAAGTCAGGTAGAGCTGCAGGTCACGTCTCCTGGCCTGCAAGTCTGTCTCCAGGCCTGGCTTGTCCCATCCCCTAGTGGCCATCTAAGTGGCCCCCACGCCTGTGCTCGGACCGTTGCAGTAGCCTCTCCCTGCTCTCCCGGCCACCAGCCTCTGGGTGTCCAGTGGGCCTCCACACAGGGGTCAGCTCCCTCCTCTGCTCATATCACACCCCTGCTCCGAAACCTTCCCTGCTGCCTGTGGCCGAGTGAAGACAGTGAGCCCACTGGGCAGAATGTCCCCATTTAATCCTTTTTGGATCTGAGCTCTCAAACTTAGATTTCAGAAAGGGAAAAAAAAGAAAGGGCGGAGGTGCAAACTCCTAGTTCCCACCCAAAGCACTTTTTGACAGACAAGAAAAAAAACTGCCTATTTACACGGAAATAAAGGAGGGGAATCTTGGTGAACAAAACGTGTCTATTTGCAGCGAAGCCAATATGCCTCTGATAAAATAAACACAGCAGGCCCCTCTGTTTTTTATTCTCCGAGAGGGTGTTTACAGTTCAGGATAAATACATCTCCCTCCCTTGAGGCTTTGGGTCAAAAAGACCAATGTCACCGCTCTCCTCCATGGGCCACAGCAGCGGACAGAAGGAGCCCCACGCCCCGCTCCCATGTGGCAACACAGAGGACGCCTGGCCAGGAAGGTCACGCGGGACCCCAGCCCGGGGAGCGAGGCGCTGGAGAGAGAGAAAGAGAGAGAGAGAAATGGGGGGGTTGGGGGCGGAGAGACAGAGACAAAAAAATGAGAGAGAGCCTGGCTGGGGTTGCTCATTGTTGAGCGTCTGTTGACCCATGAAGCAAGAGCTCCCCAGTTCGATTCCCGGCCAGGGCACATGCCCGGGTTCTGGGCTCCATTCCCAGTCGGGGGTGGGCAGGAGGTAGCCATCAATGTCTATCTCTCTCATCAATGTTTCTCTCTCTCTAGCCCTCTGCCTTCCTCTCTAAACTCAATAAAAACACCGTTAACAACAACAGAAAAAGAATGAGAGAGAGAGACGGAGAGAGAGCGTTGGGGGAAAGTGTCTCCGTGGTGCCCATCAGAGTCAAGGGGTGACGTCCAGGGTTGTGTGGGGGAAATCTGAGGCATCGCTGAAGCCACCCGGGCCTCCCATGGGGGGAGCAGGCAGTGCCCCTCCCCCAGCCACGCCTCTGGCCTGCAGGGCTCTGGGCACCTCCTTCCCCCTCTCCCGGCTGCCATCACCTCCTCCCCAGGCCACCGCGGATGTGCAGTGGGCTCTGCTCAGGCACTTCTTTATTGCCTGTCTCCTTGGCTGCAAGGTCAGCTCCTGGCAGGCAGGGATTCCTGTCTGTGTTGCTCATGGCTGTGTCCACCCCGCCCTGTCCTTGGACGGCGCCTGGCCCACAGCTGGCACTTAGGAAACGTTTGCTGAGTGAACACACTGCAAGCACTGGGC